>NC_142615.1:57165564-57514939 GCF_059453375.1 Lepisosteus platostomus
GAATTCTCAAAGTCTCAAAATCTTGCATTTTGCAAGAAATGTTATTATAGCAGTTTACAATGGGACATTTAGAACATAGCATATGAGAATATATGGTTAACGGAGGATGAGCAAAGGGTGATGACACTTTCTGCTTATTGCTATGACCCTCCCTCCTGATTATAAAATTGTCTCACAATTCTGCCACTGAGGTGTGAGACACAATGTAACAGACTCTCAAAATCCTGAACTTCAGGAAATGTTGCTGTACCATTTTTAAAATATGACCCTCTGAATGTGGCATGAGAGAATTTATAGGGAAAAGCTAATTGCTCTTTCTGTTGTATTGCGATGGCCCCTGTTTAGAAAAAAACATCTCAGAATTGTGACACAAAGGTGTGAGACACAAGGTAACAAATTATGAAAATCATGAAGTATAAGAAAATTTACTGTACCATTTTTTTAATATGACCCTCTAAACATGGCATGTGAGGATTTATAGTCGACAAAATAGCACCCCTTCTGCTGAATTACTTTTTCCCTCCTTCCTCATTACCAAAACATCTTAGTATTCTGACACTAAGGTAAGAGAGACAAAATCACTCATCACGAACATTTGTAATTACAAAACTTCACTGTTGCATTTCTGCGTTGTGACATTCTGAACATGGCATGTTAAAGTATATAGAAAACCTAGATCAGAACAGGTTAAATGTAATTCATAGTGATTTATATTTTTTTAATTCTTTCTAAATGAAAAAATATGTTTTTCAGTGATTATGACACTTCGGTATTACATAAATATGCTTCAATGCCAAAATAAATAATAATGGAAAAAATACCCACAGTGGACATTCATAGTTGTGATTATAGGAAAGTTATATATCAGGTGAGTAGCTGTGTCAGCATGCGTAGGCTGCAAAGGAACAGCCTACGCATGCTGAAAAAAGGATTATTCCATGCTGAAAAGAGAAGAAAGGAAACATTACCTGTTGGCCGTAGAGCCTTCTTCAGGTGTGAGAAAGACAGGGCAGTAAGCAAAGATAATTTTCTTTATCTTTGCTTACTGCAGTTTATCTTTGATGACAATATCAAAGACGTTAGGAAGTTTTACGGCTAACAGGTAACAGCTCCACATCAACTTCCTTTTATAACTAACCTCATCAGATCCCTCAACTCCCAACTCTTCCAATTTCTCACTTCAGAGAAGGATAAAAAACTCAATCATCCTCTACAGAGAAAAACCATCAACATCCCTACCACCTCCACCAATCCTAACCTCGTTTTTACTATACCCTCTGACCTTTCCCTTTCACCCCTTTGCATCCTCAGCTAACATATTTTAAAATTACAATAGACTGTATAGTATTTATGTTTAAACTTAAGATAAATATGTCAAAATATCAAAATCCTTTTGACATATTTATGCACAGTGCCATCGTAACAGTGCTTGTCAAGTTCTCAAACAAACCTGCATTGTATTTTTAAAATATTTCAGCAGAGGATTCAACTGGAATATAAATGAAGATTCGACGATAATATTTTTTGGGTGAATATGGTTTTCTGGGGAGTTGCAATGTTGGGCATTATTGGACATTTCCCGGTGACCCTGACACGTGTTAAACACTCGCATTTCCTGCAAATATTAAAATGGTTATGGTTTCGCTGAGATATCCAATTGACTGAAGACAACGTTTACATCGCAAAAGAACCCCGTCCCCGGGTGGACTCGAACCACCAACCTTTCGGTTAACAGCCAAACGCGCTAACCGATTGCGCCACAGACAATGACTGGTAGGGTATTTTCTCGAATCACAAGTTTTCGGTTAAAAAAAAATCTCTTACCGTTTATTTTGCCAGACGGTAATATTTCTTCTGCACTGATAACCAAGAATTGAATTTCATTTTTCGCAAGCTGTGTGAATTTAATCAAAAACAAGTTTTCCAGAAAGGAAATGAACACATGCATTTAACGAAATCAAGCCCTTTGTGATTGCCCGAAATGATACGTTCTGTACTACAAGATAAGAAGAAAGGCACGGCTGGGATTTGAATCTCGGTTCTTTCGGTTAATAGAGAAGTGCTTTAACCAACTAGGCTACGGTGACAGGGCACCCATCACCTTTTACAGCCACTTGGACACACCGCTCTGAGACATCTGCGTTCAGTAAGCGCTGAACCTGCGCTCAGAGCAAATTGCCTCTTTTACATACAGTGCCTTGCGAAAGTATTCGGCCCCCTTGAACTTTTCAACCTTTTGCCACATTTCAGGCTTCAAACATAAAGATATAAATTTTTTATTTTATGTGAAGAATCACCAACAAGTGGGACACAATTGTGAAGTGGAACGAAATCTATTGGAGTTTTGAAACTTTTTTAACTAATAAAAAAATGAAAAGTGGGGCGTGCAAAATTATTCGGCCCCCTTCCGTTAATACTTTGTAGAGCCACCTTTTGCTGCGATTACAGCTGCAAGTCGCTTGGGGTATGTCTCTATCAGTTTTGCACATCGAGAGACTGAAATTCTTGCCCATTCTTCCTTGCAAAACAGCTCGAGCTCAGTGAGGTTGGATGGAGAGCGTTTGTGAACAGCAGTTTTCAGCTCTTTCCACAGATTCTCGATTGGATTCAGGTCTGGACTTTGACTTGGCCATTCAAACACCTGGATACGTTTATTTGTGAACCATTCCTTTGTAGATTTTGCTGTATGTTTGGGATCATTGTCTTGTTGGAAGATAAATCTCCGTCCCAGTTTCAGGTCTTTTGCAGACTCCAACAGGTTTTCATCCAGAATGGTCCTGTATTTGGCTGCATCCATCTTCCCCTCAATTTTAACCATCTTCCCTGTCCCTGCTGAAGAAAAGCAGGCCCAAACCATGATGCTGCCACCACCATGTTTGACAGTGGGGATGGTGTGTTGAGGGTGATGAGCTGTGTTGCTTTTACGCCAAACATATCGTTTTGCATTGTGGCCAAAAAGTTCAATTTTGGTTTCATCTGACCAGAGCACCTTCTTCCACATGTTTGGGGTGTCTCCCAGGTGGCTTGTGGCAAACTTTAGACGAGACTTTTTATGGATATCTTTGAGAAATGGCTTTCTTCTTGCCACTCTTCCATAAAGGCCAGATTTGTGCAGTGTAAGACTGATTGTTGTCCTATGGACAGACTCTCCCACCTCAGCTGTAGTTCTCTGCAGTTCATCCAGAGTGATCATGGGCCTCTTGGCTGCATCTCTGATCAGTCTTCTCCTTGTCTGAGCTGAAAGTTTAGAGGGACGGCCAGGTCTTGGTAGATTTGCAGTGGTCTGATACTCCTTCCATTTCAAGATGATCGCTTGCACAGTGCTCCTTGGGATGTTTGAAGCTTGGGAAATCTTTTTGTATCCAAATCCGGCTTTAAACTTCTCCACAACAGTATTACGGACCTGCCTGGTGTGTTCCTTGGTCTTCATGATGCTCTCTGCGCTTTCAACAGAACCTTGAGACTATCACAGAGCAGGTGCATTTATACAGAGACTTGATTACACACAGGTGGATTCTATTTATCACCATCAGTCATTTAGGACAACATTGGATCATTCAGAGATCCTCGCTGAACTTCTGGAGTGAGTTTGCTGCACTGAAAGTAAAGGGGCCGAATAATTTTGCACGCCCCACTTTTCATTTTTTTATTAGTTAAAAAAGTTTCAAAAATCCAATAGATTTCGTTCCACTTCACAATTGTGTCCCACTTGTTGGTGATTCTTCACATAAAATAAAAAATTTATATCTTTATGTTTGAAGCCTGAAATGTGGCAAAAGGTTGAAAAGTTCAAGGGGGCCGAATACTTTCGCAAGGCACTGTAGCAGCCCCGACACTGAGAAACGAAGAGAACTGGCTTTTATCTGGCATTTTCATGTCCAATGCGTTTGATATCTCCCAAGGGCGACAGAGTTCTTTTGCGACACTATTTCTTCTTCTTTTTTATTTCTGCACGCTTTGATAAAAAACGAGAAATCGTGCAAGGGAAAAATGTCTTTTTTTTCATAGAGAAAACGTGCACCAGGAAATGTTGTGTTGAGAAGAAATGATTTAACATGATACGTGACCTAATTTATCGGAGCAATTGCTCAACCAGCAAGGTCTGGAGAGGTTGGAGAGTCTGGTGGATGTGATAATTATACGGTGTTGTGGAAGAAAACAGTCTTTCTTTGAATCCTCAGTCAATCGGAATTTCAGTGCAAAACATAAACCCCTTGTCTGATTTAAATATATTATATTTTAAAACTCATAAAAAATCAGAAAACACGTTTCTCACTTTGAAATTTTAGACGGAGCGGTGCATTACTAGTAGCGGCGCTGAGCACACTATGGGGAAATTCAGGTCATGTGAAATGCCAGCGGTTTACTAAACAACGCGTCTCATTTCGGATCATAAGATTGTAGGTTCGACTTCTACCTGGCTCGTGTAAATTTTATTCAAGCTCCTCAGTAATAGATGTATATTATGTAATGAACCGCACCTGAAAGCAAACGTTGGGTCTGTTTCCTTTGTTTTCCAGCATGAAATAGCAAATCGTTACAAAAAGCACCTGCTAATGTCCAATAGCCGGTTATTTATTTTTCAAATTACATTTTCAGGCTTCAGACACTTTTTAATAAAACAAAAGTGTCCGGAAACTCATTAACTTTCATGTTTGCTTGAACCTGTATTAAAAAAAAGTTATCTGAAACATCCGTGATTCCATTATCTGATGTAAAGTTGGACGTGATGTTAAGCAGATGTGATCTGTGCCTTTTCTCTTAAAAAAAAAACAAAGTTCTTTTTTTCCTCTTCACTCCAATGCTGGAGACTGTAAGCCTGTGTGAGCTCCACACTGCGTGTCCTGTACTGCTCTATTTTGTTTAGATTATCTATGTGGTGTACAGATAGAACTCAACTGCATGGTGTGAATTCCGTGTTCAGGACCAGCAGAACCTGAAAAGGTAACAGCTGACCTCGACGTGATTTGAACACGCAGCCTTCTGATCTGGAGTCAGACACGCTACTGTTGCGCCAACTAAGTTACGGTGACAGGATGACCATCACCTTTTACGGCTTTTATTCTTCCTGCGCAGCTCTTGTGCAGGTGTTGTTCTCAATTACAGATCCAGGAACACTGATTGTTTTTTCTATTTTTTTAAATTAAGTACCCCATGGTGCAACGGTAGCACGTCTGACTCTAAATCCCCAAGTTCATTTTCAATGTATATCGGAGTCAACTGATACTGATCAGGTTCTGCTGCTACTGAACCCGCAGTCAAGCCTTTCACCTTAAAGTTCAATTCCCCAAGCCTTTTGACCTTATATGTCCATCCCTTCTCGTCAAAACTCGTATTTTCACAGGGTACCCTTCAGAAATCACAGTATAGAATGAAAAAACTCCAGTAGATCTCGGCCGCTGTTGGTGATTTTCCTTTTAAAATAAATGAATCTCTGGAAATTTTACGGAGTGTATCACTTTCACTGAGACCGAGAAGTGTTAAGCTGTACATGCGTCTTTGTGGTTCGGTTGTTAACCAAAAGGGTGGTGGTTTGAGCCCTTCCAGGGACGCTATGAGCCTTTTAATGTACACACCCTCCTCACTTTATTTCTCCACGGCCGGTCTTGTACCGCTAACAAATACAGAGCCCGTAGGAGGCAGTAAGCTCGCATATATAGCTTACTGTGTATATAATGAAGAAGCAGAGGTTAGTTTCTCATCTGCGCGTTACAGAGCCTTACGCAACTCGTAGTGTACCAACAGCTAGGGTTTGATCCCTGCACGGGCTATTAGTTGAAAGGCCATTGTAAATGACGTATAAGAGATTTATAGATAGATACCCTTTTGATCCCGTGAGGGAAAATAATAAAGCTTATCCAGCTGGCTTTTATGTTTCACACTAAATTGCGATCTTGAAACCAAAATGAAATTGACATTTGTACTGTATGTTTTTTTTTTAATTACAAAGCAAACAGAGTATTCCCTTAATTCAAAGATCAGATATTGGCCAAAACAAGACAATCAGACGTGGGCTGAGTTCGGAACAGGAGCCTCTGCTTCGTCGTTTATTGAGCTTTTGATCAATGTCTGAGTGAAAAAGATTCGCTATTTTAACTCTTTGATTAAAGTACACAAAAAGCACCTTCCTTCGAGGCGGAATCGAACCAGCGACCTAAGGATCCCCTCTTGACTCTAGTACAGTCCTCCGCTCTACCAACTGAGCAATCGAAGACATGTTAAGCAATGCTCCCTGGCACATACTGCCCAATGTAGTGAAATGTTCCAGGTGATTTAAATCCCAGTTCGACATCAAGTTTCCAACTCGTTTTCTTAGTCTTGTTTACCTTGAATTTAAGCCACGAACCAGGATTCTACTGTATAAACTTCCGGGGATATTACAAAATGTTTGATGGGGCATCAATCATTCCAGGCGGAAATGGACTCCTTTTTGTTTCTCGAGGGATCATATTAAACATTTCATTAGTATCGAGAGGAGGATCACCATGAAACACAAAACAAACAGTTTCATTCTGTCTTTTTTAGAAAGTAGCATTTGTGCTACATTAATTATATTTACGTGGAAATATATAAGTTGTAAATGTTAAAATTTATATTTGAATCGAAATGTGCTTTTGAGTTAAATATTAGCAGGATCATGTAGTTTGTCATTACTATATATATTGCCATGTTACTAGAATTTGTAACTGAAGTTTACTAGTTGTGTTGACAAAGCTAGATACACATTTTCTAATGCAGTCTTCATTACAAGACAGTTTGTTTCTCGAAAGCGTGTTATGTAAAAAAAGAGAAAAACGAAAATATATAGATGACAATCTTTCAAAGCTGAAGATTTTACTTTTGAAAAATTGACATTTTATGTATGCAGATGCATTTGCTGGTTATAGAACTTTGCTGTGCTTCCTGAATCATTTTCAGCGTTATAAAGTGCGTGTAGAGGGAGCGATCTCTTTGTAGAGCAGTTGCCAGGCTGGAGATGTTCAGACTACTCTCGTTATTTCTCAAATGCTTACATCATTTTTCTTTCACGGTACGACGCGAGTGTGTACATGTGTTTGGTTTTCGTTTCACTGATTCTCATTGAAGATTTGGGAATTAACGACGAAAGATTCAGTTGCCTTGGAAAGCAGAAGCTTTGGTTCACAACGATATTGAAGACACGCCCATGTAGAGCAGCATGTGATATTTGTACTATAAAAGACCAAGTGCTCAAAGTGACGTCTGCGTTTACCGTTTAGAGTTTTCATCTCGGGCGCACTTTTAGAAAGCAAAGATAGAGCAGTTGTGTTGAATCACGCTACAGCAGCTGTCAGCAGAGTGGCGTAGCGGAAGTGTGCTGGGCCCATAACCCAGAGGTCGATGGATCGAAACCATCCTCTACTATGTGTATCTTATGAACGATTGATAAGCACACCATTCGTTTAATGAAGTGCGTTAAAACTGATTTTTCTCTCGTGTGTCTGCAAGCTTCACACTTACTGTATTCGTTAATCTTTACCAATAGCAGATGCCCAAATGTATCTTTGGTTGTTCTGAGATCCTTGATAGTTTCCTCAAATCCTTCAAATGAACATCCATATCAAAGCAATTATGTTTAGATTTATTACAATTAAGGTACATATACAAAATATCAACGCACATTTGTATAATACTCATTTAATAATGATTGTTAAGTTCTCCAACAAATCTGTGTTCTAATTTTAAAATATTTTTGCTAAGGATACAACGGGTGTATAAATGAATTCTCCTGACAGCCAGTTGAAGATAAAATTCCACACGTGAAAATGGTTCTCTTGGACATTTACTGAGGTACTTAATTGTTTACTTGTAGTTCCACACGAGTAAAATGCAAAGTTCAAGAGGGTTTGCAAAGAAATCCCATCAAGTTTAAACAGAGATTATGGTTACAGCAGAACAATCTGAAGCACATCCCTGAGTGGGTTTGAACCACCAGCCCTTTGTTTAACAACTGCACAGAAACACACTCCCGTTGCTTTTTGCCATTCACACATTTGTAGTTAAAATAAAATACTGACATTTTCCTGCCAGCCAGCAGTATTTCTCCTGCACTGACCATGAATAACCAATAACTTTATTTCATCTTTCGCAGGCTGTAATCTACAGAAAAGGAAGTGAATACTTGTATTAAGCTAAATCAAGCCGACGGAAATGCACTGCCGTTGTTTTTCTCCACTTTTCGTTAAAAGGAGAAAAATCACTGGCATTTTCCTGCGGTATTTCTTCTGTCCTGATAAGCAAGACTATTTTATCTTTCATAAGTTGTTTGAATTTCTTGAACTTCAGAAACAACTTGTTCCAGAAGGGAAATGAACACTTGCTTCAAAGTAAATCAAGACGTATGTCTCTCTCGCTGCGTGTGCTCTTATCTGTCCATCTCTCTCTCCTCTTCTCTCTGGCAGTCTGTGCAGAGTATCTGAAGGGGATGTAACACCACTTGGCAAAGAAGAAAAATTCTGAGGCAGAATAAAAAAAAACATTATTCTCTTCTCAGTCAGATTCACAGCTTAGACTCACAATCAGACAGAAGCTCAACTCCGTACTGCTCTCTATCCTCACAATCCAGAACCAGAAGATATTCAGACAATCAGTGCTGCTACATGAACAATATCAGACAGAACAGCCTGGACTCAAGTCACATCTCCCCCTTTTCTCCTTTCTCCCAGTCCTCTTAGAGACATAAAAGAGCTCCTGGTGCTCCTCTCTGTGAACTGGGCTCAGGGGTCACTGACCTGGCAGCTGTGGGCTCTTTTCCAGGGCAGAAGCAAGAAGCTTCTATTAACCCTTTCCAGGACTTCCAGCCCTTCAGTATTACTTTCTTTACTGTATATCAGCCTCCAAACATGTTTTTTAAGTGTTTTATAACACAAGTGAGTGTGGAATTATATTAGTATTTATGTAATAAACACCGGTATTGACACTCTGATCAGTATATTGATTATTAGTAGCCAATGGGCCGATGGTCGTGACCAGTTGACCAGTCTGTATCTCTGAGCAGTGCTCTGGTGATTCTACACCAGCCCTGAGATTCAGCTGCTCTCACAAGTGTCTCACAGACAGTCTTATAAATGTACAATTAGATGAAGTCTTGTAACAGTTATACAGTTAATTTAAATCATCAGACTATCTATAGAGCTGAGAGCTGGGTGGAAATAAAACCAGGATACACATTTTAACCTCCAGGAACATGAGTCTGATCCTCCTGGCTTCTATACTCTGATGATTCGTGTAAAACCCTTAAAAGCGCTTATTTCAGGGACTCGTGCTCGTTCTCTACTGCTCCACATGGGTACGCTTTGTAACGCATTAATCTGTGAAGTAAACTTTTTTTTCTGTTTAATGAATTTCATTCCTCGGTTTGTCGCTCTCCACCTCCAACTGTTATAAATCGCCTCTCTTCACAGCCCCTTTTTTTTGGGGGGAAGATGTTATATTTGTATGAAAAGCCCTCCGGGCTCCGGACAGGAGTCTCCTCCAGCAGAGACGCGCTCTTTTGTTTATTAAACGAATTTACAAATATAACTACAACCAGAGGATCAGAAACAGGTACAAGAGAAAAAAACACAACAGAAAAAAAAAACATTTAACCACCAGAGGTAATGAAGTAAATTATGTGATCAAATTGTATTTTTACATATATGTTTTCCTGGCTTTATTATTTCTCAATTATTTATAGAATTTAGTGTTTCAAAATGCATGCGTTTCCTGTATAAAATAAAAATTAGCACTCACTTTTTTACAAAACAAAAAAAAACGCTTTTCTTTTTGCAACATTTCGAGTACCTCTGGCATTCCTGAAAAAGAGCTCTGCTCTGTCAGAATAAGCGCTGTGATGTCACAGACACCAGCCAGAGAGCCGGGATCAGAGAGAGAAAGAGCGCGGGAGGCGCATGGAGCGCACGGAGAAGAGTTATTGATCACTTATCTATCGACAACCAATTATTTCAACTGAAGAACCGTAGAAAAATCGATTAACTTCACCGATTGGTGAGTACTGATTCTTTTCTTGATCATGTTTAAATATCTAGAAAACAGTTAATAAATAATAATAATAATAATTGCTTACACTTATATAGCGTTTTTCTGGACACTCCACTCAAAGAGCCTTACAGGTAATGGGGACTCCCCTCCACTACCACCAATGTGCAGCATCCACCTGGATGATGCGACGGCAGCCATAGTGCGCCATAGCGCTCACCACACATCTGCTATCAGTGGGGAGGAGAGCAGAGTAATGAAGTCAGTTCATAGATAGATAAGGTTAATAATGTTCAATCCAAAATTAAACAATGATTATTCATATTATTATTTAGGTAACTGTATCCTAGAGCTAGAAAATGATATTTCAAGTTTATAAATGTATGTAAGTAACAGTTAAAATGCATTTTTCCAGTGTTTATAAATCATAAGAATGGTAACCACGGCGACAGGCGCTCCATCACCGCACGCGTTTAAGTGTCTCGCATTTGTCACAGAGAGCGGTGTGACGTCACGGGTAGCAACTAATACTAATACCAGTGTCTTCATGTTAATATTAGTGAGAGTACAACTGGTAGTTTTAATGCTAGTGTTCATGTGAGTATTAATGACAGTGGCACTACTGATTGTTTTAGTTTTAATGTTCATATTCATGTTAATATTAATTATAATTATAGTGTTACTGTTAGAGTATTAACACTAGTAGTAATGTTAGTTTTAGTAACAGCATTGGTGTTATTATTAGTAGTTTGTGTCAGTGTTAGTGATAGTGTTACTGTTGTAGTATTAGTAGTATTTATATTTGTGTTAGTTATTGTGTATCTGTGGATAAGTGTGTTTGTGGTATCTGTGCGTGTGTGGGTGCATGTCTGTGCGTGTGTGGGCTGTTAGTGTGTGAGCTTGTGAGGTCTCTGAGTGTTTGGTGTCTATAAGTGTGTGTCTGTGTGTCTGTGAGTATGCGTAGTGTCTGTTTCTGTGAATGCATGCCTGTGAATGTTTGTGTATGGTGTGTGTCTGTGAGTGTGTGGTGTCTGTCAGTGGGTAGTTTTATATTTGTAAGTGTATGTGTTGGTATGTCTGTTAGTGTGTGTAGTGCCTGCGTCTATGTGAGTATTAATGATGATAGCATGTGTGAGTGTATATATGTGAGTGTGTAAGTGTCTGATTGTGTGTATAAATGTGTGATGTGTCTGTGAGTGTAAATGTGTGTGAGAGTGTAGGTGTACAGTATATCTATCAGTGTGTGTGAATGTGTGTGTAGGTGGGCTTGGGTTCCACTGATGTGTCTGACAGAAGTGACCCATCAACAGGTGTTGAGTTCCAGAGCCGCTTGCAAATAAAAACACTTTCTAGAGTCCAGACCACCGTCCAGAGAGCTGTGAGTTCTCTGTTTTTATCAGTATTAGTAATAATGACAGACATCAGAAAATATCGCCTTTGCAGTGATGTCACACCTCTTCTTCATAAATTTTCTTTAATGACAGGACATTTCTGTGTCTGAGTGTATGCTGCAAATAGTGCGACAAGCCATTTCTCGCCAATATTTTCTGGTGCGGTTATTTATCGCATACAAAATATTATTCTTATTAAGAATATTTTACCTGCTAAGTCACAGTGAAACTGCTACGGCGAATGAACTTTTTATGAGTGGAAAACATTCAGAAGACTTAATGTCTCCAGGGGAGGCTTGAACTTATAACCTCAGCATGCCTCCACTGTGCACAGCTATATAAGTAACACAGACTGACTGATTGTACCATTAGACCTGTGCAAGGCAGGCTTTTACACAGATTGTAAAACTGGCACAAATGCAGGGTGAAACATGGGGTTTTGGATGTGGCTACATCTCCACATGGGGGAAAGGGATAGTAAAATATCAAGGAAAATATAAGAGAAGAAAATGAAATATATGTGCTCACTGCAAAGTAGGAAGAGGTGGTTAGACAAGCAAAACAGCTTTGCAAATAATGTGAAGCGACATTGTTTTGTGTCTATCTGCTCACGGATTTCGCTTCATGTGCCTTAAGCTGTGCAATTTGTATGGTTGTTGAATGAGATTGGTTTCTTCAAAAGCCCGGTCAATTGCCAGTGGAGAGTTTGCCATGCACACCTTCATGAAGACTCCTTTAATTGTCAAGGTGCCTCCTTTGCATAGAATAGTAGCACCAACACTAAGAGAAAGGATGAGGTGTCTTTTATTAAGCTATTGCAGTGTTTGTTTGACTGAGGATCCTTGTGTGCTGAACTGGCCTCTGAAGAAGTGTAGTGCAGTAAAGGAGAAGGTTTGTGTCACTGAAGACTGTCACAGAACAGAACAATACAATTATAATACTTTTATGAGAGTAAATATTGCTGGTGAAACACAGTTTTTATTATGGTGAAAACAGGAGCACCTTCTCTATATTTTTGACTGAAATATTTAAACGACAAGAAATACTATCACTATGCAATTCATTAATGCAATTGAGCTCCTCTAAATGTTCTAGTCTGATGAAACAATGTATAGAATTAGGTGACAATATAGGAATTAATTCAAATGCACAAGATAAAGTTTCAGCAACAAAAATGCGCTCGAAAATATTTTACAAGAAAGAAACCTTACATTCACCTTAAACCTTAGCAGAGAACAGTAGGACAGATAGTTAGTGTCACTGGACGCTGCGTCAGAGAGGCTGATCTCTTCTCCCTCATTATGCAGGCTTACCCACTCATGATGAACTGTCCTCCAGTGATAGTCAGCTGACATCACAGACTCAGACTTCAGACTCAGTTCATGTACATATTATCCCTTAATTGTACCTGCCACTGCATTACAATAATTTGATTAAAACAACTGCTAAACAAACAATTATCAAATATTTCTTTCCTTCTTTTAGCAGATAAAAAAATAAGTATTTATTCCTTTCCTCTCCTACCAGTCTTTGCAAGCCACCCAGTTTTCTCTGAGCCAGTGTGAGGTATGAGGCAGTCAAGGCTAACACAGCCGAGCACTCTAAAGAGCTGGATTAAAGCTCCAGACTCTTTGGGGACGTAAATTGGAATCCCACTGCTGCCAAATATCTCCAACTATCTCTCTGTTAAGAAGCACTTAATTTTTTGTTGTTACATCCCTTTGATTTAAACCAATTTCAGACCAATACATTTAAATAACCACACTGTTCTTACGGCATTGCATTGTCTGGCAAAAAAAATAACATGACACACACATTTTCTGCGGAGGGAAAAGGAGAACTTGTGCCATTCAACCTTATAGCGTGATGTCATTTTCTCACGCTCATTTTTAGATGCTTGTGATCGAATCTATGATCCTTATGAGTGCGCTCACCCTCCATAAAGGTACCACAGATATAATGTGCCACGTTTTCAGAGAATCGCTTTAAATACAGGTCAGAAGAAGGCAACAAAATGTCCGCTAGGCAGTTCAGCGATGTCAACGGTGTTCTCTGTTGTTTAGGTGTAGAGTGCCAGCCGTTACAACCAGGAACCACACAGTTTCAGGCATCAAAAAGACTTCCCCAAAACCCTGATCCTCTCCTTACTCCGATGATGACATTCAGACATTTCCTCCAACAAAGCCATGATATGGTCTTCAACAACACACGTGAAAAGCTTGTTCCCTACCCCTGCAATCCTTCTCAAAGAAGGACCAAGTGTGCTCAGTGTTAAACTGTTCATTATTAATAATAACAATAAACTTTACTTTATATAGCGCCTTTAAAGGTGGCTTCTCAAAGCACTTAGCAGAATGACAACAATACAATGAAAAAATACACAAGATAAGCAGGATGAGAATACACAGTTAAAGGAGACAGTAGATGGTGGTACTAAATACAGTAGGAGCAAAGGGGTAAAGAATAGTTAATTAAAGGCTCTTCTAAAGAAGGAGGCTCTGAGTCTGGATTGGAAGGAATTTAGACAAGGTGACTCTCTGATATCCTTGAGGATAGAGATCCAGAGGTTGGGGGAATAACTGGAGAAGGCCCTGTCACCCGTAGAGTGTAGACGGGCTTGGGGGACAGATAGGAGACCAGAATTAGAAGAGCCAAGGTTGAGATTAGGGGAGTAGGGCAATAAGAGCTCAGACAGGTACTGAGGTGCCAAGCCATGGAGAGGCTCATAGGTGAGCATGAGGATTTTGAAGTCGACATGAAACTTGACAGGAAACCAGTGCAAGGACTACAGGATAGGAATAATGCGATCACTGACCAGGTCCAGTGCTAATTTCTCCCTTGTGGCCGCTGGTTCATTTTCGACTGTCGACTCATAAGAAGTCCTCTATTTGACTTGATCAACACCAATCCCTAGAGGATTTCGAAAGGCTGAATCAAAATAACATGTGACTCTAGGTGGACTCCAACCCACAACCTTTGAATGACTTCATTCTATTTACATCTAGAAGTCCAACACGCCCTCCATTGCACCACAGAGCCAACACTTGTGCTAAAACATAAAACACCTGCAGAAAGCTGTAACACATGCATATCCTTTCATCCTTAATTTTACTATCAGTGACATATTTAGCCAATGTCCACCTGGAATTTCCTCCCCCTTAAACATTTGTTATATCTCTGCAGCAGAACATAGCAGGAGCCTGGTTCAGGTCTTAAATTGAAGCTAACCCCCTTGGCTTTGAGTGTGAATAGTCAAATTTCTTATATTTCTTAATGTGTCCTCTCAGCAGAAAAAAAAACAAAATATGAAAAAAACAGCTGGTAATGATTTTAAAACCTTCTTCTAGGTGGCTACTAGCTTGGATAAAAATTTGGGACAAATTGATCAATTAGAAAAAATTATACATCATGTTTTGTGAAGACTGGACCTGGAATGAAATTTCACGCCTATAATAAAAAATCATAAAAATATTGAAAATAATAAGAATAAAAACCATTGCCAAAAAAACCTCAGAGTTGCCTTCTGGTGTGAAAAAAAGGAGCACTGATAAGAAACTGATAAAAAACTGATTGATTACCCCTTCTGAGTCAATGATTGACAGCTAAAAATGCGGCCTGAAGCTTCTAGAGGAAGTCTCACCCCCTAAAGGCTCTGAATGGCTGAAAATACAATGAATGACAGCGGTTTTTACCAATCAAATTGCCAATCAATTTCTGGCACTCGTTCTTCAAACATTTACTAATTTTTATTGGGATTCTGTTAGTTCATTAATTTATTGGTTTATTGCATAATAGTGTCATGTCTGTGGAAACAAACTTTATGGTTTTGTTGTGGTAATATTTGAGAATACGTGCATGTGAGAAAATTTGTGGAGCGGTTTCAAACAAACGTTGTTTATCTCGCGTTTATCTTAAAAATAAAAAGTGTCATCTGGGGAGACAGGAGTGGTCCTCGGTGACCGCGATCCGGACTAAGTGAGCTCCATAAATATTGGCAGTGATTGGCCTGGTGTTTATGAATAGATACCACTGGGATTCACACCCAGGATCTCTTGTTTTTTAGTCAGGCACACTAACCAGCTAAGCCATGGCACCAAACATGCAAAATGTTATCTACAGCTTCAAACATCTGTGAGAAACAGGCAGCTTTGCAGTGTTACACCTGCTGGCTCAAAAGGTTAACCTTTTCAAAGATGAAGATCGGGAGAGGATTTTTTTGTCAATTCAATCAAACGTTTCAGAAATGCTGAAAGATTGGTGTGTCTCATGAGCAGCACAGGCTCTTGTTTGCTTACAAATAGAATTAATTTCTTACTCCAATCTACTCAACTTCAATTTTTGCTAATCATTTTGTTTAATTGCTTCCTACTGTATACTGCGCTGATTACTGCACTGTTCAATTTACCAGTTGATTTTCATTTCTTGTTCTGTAAGACAAAGAGGCTGTTCAAAACGTTACCTCACACTTCAGCAGCTCTTTTATTTCCAAAGGCGCAGAGAGAGATACTACAACAGGTAACACCCCGTGAGAAATATCATGAGCATCTGTAAAACCTCTCTACCTGCAAACTCCCCACACTGACGTGTGTGAGGAGGGTTTTAAAGGGACATTTTGAAGTGTAGAAACATTTTATCATTCCCTAATTTTCTGTGCAGTTTGTTCCCCTTC
Organism: Lepisosteus platostomus; assembly: GCF_059453375.1. Classification (NCBI taxonomy): domain Eukaryota; kingdom Metazoa; phylum Chordata; class Actinopteri; order Semionotiformes; family Lepisosteidae; genus Lepisosteus; species Lepisosteus platostomus. The sequence continues at coordinate 57,181,621 of NC_142615.1, forward strand.
AACTATGCCCAACAACAGAGCTAGTGTTTAATATGACAAGAGTAAAGGCACACTGCACATCTGCAAAAGATCACATCCGAGTTTAGTTACAGCAACATCAGAGTTTGGAAGGTACAGTTGGTAGTTTCAGATCACGTTTTTATTCAAGTTTCAAGCAACCCTGAATACCTTCTCAAGAAAAATGTGAGAATCCCAGCTAAATCCAGTACGATAGCTGCACTGATCTACAGTATACAGTTAGAACACTGTTTGTGTGTTAAAAGAAGACACACCGCCCAGAGCATTTCTAAAACAGGAATTACACATTTCGGAATGCGTCCTACTTTATAAATTAAATAAAAGGTCCGAAGTCCAAAGAAGAACTATATTCAGAGCTGCCAAAGAAGTTGAGATTTCACCAAGTGACAGTCGTTTCCATGTCGGGCAAGAGCTAAAGCCCAGTGTTCTTTGATCGAGTAATGTGAGGAAGGAATGTGCTGCAGAAGGTAGTGTGGCTGCGTTGTCTAAGGTGCTGGATTTTAGGCTCCAGTCTTTTTGGAGGCATGGGTTCAAATTCCGCTGCTGCCAGGTTCTTCTATGTTAAGACCTTGCTTCCGATGAGAATTTAATCAGTTAAGAATTTATTCGACAGTCTGTCGAGAGATTGCGATATCTTTCAAGATAGTTTTTGTCAGCTCAACAGGCAGAAAAAAGCTTTAATTTGTCATCTCAACAGAAATGCTCATTAACCCTTTCAGCTTCATGCGGGTAACAACAGCTGCCGAGATAACTTTTCAGTCAGTGCGAATCGTAGTGTGCTGTCTATTCCATTTAATATTGCTTTTGGCTTGCATTCAGCTTTTGTCAGTGAAACTCGAATGCTCTGCTTTTTCACACCGAATTGTCAGCAGGAGTACAGTTTATGAAATCTTTGCACACAGCGCTCCATCAAAAATACTTTGTCCAAGTTTAGAAGAAATTGTGGGATTCTCTGCATGCGTTCACACATACCTCAAACAACAACACCATTCAATGGGAAATTGATTCTGCTTCTTGCTGTTGTTCCTGTGCTTGCGGTAGTTATAAAGTTGAACGCTCTTCCACCTTCTGCTATAGTATTCACTGGGTCAGCTTCATCAATTGGCTCACAAAGGTCAACTGTCATTCAGGTCCGGAAAAAATCAGCAGCAGTGTCGTTATTTTGTCAGTGGGTATGGCTGTCTTTTAAAACACATGAAAAATACGAGTTTGTGGATTTCTCCAAATAGCAACGGCAAGTTTTAAACCTGCGATAAACATTCTTCCAGTTGAATAGTTTTCCTTCAAGGAAAAGGCAGCACAACAGGGATAGTCAATATTTAAAGACTTCAGCATCTGTATTGGATTGCTTGTATGTAGATATCGCTCAGAATCCCTAATATTATTCTCCCGAATTCAGTTGTGCAGTGCTTTAGCTGTTTCAGAGTTTCTTTTATTGTTTCTTTGATTGCTGTATTAGAGAAGTGACATAATCACAAACGCAACCATTTGTGCTGGCTGTTTCACTATTAAGCTTTGTTAACTATCACATGATTTTAACTAATTTAACGTCATCTTCAGAAAGGCAAGAGAGCGCTGCGCACTGAGCTGAAAGCTGTGTGAGCTCCTAACTGGGTGTCCTGTGCTGTTACATGCGCTCTCATGTAGACTATCTACTGTATCTGCAGCCCAGTGACAATAACACCTTGAACTTGTTTCGCATTTGAAAGAAAATGCTAAAGAGCCTGAAAAGATTGAACATTTAAAATATCCATGGCACAATTTGAAAAATTGAAGGACAATACATCAACTGTTTTGGGCGTTCACAAAAGCCTCAGAAACACAGCTACCCAAAAAGGTACTTAAAACCTGGACCCCCATATTGGAAATCTGATGCTTTACTGACTAAGATAAAGACACTACCTGCTAAGCGCTCTTCATAGTACATACAGATGCAGCCATTCAAAATGCACGGGCGATACCGCATTATTTTGCCCGTAAATACCGCGAGTTACCGTAAATTCTCCTATAATACAGCAAGCAAAATAATAGTATCCAGAATTTCCGCAAGGTGGAGCTAATAAAGCTCACTCTCATGTTTTGAGCTGTCGCCATCAAAGTCTTTAACGAAGATATTACTAATAGTATTAATAATGAATGACCTTGGACAAGCTGTAAGTGTAAACTCAAAGTATTGCCCTGGTCAACATTCTTTTTTTCATTGACCGTCTTTGTAAAAGTAACACCACAGCATTTCGCAATCACGCATTTGTTTCCAATCATGCAAAGTACAGTGATTCACCATGCCTTTCACATGCTCATAAAAGAGATTGATTTAGGAACATAAACATATTACCGTATGCAAACTGTACTGTATACAGTATGTATATGTATATTTAATGTCTTAACTGTGCCCGTTTAAGTATTGAATATTCATATCTAATTTTACCACTGAAGGGAAATCTTAGCAGCTGAGCATAAAAAGAATAGGAGCATACTGCAACGCGTGTGAAGGCCATAAACGATATTAATTTTGGAACATAAACATACAGTATATGGCTGGTCTCGGTACTTTAAAGAAAACATACACGAAACATGGTTTCATTATGACCAGAATCGGTCTTGAGATATTTTTAACTTGATTTACAGTATTTGAGAGGTATGTCTTAACACCGATACTACAGTGCTTAAGTACTGCTCACGTATATGTTTCTAGGTTTATATTATGCATTTCATACGGTCAAATTACTTTTGAGCAACTAATAAGAAGCGCGAAACGGTATGCGTTTTAGTTTCGTTTTGTGCTGGGGCCCGTGGATTGATTAGAGATATCAAGTACATACAAGTCATTTTTTAAATGTTGTAGTTCGTCTTGAAAAAATGTTACGAGTACATCATCTATCAACAATTACACAGGTTCTGTTTCCATATTGCGGATTTTGGTTACGTAGTATTATTTTCTAGATTTCACGTTGTGAATATATGATTTGGGCAAACAGAGCCGCAAAGAAGTACATTATAGGTTGTTGGTTTTTTTTTGCAGGTTTATCTAGAACAAGCGATGCTTAAACCTTTGTCTGATTCTTGTGAAACTATCCACACGACAGTTACAGTACCTAGGAGTTTACTTCAGTGATGTCACTGATGGGATGTTTCTAAAAATCCATCCTCTGTAAAACGTCTTCTCTAGTTGTCCTGCATATGTATTCGCTAATGAAGCTGTGTGTTCTGAGCCTGGATCTCTACATTTCTGTATGAACCAGCTTAGAGGGCTAAAGACAGCTTGTGTTTAAATTGAGTGTAAGGCAATTTATGCTTCTAAAGTCATGGTCAGCATTTATTATTGTACTGTGCTGTAAACTTGTTCTGTGCCAAGTCACATTATTTTATAGCGTTTTTATAGCGTTATCGAATCCGGAGGCACTGTGTGTTAGTTTCCTGACTCCTATGTCACATGGTCTGTGATTGAAACCTGTAAAACTGGTTTAATTCGTCACAGCCAGCACTCCGGTTGTAAAGTAGAAGCAGGCGAGATTTCTAGCGAAAAACACCTCCCCCTTCTTCAGGTGTGAGGGTCTTCTGCTCAGAATGAAACGCTAAAATGTAATGTAGGCTCTGAATGGGTTCAATTATGATTTGGGCTTGATTAAGGTCGCTGCCTTTCATCTAAAACCCTACTTGAATCCTTCTAAACTAAAAATCAGTGTTAGTGAGTTCTAAATAAAGAGGTATCCAGGTAACAGTGAAACGGGCGGACAGTCTGGGGAGATCGCCAGTTTTCCATGTAAATAGTTCCTTGGTGTTTCTCTCGCTCTCTCTCGGGTCACCTGATCATTAGCTCGAAAGATTTGAGTGCTTTGTGTATATTCTAATGGTAGTGGGGGCAGGGTGTGTGGGAACAGGTTTGGTTGAAATTGCATTGGAGATCTATGTTCTTCACACCTGAAACATTTTCTCTGAAAGCATTTTCTTCGCAGTTTAACCGATCTTGTTACAGCATGTTACAGTTTACTATTATTAACCATATTAATTTGAAGTGCTTAATGTAAAATCTTGTAAAAATATATTTTCATTGTTCCAATATACATTAAGTCTGACTATCATATAATAAGTTAAATACAAAACTAAAGAAAAAATAGGGTTAAATATAATTCAAAATATTTTGCTAACAATGTTAACTGTTTATAAATAATAAATTGTATTAACTAAAGAGTAGGATGGCACAGTTGTTAGTATGCTTTTTTTGTTTCTTTTTCATAAATACAACAGTAGTACCTCATGTCTCAGTGGCTTTCAAAATTAAATTATGCATGCAAACCTGTGAATTAGAAAGATAACTAAGATATCCATCCATTTATAATGGTGGCAAAGTGGTTAGCATTGCTATCTTGCAGCACTGGGGTCCTAGGTTCAGTTCCTGCCATCCTGTGTGTGTGGGGTTTGCATGTTCTCTCTGGGTTACATGGTTTTTCTCCATATGTGTGATATGACTCCCTCTCGCACTCCAAAACATACTGGTAAGTTAATTGGTTTATGGGAAAACTAGCCCTGGTGTGTGTGTGTTTGTGTCTGTCTGTCCTGTGATGGACTGGCGCTATGTCCAGGGTGTATTCTGCCTTGTGTCCGTCGCTTACTGGGATAGGCTCCAAATCCTCTGTACTGGATAAAGAGATTAGAAATGGATGGAAGTAAAGGCACTGTGTGGATGGAACTATACACAGTGTTAGAAACCCACTATGAAATGGCAGCATCTCACTGAGAATAAAATATCTCATAGTGCTGGCTTAAGGAAACAGCCTTTCCACCTCTCTTGCACATCAGTATCCATACCTAGTTATTTAAACAAATTGCCTCTAATTATAAACATCTTAATATGCTGGCTCTGTGGATCCGCATCAGCTATGTTTGCCCATTCCTTCAATTCATGTGCATCCAACACACAGTTCAACGCTAGCAACTACACAAAATCTAAAATACAATCCTCATTTCAGTATCTATGTAAACATACAGTCTGTTAACTTCATCATCTTCATCAAAAGTATGCCTAACCCCATTAGGAAGTGTTCTTGTTATCAGTGTATTCCTCAGCTATCCCAAAATTATCTTCTTCTTACCAACATCTCTAGTCTTTTATCCTGCAATAACTCAGCCAACACTTAAATCTCCAAAAGCTGCTTGTGTTAATTTCTTGAAATCACAAATATCATGTGTAAATACTGGCCATGTAATACTCTGCATTGTGGAATAATAGTTTATTTTAAAGGGAACTAGAGAAACTAAGAACTAGAGAAATCAAGAAAGGCTTTTTTTTCTAGAATTAATAAATGCACATCCTGTTCACTGGGGAAATTAAATCCACACTGAGCAATCTTCAATATGTTCAGAATATGACAGCGAGAATCCTATCAGGGATGCATTACACCTGTTTTCATGTCCTTGCATTGGTTATCTATCAGGTTTCGAGTCAACTTCAAAATCCTCATCCTCATTCAGTACCTGTCTACTCCCCACCTTTGTCCGTCTGACTCTGGTCTTCTAGCTGTCCTCAAGAACATCTACATTCTGTGGGTGACAGGGTCTTCTGTAGCTGCACCCCAGAGCTCTCAATTTGTATTCCCAGTGATATCAGTCACGTACCCTGAGAGCATTTAAATCTAACCTCAGAACCTTTCTTTTCAGAAGACTTAGTGTCTGTATCTGCTTCATTTTCTAATTTTGGTAGCACCTCTAACTGCTTGTCTTTCTTATATGTATTTTCTTTGTAGTCTGTGGTCCTTTTATCTGTTTTTATATCTACTGTATTGCTTTGAGATGCCACTTTTAAAGGTGATATATAAAATAACGTTTTTTTTTATTATTGTTATAGAGAAACATGATCAGTTTTCCCTGGTTCAGATAAAAAAATCTAAAGCATACTAGTTTGTCACTCTTCTCATTCCCTTTGCTAAATAACTTTTCATACTAATCTGATCAATCTAACTGCCTGTTTTCTGTGCTTTCTCTATCCTGCTAGATTTGCAATTATTCTGAAAATTTTCTTCTTGAAATAACTCATTTCTAAATACCTTTTTTCACTGTTAACATCTTGCAGCAACTCTGCGACAAAATATACACTTAGCACAGTTCATCCTGCTACCAACATTGAATAAAAAAAAATCTTATGATTTCTATATTTATGTCTTTATTTAGTGGTTTCATTAGTGACAAAGGCTAAACTTTCTTGAAAAAATGTATTTTATGTGTTGCGGAAAAAACTGACTTGCTTTAACAAAGTATGTTTACAAATCCTTTCACCTGGCAATCTACCTGAATGCCCAACTATCTGAGAAGCCCTCCATGAAACCATGGTTGCTATTAATTCATTTAGGGCTCATTGACAGAATTGCTGTTTTTTATGCATGCTAATTTTCTGATCCCTCACTCTGCTTCATGTTTATAGATAAGACTTTATTGATCACGAAGGGAAATTGATGTACATGTTCATGTACATGATGAACATGTTTGCATGTTCTTTTGTAACACACCTTTTTGTGATTTTTTTGTATATCTAAGCAAGTGTTCCTGCATCCCTCTTCTGCACTATAGGCATGGCTTTTTTTCTGTTTGCTCCATTTCTAAAATTTTTTGCTCATGTGCATTTTTGTATTTTTTACATCTCTAGCACTTTAACGTCCTGAATTTTCATTTGCCTTAATTTGTAGAATGAATTTGAGTTTTAGCCTTAAAAATCTTAAGTTTTCACTATCTTTTGTTTCTTGTCCTATAACTGTTATTATTGGTCACCGAATTATTGTACTTGACATGACTTCATTCAGCCTTTCCTGAACGTCTATGACAGGCAGAGAGAGTGCTGTTTCTGGTGCGATCTTTTGCAGCTGACATTTCACTGTTTTAAACGAACAAGACATTAGATTGCTCATAAATCACTTATCCTATATAAATACAGCGTAATTGCCCTCCGAAAATCCTCTTTTTCTTGTTCGTTTTAGAGACCTTGATCGAAACTGATTTTAGATGTCAGAAAGGATTTCTTTTCTCTGTATTTCCTACATTGCTTTGTCGAGATTTTAACTTTATATTTAGGCTCAGATTTCAACTATAAATCGTACAGTAATTAATAGCAGTAAATACTGATGTTTTGCTCCCTCTTACCACAAAAATATATATGTTTTGTAGCTGGGATTAACTTTATTTCGTACGCGTAGCTACTACCATTCGGACACGAAGCGGTTAAAGATGGCGGCAAATCAGACACCCAGAGAGGGGGGGGGGGCATCTTCTCGCCTCCATAACTAAAATGCCAAATAGGAGTGGCTTAAGCGACATACACAGTCGTGTAACTGACAGTTTGAGGTAGCCTATCGTGTAAATTTCGCTTTGTTGCTGATAGGTTAAGCTTTCGAAACTCTGCCCCAAAGTCATGTGACTGATTTTTCCCCCTGTTTCGTTGGTTAAACGCAATGATCACAAGCACCACCATGGTAACTGGGATGTGTAGTTTTTAATTCCGTTTGAATTATAACTGTACGTACTGTCTTCATATTTGGCCAGGGCTTTAAAGAGAAGGCGCGCCAAAAAATTTTGGTGCCGTCGTCTCCGCTTTAAAGGTACCCCCGTGCTGGAAGAATTTGACCTAGGAACGTTTGCCCAGCGTACTAATAGCTAGCAAGTGCTCCTAGTTAGTAAAGTTTTTTGTGTCCCTGCCTGTCACGCGGGAAACCGGGGTTTGATTACCGACGGGGAGACAGCTAGTTTTTTTATGATCAGATTCCAGTCTTTAATGCTGTGTGTGAGAGTTACGTAACTTTCCTTTTCTCACATTTTCTGACGACTATTCCGAAGGAGCGCCCTGTCAACTCCTAATACTTTTCAAAAATCTGCCTGCATGTTTGATTAGTTTTGTTTTATTTCGAAAAAGTTCAATATTGATCATAACTAAAGAAAATTATGATCAGAAACAAAAAGAAAATGTTGAAGATGCAACTCGATCTTGAATCAGAGCTGGGTGACATGGGCTTCTGTTCTGATATGGTTGTACGAGAAACAGGAGGAATCTCTTCTCTCCTATGGAGCATGATGAATCAGGAATATCAACGCATGACCTACATCGTAAAACTAAAACTAAATTAAAAACTAACATTAAGTTGTCAGAGACATTCATTTATATACAAACAAGAGACAGACAAAGCAATAATTCTACAATAACTTGTCCTGCACTGATCAGACTAATTGAAATGGTCTGATTCAGAGCCTGTGCAGCTCGTGCTAATACAACAACGCCAGTATTGAACCCTCAGCACCATACTGACTACTGAGCACAAGTTCAGCTGCTCTCCAGCTATGTTACGCACTTTTTTTTATTGCAAATGGAGCTGATCTCCAGACAGTACAGTGTTAATTAGTCAGCAGCCTCTACTAGTAATACATCGCCCCTGTCCAAAACCTCTAGGTAAAAAAAACACATTTTATACATTTGTCTGTTTAAAGATATAATCTCTTTAAAAAAGACAAAGGGTTTGTGTGTCAACTGTTTTGATTAACTTCGAACGCAAAGAAAAGTAGTTTTCTTCGAAGAAATCACACATTTGTCGCATCCTCCATACTATACTTCTCTCTTGTAGTAGTAAAGCATTTTGATTTAAACTGAACAATATATTAAATGTTTCATCTATACACTTACGATTAACATAGGCAGCCTTGAACGGATTGCGGAAATCAAATACACAGATGGATTCAGAGTGTGCTTTCCAACTTTTGTGTAACATTTTCCTTTGATAGGGCGGAGTTGTTTTTAAAATCTGGATTAAATAAAAAGGAGTGACGTCAGTGTAAAACAGCTTTCCTTCATGGGGAACAACAGTTGTGTTCCATATTTCTAATTATTTTGGTTTCAAGATAGCAATTTAGTATGAAACATAAAAGCCAGCTAGATAAATCTGTTACACGTCATTTACAATGGTCTTTCAACTAATAGCCCGTGCAGGGATCAAACCCCAACTGTTGGTATGAGTTTCGTAAGGCTCTGCAACATGCAGATGAGAAACTAACCTCCGCTTCTTCATTATATACACAGTGAGCTATATATGCGGGCCTACTGCCCCCTATGGGCTCTGTATTTGATTGCGGTACAAGACCGGCCATGGAGAAATGAAGTGAAGAGGGTGTGTTCATTAAAAGGCTCATAGCGTCCCTGGGAGGTCTCAAACCACCACCCTTTTGGTTAACAACCGAGCCACAAAGACTCATGTACAGCTTAACACTTCTCGGTCTCAGTGAAAGTGATACACTCCGTAAACTTTCTGGAGAATCATTTGTCAATTTCCCTACGTGATTAATAAAGTATTATCTATCTATCTTAAAGGAAAATCGCCAACAGTGGCCGATATCTATTGGAGTTTTTTCATTCTATACTGCAATTTCTGAAGGTTACCCTGTGAAAATACGAGTTTTGACGAGAAGGGATGGACATTTTTGGTCAGCAGGCTTGGGGAATTGGACCTTATGGTGAAGGCTGCGGGCTCAGCATCAGCAGAACCTGATCAGTATCGGTTGACTCCGATATACTTTGACAACTTAACTTCTGGATTTAGAGACGTTTACCTTAGTGTCAGTATACTAAGATGTTTTGGTAATGAGGAAGGAGGGACAAAGCAAATTGGCAGAATGTGTGCTATTTTGTATACTACAAGTCCTCACATGCCAGAGGGTCAATATATTAAAAAAAAATGTAACAGTATAATCTCTTGTACTTCACAATTTAATAGTGTCTGTTACATTGTGTCTCACACCTCAGTGTCAGAATTGTGAGACGAGTTTGTAATCAGGAGGGAGGGCCATAGCAATATAACAAACATTGCATTTACCATTTGACAATGTATTCTCTCATGCCATGTTCAGAGGGTCGTATTTAAAAAACGGTACAGTACAATGTCCTGAAGTTCAGGATTTTGATAGTCTTTTCCATTGTCTCTCACACACCTGTGTCAGAATTTTTAGACATTTTTATAACCAGGAGGTAGGTTCGATCACCCTCTGCTCATCCTCAGTTAACCATATAGTCTCATATGCCATGTTCTAAATGTCCCATTTAAAACTACTATATTAAAATTTCTTGAAAAAATGCAAGAGTTTGAGACTTTTTATGATCAGTAGGCAAGGTCGTGGAAAACATGCAGAAAGTGCCAGTGAATTTACGTTTTGCCTTTGTCTTATTTACTCGTGGTATAACATGCCAGTTTGTTTTATTGTGAGTTGTGTTTCTGAAATGTGTTTCATACAAAAATGCAATCTGGACAGTCTCTACTTACATATTCCCCTTTACTGAGGATATGTACAGTAATACATCCGGATAAGTATTTTTAAAAATGACTGTAGAGAGCCGTCTACAGGCGAAAGGCGGCATAACATCACAACAGCAGCATTTAAGATGGAACGAAAAACGCGAAGAAGCTGGCTAATAAGAAGCCAGCTTCAGCCTCGTTAATGCAATAGCATTAGGTGAGGTAAGGTGGAAAAATATTTCTTGCTCTGAATCTATAACATTTTTATGTTCTAGGACTTCTTGCCTCAGAAAAAAACTGCCAATACATCACTTATTTCTACTCTATCAATAGCAGCAGTGTTATCAGTACTGAGCCCTAAATCTAGGTTCTGTCATCATATAAAGTCAAAAGTATCGACTGCATTCAACTGATAAAATGTATCTTCTATGAAAGTTATAACTTTATCCAAAATACATTGGAAAGAAATTTGCAAGTTTTTTTTTTTCGGATCCTGAAGACTGAGACTCAAAACATGTTTTTTCTTCTTTCCAGGAGGAAGGATTATTCAGATGCAAAAATTGTCCCAAAATCAATGTACTTTCCTATTGCTGTTGGTTCTTCAAATCCTTCATCTGAACGTTGATATTTAAATATTATATCATACAAATTGTGTTTTTCTTTTTAAGGCAAATGTTATGCTTCAAATTAAATAAATTGTATTTATTATGAATGTGCCTGAAATGTTTCAGTACTTTAGAGGGTTCTGCCATTTTAGATGTTATGCTGTTCCTGTCTGATTTATCAAATGTGTCATTTAAATCTCCCGTCATTTCTATATCAGTCTTGCAGTAAAGATTGCAATTCATCCCAAAATGCAATTCATCCAAAAAATGTTTCCCACTGGTGATACATACAAGGAAATGAATGTAATTTTTCCCCCCAAATCAACAAATGTAAAATCAAATACCTCCCTCATCTGCAGGTAGAGAGAATAATGTCGGAATAAATACAGGTTTAAAAGTCAGTCCTAAAATAGTAGTCCTATTTTAAAATGACAATAAAATGCTCACAATATATTAAAAAGCTCTGTAAAATAATAAAAAAATTAAAACAAGGTAAAAAGAAAAAATACACAGTTATAAAGCTCAGGAATTATCAATGGGAAGTTACAATGGGTTGATATGATTTAAAAAATAAAATATGTGAAAAAATCCACTTACAATATGCTAACAATGGCAAGAATACTTAAAACAGGTTTTAAAATAAAAAAAAAATAAAACAAGTTAAAAATAAATACTAAATGGGTTTAAAATTCAGGAATGTAATTGGTCAGATCCAATTAAGTAGAATAATGAGAAATGGGCTCGAACCACTAACCTTTCAATTAACAGCTCCCAGAGACTCACGTGCATCCCTTTTCTCCATTTGCAAGCTTTTGGTAAAAAAAAAGACTTTATTCTTGCCAGCCTGTGATATTTGTTTTGCACTGATAAGCAAGATCTGTGTTTCATCTTTCGCAAGCTGTATGAATTTCATGAAAAGCAAGTTGTTCTACAAAGAAAATGAAAACTTGCATTTAACAAAATCAAGCCACACGTGATCATCCATAGTGATACATTCTATAAGACAAGACAGGAAGAAAGGCACCACTGGGATTTGAACTCAAGATCTCCTGTTTAATAGGAAAACGTATTAACCAAATCAGCCAAAGTGCTGTCAGAGTATTAACATCATGTCTGATGTCAGTGATTGCAGCTGACTATCGCTGGAGGACAGTTCACTGTGAACAAGTCAGCCTGCATAATGAGGGGAAGAGACCAGCCTCTGTGATGCACTATAGAGTTACACTAACCTTCTGCCCTACTGTTCTCTGCTGCATTCTACCCTAGCAGATAAATATTGGTTTCCATGCGTGTAAGGTTTCTTTTTTTTGTCAAATATTTTCAAGCATATTTTTGCTGTTGAAAATAAGTTGTTTGTGGTTTTGAGTGTTGTGTTCCTCTTCCCTTAGTGTCACCCAAAGTGATACATTGTGCTTTGGCAAGTCTTCAGGCCATAGTGTTTAGAGGAGCTCAGTTGAAGTAGTTTGTGTAGATAAAGTATTTATTTTCCTTTTAATCTTTAAAACCATATTACATTGTCAATACATTGTATCTTTCTTCCTACTAATTGTCATCATTTTTCTTATGGCTTGATCTCATGATCAGATATTTCAGAATCTTCCTTAAAAACTAGCAAAAGAAGTGGGACAGATTCATTTCACACTAAAAAAAATATGAAAGGGTAGCAGGACACAGTAACCACCAAACATCTCGTAGATTATGAATGTGCCTAAAATATTTCAGTACTTTAGAGGGTTCTGCCATTTTAGATGTTGTACTGTGCCTGTCTGATTTATCAAATGTGTCATTTAAATCTCCCGTCATTTCTATATCAGTCTTGCAGTAAAGATTGCAATTCATCCCAAAATGCCAAGTTTCCCACTGATGATACGTACAAAGAAATTAATGTACATTTTCCCCTAAAATCAACCAATTTAAAATCAAATGCATCCCTCCTCATCTGCAGTTGGAGAGAAAAATGTCAGAATAAATACAGGTTTTAGAAGTCAGGAGCATTGATAGTCCTATTTTAAAATTATGCTAAAATGCTCAATATATTAAAAAAAGTTCTATAAAATGCAAAAATAATTAAAACATATTAAAACAAGGTAAAAAAAAATGATACACAGTTATAAAGATCAGGAATTATCAATTTGAAGTTACAATCCACTTACAATATGCCAAAAATGGCAAGGATATGTAAAACAGGTGTATACAATTTTTTAAAAATAAAACAAGTTAAAAATAAATACTAAATACTTTTAAAATTCAGGAATGTGATTGGTCAGATGCTTACGATGAGTGTTGTTGGTGTTTCGTGTGATTTAGCGAATTGAAAAAATATTCAATTTTAAAACGGCAGGAGCTCGTATGAAACAAATAGTTCGTAAGTATCTTTGTTGTAACAGCTGCGCCAGAACTAGTGTATTCATATACATCAGAAAAGTACCTGAACTTGACTGGTTTATATTCAGTTATGTGCATTGGGAACAAAAGGGAGACTTGCATGGATTTTATTAGGTTTTAGGAATCAGAAAATGTATTTTTGCACGTTTATGCATACGAGCAGAAATAACTTCCTGCTTTCAGCGCTTTTATTGTTTCTGCTTGTAACTTCGAACAGAGAAACCCAGTACCGACTCACAGAAAAGCCCCGGAGTTTCTGTGTTTCTGGGATTTAAGAGGGATGTACTGTATGTAGACAGTAAAGGGAGTTTTTTTTCCCGCTGTAGAGTATGAAGGCGATTTGATGAGTCTGGAGGGAGGAGACGCGCATTCCGCACGGGGAGCACAGAACAACGAGTTTCACCTGCAGCTCGCCGAGTCCTGTCCTATATAACCGCTGAGCCTGGGACACACTGAGTCTCTAACCAGTGTTGGAGATGTAAAGGGTTAAACCCAGAAGTCGAGAGTGGAGTTTTTGTATAAGTGTTTGATTAAGGGATTAGGGTTTCGGTTTAGGTTTAGTTTGCTTTTGACACATTTGTAACGGCCATGGCGGCCTGTAGAGTCGGCATGCGCCGTTACTTTTGCGCACATTTGGTGTATAAGGGTGGTGAGGGTTCAGCTCACTCGGGTGATATTTCACGGTTGGACTCTTCAAGGAAGGTATTACAGAAAGAGTTAAGGATTAGGGCATTAGATGTCAATTGCTTAATTACTTTGCTGAAGGGAATTGGTTTTGACATCAGTTTCAAATTGGCAAAGTTACTGGAAGAATTTTGGAAGAAGAAGAGAAAAAAGATGTGGGCCTGATTAGAATGTTTAAATGGCAGAAGCTGATGGATCTTTCCAATAGGACTATGATTGTTTGCATATTTAATGAGATGGTGATGAAGGAAGATATTGTGACATGGTTGTCTAAGTATTGTTTAGTGAAAGGTGAGCCTCAGAAAGTCTGGGATGATGATGGCATCTGGAACTGTGCATGGAGAGTACCTGTTTCATTGCATGGAGTTAAAAATGGTTATGGTGGATTTAAACACATTCCTTCTCTGAATAGATTAGGTGAAAATAGAGGCCTTGTGTTCTACCAAGGGCAGCCAAAACTGTGCAGGAGGTGTTGGGAGCTGGGTCACTTTGTGGATGCCATTACAAAGGTGGTGTGTGGTAAGTGCAAGGAAATTGGACATGCATATACTGAATATACAAGAGTGAGGAAATGCAATCTCTGTGAGTGTGAAGGTCATGTGTTTAAAGGCTGTCCAATTTCCTTTGCAAATAGAACAAAAATGCAAAAACAGTTTGAAGAAGCATTTTAGGGCTGGAGCAGTGGTTATAGATCAGGAACTGGATGTGGTTGAGGTTGAAGAAAGTGGTGAAAAGGAGAGCGAGGGTTCAGAATGGAGTGAAGGGAGTGAGGATGGGGTAGAAGAGAATGATAATGATGCAGAAAGATTTACATCTCTCCAATATATGTAATCCAACTGACCAAGCTTTAGAACCGGTGACTCAAGGAGGGCAGATGGAGAACTGTCCTGTGGATAGTGGGGGTGGTGGAGGAGGAGAGAAAGAAAGCAAAGGAGAGAAAGAAAGCAAAAAGAAAAAGGCCTGTATAGTAGGTAGAGGTACGTCAGCACCTTGTAGTGAAACCAGCGAGAGCACTGGTGGTGTATCTGGGTTTCATGAATATCTAATTTAAACTCTTAAATATATATTGTCTGAGTTGCCCACATGACCGATATGTCCTAATTCAGGAACTGAGTATATTTATTGGGATGGGAACCAGTGGTTTTAGCTGGGGATTTTAATTGCCTTTTAGAAAGAGAAGGCAGAATGAGGGGTGAGAGACAGGTCCAATTTGATAAGTCATCAATATTATTACAAACGGTATGTAAAGATTTTAAACTGAAAGATGGCTTCAAACTTCATAGTCAGGGGAGGGCAGGCTTCACATGGTACAAGTCTAATGGGACCCAAGCCTCAAGCATAGATTTTGTTTTGATACTTGATTTTACTTTCACGACCGCAGGCTTAACCCCTGACCATTGTTTCTCTGACCATTGTTTACTGTCATGTACTCTTTCTATTCCAACGGCTGTTACTGTGGGGAAGGGTGTGTGGAAGCTCGATATTTTGCTTCTGGAAGGTGAGGAAGTGATGCGCAGGTTCAGGGAAAGATATTAGGAATGGCAGTCTTTGTATGACCTGTTTGGCACAAGAGCACAGTGGCTGACCCTGTTCAATTAAAGGACAATAACCAGAAACACTGGTTCTCACACGGAATGCATTCTCCTTCAATCTTTTTTACCAACAGGTGAGTGGAGTTGCCATGGGCACCAGAATGGGACCCAGCTATGCCAATATCTTTGTTGACTGGGTAGAAGAATGCTTATTCGCTTCCTACACTGGTTATGTCCCTGACCTCTACAAGCGATATATTGATGACTGCGTCGGTGCCGCCATATGCTCCGACGATCAGCTTAAGTGCTTCCTGCACCATTTCACCAACTTCCACCCGTCCCTCAAATATACGGTTAACATATCTTCCAACACTCTTCCGTTTCTAGACATCAACTACCCCAGACTCTCCACTTCAGTTTATTACAAACCCATGGATTCACACAGCTATCTCTTGTATAACTCATTTCACCCCAAACATACTAAAAACTCTCTCCCTTTTTCACAGTTCCTTCGGCTACAATGACTATGCAGGGACGACACTGACTTTGAGAACCAAGCCCTCAAAATGTACTCCCTTTTCATCAACGGAGGATACCCCAGCAATGTTATTGAGGGGGCCCTTGCCCGAGCCAAAAACACCCCTCGGACCATCAACCCAATCAGGAACTCCTGCAGTAACAACCACATTCCTTTGGCGTTTCCCTACCACCCTAACACACTTCCTATCCCCAGGACTGTTAACGACAACTTTTCCATCCTACACGATGATCCCTCCATTGGGGCCCTCTTTTCTGACCGCCCCATCATCTCATATCGCCGATCACCTAATCTGCGCAACCTTCTTGTTCACAGCTCCCTTGATCGCCCTCAGCAACCATCCACACCAGCTACTTTCCCTTGCAACAGAGCTCACTGTATCACATGCAAGTAAACATCCAACACCACACTCATTCAAGGCCCCTCAGGACAATTCTGGATCACCCAGATGGCATCTTGTACCTCCAGCAACCTTATTTACTGTATCTCTTGTAGTAAATGCCCAGTTTCTCTCTACATTGGAGAAACATGAAGGAGACTTGGAGACCGCTTCAGAGAACATGTCAGGGCTGTGAAGATTCACTATATTACCTTTGCCTACTGCCTTGTCTCTCTCACACCTGAAGAAGGCTCCACGGCTGAAATGTTGATTTTTCTCTTCTTTTTTTCAGCATGGAATAAATCTATTACTTGTTCCTTAACAACCGGAAACACTATCTTCGGTCTTTCCAGAGCTGTAAGTAGTCATTCCAAGTTTATTAACTTGTCTCTGTTTTGTATGTACTCTTCAATAGCCACTGATGTTATTTACAACAGCTATTTTTAAAAATAAATGTGCATTTTTTAAAGAATTGGCACATTAGGTGGAGCGGTGGCTCTGTGGCTAAGGATCTGCAACTGTGCCTGGAAGGTTGCTGGTTTACATCCCAAGGTCGGCAGAGGAATCCTACTCCGTTGGGCTCCTGAACAAGGCCCTTAACCCCAACTGCTCCAGGGGTGCCGTATAAATGGCTAACCCTGCGCTGACCCCCAGCTTCTCTCCCTGTCTGTGTGTTAATGGAGAGCAAGCTGGGGTATGCAAAATAGGAATTCCTAATGCAAGAAATTGTATATGGTCAATACAGTGATCATATCTTATTGGCACATGGTAATCTCCAAAGAACACGGAATAGGTTTATTCCATGCTGAAAAGAGAAGAAAGAAAACACAACGTTTTGATCATGGAGCCTTCTTCAGTTATGATTTGATTTTTTACAATCATACCCACACAAACTTTGCAAAATCTTGCACACACAACCCAGATATGTTGACTTTTTTTAAATTTGGGGGTAAGTTTAAGAAACACATAGTTCTTTTCTGGTTTTGTTTATGTGGTGACTATCAGGAATCCTCAGTGAAAAGGTATGCAGATCCTGTGCAGATGCAGGAGCAAGTAGTTATTGAGACAGTCGAACAATCCAGAACGTCAGGCGAGGTCCAAGGTCGAGAGGCAAAAGGGAGTTCAGTAACCAGTAAGCGAGATTCAAACAGAAGACTCAATACTGAGTAGCAGGAAGCGGGTTTTAAAAGGGATGGTTAAAAAAGTGCTGCAGAGCGTGTGCTGATGGATTAACACATGTTATTATTAACCTGCTGCTGGTACTGGTTAGTTCTTTTGTGAGTTGATCCCCAGTGGTCGTGACAGTGACAGAATGCTGTTTTGTGATTGATGCTATATTAAAATATAGGGCCCATAAAATTAAGCACAGAAATAAAAACATTTAATCGCACTATCTCTATCGCACTCCTACACTATTAACATCCATTGGGAGTTGAATTTCAATTATGTTTCCACTTCATTCAGCTGTGTTTTCTATTTTTCAGATTGTTGGCAATGCCACATGTTAAAGAAGGACAGAGGAGTAGGAGCCCAGAAGTGTGGTCAAGGGTTGGTGGAGTAGGCCATGTGATCAAAAACTTTCTGAAGTTTCTAAGCTAGAAAAATAAATTAGGTGGCATGACAATATGTGGTCAACACTGTCAAACAGAGTCCTTGGAGAGGATTGCTCCAGCAACAGGAAATGTTTATCAGTGATTTGGCATGAAGATAGAAAAAAAGTTAGAACCCAAGTGCTTAGGGCACAGAAGGGGGTGAGTATTGGTAAGGATTCCAAACCAGATGACAGTACACAATCTATAGTCAATATTTCAAGTCAAAGTGAGGGACATAGTTTGGAAGGCAACACAGAGCTCAGAAGTTCATCAGAAGATACAGAAGATACATGGGCAGCACACGGCAGCACAGACAGTGGTGACATTTTAGAGGGAGAAAAAAAATCTGTGTAGAATCAGAAAAAAAGCCTGAAGAGCACAGTGAATATTCCCAGGGGGCAAGCTCGTCTGGGACGTCACCTCAGGATAAAAAGGGGATTAAGAAAGATTGTCTGTGCCTAAAACTTTCCAAGTATGTCTGAAGGCTGAATAATGGAGAAAAATAGCAACTCTAAAAAGATTGCTCTCTACCATTTTCTCCCTTAAAAAACAGATTATCCTTTCCGACAACAACATCAAAGAGGCTAAGGAATTTCTACGGCTGACAGCTCCACATCATCTTCCCTTCATAACTAACCTCATTAGATCTCTCAACTCTAAACTCTACCAGTTTCTCACTACAGAGAAGGACAAAAAACTCAGTCATCTTCTACAGAAGAAAACCATCAACACCCCGGACACCCTAACCAACCCTAGCCTTGTTGTCACCATACCTTCTGACCTTTCCCTTTCACAGGACGAGCGATGCCTCCTCAGCAAAGGGCTCAGTTTTGTACCAGTTCCCAGGAAGCTGGACATCCCCCAGACCAATGTCGACCTTAACCGCTTTTACCGCAGGATCCGTCTCAGAGCACATTTTGCCGACAATTCCTCTTCACAGGCAGCTGATAACAACCCGGTTATTGATGTCATTAACAACATTAATCCCAAACAGAGCTGTTGGACTCCCTCCTCTGGCCGTTTTCCACCAGTTGATTATTTCATTAACCAATGCACTAATCAAGCTCCCAAGGCACTCTCTATACCCAGTAAACATAGGTCTAACCTCACCCAAGGAGAAAATCAGGCGCTCCAGTCTCTCCGCAACAGGGATGATATCGTCATCAAACCAGCGGACAAAGGAGGTGCTGTTGTGGTGTGGCGTAAGGTTCTATATATCTTTGAAGCCTCTAGACAACTAACTGACACTTCTGCCTACCTCCCTCTCCAACAGGACCCTACCACTGACTACCAAAAGGAAGTGGTATCCACCATTTCCCTTCTTATCAGCAGTAACGAGCTCCCCCAGGAGGCGAACCGGCTCATCATGGAACATCCACAGGTATCTCAATTTTACCTCCTCCCCAAAATCCACAAACCGGACACCCCTGGACGCCCCATCGTATCAGCATGTAACTGTCCAACTACTTACATCTCAGCCTTTCTCGACAGCCTCATGAGACCGCTGGTTGAAGATCTTCCCTCATACATCAAAGACACCAACCACGCGCTCCAACTTTTCAATGATTTCCAATTTCAGAGTACCGAATGCCACATTTTTACCATGGACATCACATCTCTGTACACCGTCATTCCCCATAATGACGGCCTTACAGCACTCAAGCACACGCTGGACAAACGCACAGTGCTTGATCCACCCACCCACACCCTGGTACGCCTTGCAGAATTGGTCCTCACACTGAATGCATTCTCTTTCAGTAATCTTTTTTACCAACAGGTCAGTGGAGTTGCCATGGGCACCAGAATGGGACCCAGCTATGCCAACATTTTTGTCGGCTGGGTAGAAGAACGCTTCTTCGCCTCCTACACTGGCTATGTCCCTGACCTCTACAAACGATATATTGATGACTGCGTCGGTGCCGCCACATGCTCCAACGATCAGCTTGAGTTCTTCCTGCACCATTTCACCGACTTCCACCCGTCCCTCAAATATACAGTTCACATATCTTCCACCACTCTTCCGTTTCTAGACATCCACTTGTCTATCAACTACCCCCGACTGTCCACTCAAGTTTATTACAAACCCACGGATTCACACAGCTACCTCCTGTACAGCTCATTTCACCCCAACCACACTAAAAACTCTCTTCCTTTTTCACAGTTCCTTAGGTTACGACGACTATGCAGCGACGACATCGACTTCGAGAACCAAGCCCTCAAAATGTACACATTTTTTATCGACAGAGGATACCCCAGCAGTGTGATTGACAGGGCCCTTGCCCGAGCCAAAAACACCCCCCGGACCATCAACCCGATCAGGAACTCCCGCCGTAACAACCGCATTCCCTTGGTGCTTCCTTACCACCCTAACACACTTCCTATCCCCAGGACCATTAACCAGAATTTTTCCATCCTACAGGATGATCCCTCCATTGGGGCCCTCTTTTCTGATCGCCCTATCATCTCATATCGCCGACCACCTAATCTGCGTAACCTCCTTGTTCACAGCTCCCTTGACCGCCCTCAACAACCATCCACACCAGGCACTTTCCCTTGCAACAGAGCTCGCTGTATCACCTGCAAGTACACAGCCACCACCACACTCATTCAAGGCCCCTCAGGACAATTCCGGATCACCCAGACAGCATCTTGTACCTCCAGCAACCTTATTTACTGTATCTCTTGCAGTAAATGCCCAGCCATCTACATTGGAGAAACAGGAAGGAGACTCGGAGACCGCTTCAGAGAACACGTCAGGGCTGTGAAGATTAAAGATCTCTCCAAGCCCATTGTTTCTCATTTCACCTCTGACGGCCACGACCACACTAATCTCTCCGTCTGTGTTCTCAAAGACTGTTTTCCGAACTCATACATCAGAAAGACCACCGAAACTAAAATTATTCTGCAGCTAGGATCACACATTCTCCCTTCCCTTAACGACAGATTACTGCTCTTTTAAATTTTCTCCATTCATTGGAAGTTTCATTTCACACCTCTCTGCACCCATTCTGACTTCACACCTCTTGATTGGCCTCTCTTTCTGTCCCCTGCTCCTGCCTCTCACTCCTCCTCCCTCCCAACCTTTGTTCTCCCGCTACTTTACCTTTGCCTACTGCCCTGTCTCTCGCACACCTGAAGAAGGCTCCACGGCCAAAACGTTGTGTTCTCTTTCTTCTTTTTTTCAGCATGGAATAAACCTATTACTTGTTCCTTTGCAACTCTAAAAAGGTACATCTAAACTAAGATGACCATGGACCCATATCTTATATAGCGAATTCAGGAAGATTAATCCTTGCTGCCCAATAGCCTTCAAATACCAATACATCAGGAAAGAGAACAGCAGAAAAAAAACATTTCTGATGATTAAAGCAGTCTGTAATTTCAGTTCCTACCTTCAGTACCTTCAGTTCCTATAATGTAAATAATGACAACAAGACATAAACCAATGGGCAATGATGACATCACAATTGATGTTGTACGAGTAGGGCAAATACAACACAGTGAAAGGGAAACAAAATTTCGACAGGCACGTCAGCCTTATTGTTGAAAGATTGCCCGTGCCCTCACAAAAGAAATCGGCAATGTGTACTACAGGCAGCAGAGCAGAACTCCGCTTGCTGAAATTGCAGCAGGCTATTTATCTAAGCCACTAACACGGATTATCCTGAAAGTCATCTTATCAGAGTTCAGGAACAGTAAGCGCCTTCACTATGATCCAGTGATTGAATTACATATGACACAAACATTAATGAAAGCATGCGACTTTGACACTGTCCATTTTCCAGGATATGTACAGATTTTGCAGTTAGACACATTTGCTGCCTATCTTTACACAGAACAGAGTATGCAAATTCTTATTGCCCATCTAAAGATGAAGGAGAAAGTCAGCCTTTACCTGGATGCGACAAGAGGGGTAGTCAGAAAAATTCCATCGGAGAACAAAAGAATTCTGTACTACAGTCTCACATTACCTGGAGGTGGAAAAAGAAAGCCTCCATTACCAGTGTCTGAAATGTTGACAAATGACCACACCATAGTCAATATAGAACGTTGGCTCTGGAAATTCATGTTTGACATCTCAACATGTACTACCAAGAGAGTGCAGCATGTAGAAACTGACTACAGCTGGGCCCTGATTCACAGTGTTCTTTTTGCCTTCAATGGGGACACCATCCATGCATACTTAAATCGTGCAATGAAAGTCTGCCAAGGCAAACTTAAGTACACAGAACTTCAGATGTTCACTGTTCTGCACCTTTGCTCTGCCCATGTCATAAAGGCTGTCCCTCAAGCAATTAGGAAAAAAACAACAGACAAAGGACTGCGAGACTTTGCAACATTTTCCTTTGCCATCCTGCAAAACAGCACAACTTTGAGTGTCGCCAGAAATGTTTTCAAACACATGTGCATTGTACTCTCAAGCAGGAGGTTCACAACTGAAGTCCAATCTAGTGTCTGCCTCCTTAATGCTTACATTACTCAAACAACGATACCAGACCAGATGGCAAAGGAAGCAGAAGTCAAAGACACAGATGAGGTACTGTACCCAAAAATGAGAGGCAGCCTGGGCTGCTCTCCTTTCGCTGTGGAGTTCAAAGGTATTTATGAAGACAGCATATCAGTTCAAGGACATGATGACTATGGGACACAACACAATGTGAACCCCTATTTCTGTGAAGACATAATAAGATTTCTGTTGCAAAGATACATGGCACTATTTCCACTGTGGAGTGGAATTTTGTTGGGTGACCTGACAAGATATGCTTCAGACAGCAAAAAAGACATATCAATGTCAGAGGTAGCACAAACAAGAGCCACTAATTATCATGTTGAGACCTGGTTTGGCATTGTCAAGCAATCAATACTTCAGCACAGGAGGAAACTGAGGCCAGCAGAGTTTATTACGATAATGAGAAAATCTCTCTAGGGCGGTACAGAGAACATGATCAAAAAGGTTTTGATGACACCATTGATCACCACTAAAACACGTCATGAACATGCACAGGAACAATGGGCAAAGAGGGCACCAGGTGTAGGCAAAGAAACAAAAAATAAATTCTACAGTGCACCACAGAAAATTCCAATCCCCCCAAAAATGAGAAAACAGGAAAAAAAATTAGCAATAGAAATATTGAAACAAGTGAAAAGTCGCCAGATGACAGCAACAGCCTGCAAGTACAGCAGGGGAAAGCAGGAACCACAGAATATAAAGAATGGCAGCACAAAGAAGAACGGAAAGTGTCACCCAAGCAAGCTGCCATGGGCATGACTGAAGTGATCACACCACACTGTGATGCACGCCCCATCTCAAAACTTATAAAAGAGAAAACAGATTTCAGAAAGAAGGTAGGATTTGTATTTCAAATAGTTTTCTGTGTGGACATTCACTACTTTTTCAGAGCTTATGAATGTCATCTTCTACTACTGTAGGTGTTCTTTGTCGTTTCTCTCTAACTTGTTATACTTGTTGATAGTGGTGTGTAATATCAATTTTCGTTATGTATTGGTTATGTTAGCTCCAGTGATCTCTTGTGTATGCTTTTGGCTTGGTAAATCTTTTTTAGGTTCACGCCCTTTGGAACATCAATCCGAGTGAATTAGTGGTTGCAGTTTTGCCATCCATGCACAGTGCAGACACATATATTCTCAGACACTCAGAGTTTGTGTCTCTGAAACCAGATGAGTGCCTCATAGACGAGGTGAGATGAAAGTGTTTGATTGCAAGGTTTGTTAAGGTTTCTGAGCTTTTGTGTAATCAAATGTGTGTGAGTGCGTGAAATCATATCTTCTTCAATTGTATTTGCTTTTCCATAAGACCATTGAGTGTTACTTTCAAGTAGTGAAAGAATCCATGGACTTGGGGAAGAAGGTTTTCCAAATGAACCACTACACAACTAGTGTAATCATGAGTGGGAATAGAGAGCACATGGCTAGACAATGTTTGTCCAAGGTAAGGACATCAAACACAAATGTTGATGGATTACATTAGTGAGGGGCAAACATGGTTTTTCACTAACTGATGATTGTTTTATCAATAGAGAAACAAGGAGAGCTACAAGCAATCAAAACAGGTCACAACTGTGCTCATGGTGCTGCCTAAAGAAACTACCTTTATAGTCAGAGAAATCAAAATTCATAGGTAGCACACCATCCATGTGAGGCAGCCTGTCGTGCTAATCTCGTCATTCTTTTCATTACAGGTCAACTTTGAAAACTATGAAGCCATAATTAGTTTTTTTTTAACACTGGTGTCCATTGGAAGTTGTTGGTAAGTGTGGTACAGGTAATCCAAAACAGCGTAGGTTTATAATTACACTTGGAACCATAACACAGTTCAAGTGATTATCCCTGTTGCATCTAAAAAAATTACAATGTATTGGTTCCTCTCCTGTTAAAAAAGGCGGACATGGATAGTGAGTATCCAAGGCAATAGTGACAGTGCACTTTTCCTAAAATATTATTGTGAATACTGCTGTGTAATAAACAGAAAACCAAGTGTCATGAATTACACCCCCGCAGGCAGGCGCTCATGCATTCCCACGAGCTCCTCCCATCCCAAACGTGCACGCACCAATCTTTCCTCTATTTAAACCCTCGCCAGACCCCCTTTCAGTGCTCACGATTGAGATCTTCTCCCTGAGCTTAGTTCCTAGTTTACATTCTGCGATACTACTCTTTGACTCCTGGATCTTGACCCTGCTGTTCTTCTGCTACGTCTTTGCCTCCCGACTTTGTACCTACGCGCCTACTACTCTCTCCTGGATTTTGGACCCTGCTCTTCTTTCCAGACGACGCCCACACCTACCGATTCTGTACCGACGCTCCTACTACGACTACCCGGATTTTGGACTCAGCTACTTCTCCGACTACGCCTTCACCTATCATTACCCTTCCGAAGACCTCCACATAGAATCCCTATCCTCCGCAGTCACCCCCTCCGTGACACCAAGCAGGTCAAAGTGTCATGTAGGAAAAAAATAAGTACTGTTAGGTCATTTCCTGACTGTCTTTGCTGAGGTTTGCAAAATATTACATGTTAAATAATATATAAATGAAATATTTAAATATTAAAAACGTTTGTTTCCACAACATTAAACTCCTGAAACTGCCTGTGTGTCTGGCCCCACATTAAATGCAACTTCATGTCTGATGACGGGCCATTTGTTTCTTGCAGTATCTGTATGCTCCATCCCAGAAAGTCTTTGTGGTCGACCCTATGGGGAGATGGCAGACTCCACTGCAGTGGTAAAAAGTTTCAGGTAAGAAATCAAGCATTGGTTTCGTGGTGAAACTCTGCACGGGCACACATTCATTTCTTATTCAAATTCAGCATGACAAATATGTCCTCATTTATCAATAACCTATTATTTTGATTCACAGGGACTTTCAAGATGCGAAGGAACGTCCTAGGAAAAGAAGACTGGTTGAATATCATCTGGCACCCAAGTGTGATTGGTCACACCAAGCAAGCAGATGCCTCAAGCTGTGGGGTCTTTGTGATGCAGGTCAGCATAACCTTTCCATGCAGAAATTTTGGACTGTCTCAAAACTATTGTATGAGAGATTTTAGGGAAATAATAATTGTGACAAACCTTCGTCTGTTAGATGGGCGCAGACATCATGAACAATTTCCCGGATATTCAAAGATACATCGAGATGAACAGCAGCGCCAAAGAAATAAGGAAGTTGCGGGAAGACCTGTCAATCAGAATTCTTGAAGCTTCAGGTATTGTACCATTTGATCATCATTGCCTGCGTTTATTGGTGTATGTTGTTTTCCTGAAGCATGCTCTGTCTATGTAACAAGTCTGAATGAAAAAAGATTCTCGATTTATTTATATGCAGAACTCATTTGGGTATTCTTTTTGTACTGTATAACACAGAGATGAAAAGTTAATTAAATCACATTTCGCACAGTTAAAATTCAATTACACTTTGGCCTTCGTCGTGGTTGACACAACCATAGTCTGGGAAAAGTGTGGGTCTTGATTGCCCATAGTGAAACAAACTGGTTGAACATGGCTGTGTTATCATGTGCCCCCTTAAAGTCATAGCAACAAAAAAAGGGTAACAGGTGTTGACAGGAGTATTCTGAGACATGACAATGTGCGGTTTAAGAAGCAGTAGAACACCTAATCAGGAAAGTGCATACGAAAAGGTCTCTATCAAATGGTCTTCAATTATGCAACAATGATCTGTAGATAACATTGGAGAAATCAGTCTATTTGGCATGTTTATTATAGCTCCTCTCCAGGACATGTGTCTGATGTGTGGAGAAACACTGGTGCGGCAGACAAACTGGGAAAGTGAACATCATTTTTATCTGTATGTGTAATTGTTATGTCCCAGTGTGTGGTCTGTGTTTTTTTATGTTCCACACTGCTGACCCTTTGATTGTTCTCCCTCCCCCATTGGCCCACCATTACACCACTGTTCTGTATGACATCATGATCAATTAGCTTCTCAGCCAGCGTGCATCTTATTCACTATATAACATGGAGGTTTTCTGAAGGAAGAGCCTTTCGTTTGACTTTGGTCCTGCTTGGTTTTGCTTTGCTTCATTTAGTTGTGGTTATCGCTTTGTTTTGCTATTGTTTTGGCTTTGTTGGTTTGTTGTTTTCTGTTCATTTCTTTGTACTTTCGTTTGTTTGTGTTTGTCCTTGTTTTGCCATTATCTTGCCCTAACATGTTACATGTTCAACCTTTATGTTCTTTTGTACCCTGTTCCTGTTGATTAGTCTCGTTTTCCCTTATTTGTATTCCTAGTTCACTTGTGTTTTTGTGTAAACTTTTGTGTATAAGGTTAGTTCAGGTTGTTGGGTACATTCTACACACTTAAATGATTTTGTATTAGTAACACTAGTTAAGTACAGGTGAGTGCCATTTTTCTTGTATGGTTTTGAGTAGTCAGGGGAGGTTAGCTAGGGTGTTGAAGACGCAGAAGACCGTGTGTTTCGGGTTTTCTTTTGCAGTCAGGTTAGCTTTCCCTCACTTTTTTTAGCCAGCTCCATTTTGTTTGGTTATTTTCTTTTCTTTGGCACCACTCTAGTTCCCTTACCCCTGTGTGTTATCGTGTCTTACCAGTCACTTATTTAACTTAAAATCATCACTTTTACACCCACCTTTGTTATCGTGCTTCCTAGTCACTTACCAGAACCCACCTGCTTCCAAAAGAATTATTCTAAATGTTACACCCCTTTACCCCCTAGATACTTGGGGTCGTAACATTATTATGTGTAATGTATGCACATAATAACAAAACATGCCAATGAAATGTGATAGCTGAACTAATATAAGGTTTACTCTGTGTAGGTCCAGTGTGACAGTTGTGAAAACTGGTTCCATGAATTGTGCATCTCAAAAGAAGAGTATGAAAGCACAAAGAATGAAGTAACGTGGATATGTACATTTTGCCAACCCCAGTTTGGTGAGTATGCTCTGCATGCAAACTATCACTATGAAAGGGTTTTTTAAGCAGGACATGTAGTTTTAGTTTTAGATTCAACAGAAACATAGGATGACATATTTCAGTGGATGTTATAATTGTTTGTTATTGTTAGGAAGTTTGGATTTCAGGGTTATCTTCTGGCATTAATGGTTCTATAAATTAGAGATACCTTTTCAAAAAACACTCCAAAGAAGGCATAAAAAGGCATAAAAGATTATTGATAATCTTTGCAATTTATTACATGACACAGGCATCTCGAAGATAGAATTACTGTGTATCAGATTGATGATTAGATATGGATGCATCAAATCAATTACTAGGTTTCTTTCCAATAATATAGAAACAAAGGCACGAACATGAACACCTTAAAGAGCTTGCCATTTAGCACAGAAACAATATAATGTCTTGCTATAAAAACACAAAGTAAGAAAAAAGGAGTTTGATCAAGAGAGATCTGTCAAATTCTGCAAATACCTAGATCTTGATCTGTGACCCATTAATACTCTTTGGATTCTTTGCAGTTCATAACCCTTCTTACGGTTTTATATTTCAGGCACTATTGATGAGTGAGCAACCACCCCCTACTCCCAAGCATTACATAAAAGACATGCTGGAAACTCAAGAAGACTGTCAACGTGTTCTCAGCAGAATTCAACTCCAAAAGACAAGTACAAGTTTCAATATTCCCCCAAAAATCTCTTGGGTAAGAGTAAACTTTCAGACACTTTGCGAAAAAATAATGAAAAACACTAGAACACAAAAAAATCACTAGAAACCATTTGTTATCTATTGCCAGAAACCAAACAAAGTATTATGAAAACGGTAAAAAAGTTCATCATAACACAACACAGTCCCTTTTATATATGATTACTACACAGTGTTAACATCAAAGTAGTAGTGCAAATAATTCTAAATCAGCAATATATCACCATGACATGATTTATTCCACTCCGATGTAAGAAAGATCAAAGAAAACTGGCTTCTATCCAACAGAGGTGTATCTAATGTGATTCCTTATTATTAGGTTACCCAAATAGTACCATCTCTACAGTACCTTTCAGACAGGACACACTACTAAAAGGATTCTAACCGAAACAATAAAAACACAATCACATCATCGAAGTCTGAACCCCACTGACTTTCAATATCATACCGTGTACATCTCCAGGCTTGGAGACTCATCAAAAAAGCCTAGACACCAAAGCGATCCTTTTCTTCCAGTAAGATTATGGCAGTTGCAGGATGCCGTCTAGATCAATGAACAGATTACGTTAATAATAGCAAGCAGGTAGCAGAGCATTTAAGCACACAGCCCCTAAATTGTGGAAATATGTCAGACCTTATTAAGGATGCCCCATACCTACAAGCATATTTAACAATGCTATAGTCTTCTACATCATCTCTGTAGTCTTATTGATCCTGAGTGATCTAATTCTTTAGGAAGTGCAGAAACAGATATCAGGTGGGTAAGTAGACAACCACGTTGCAATTGTTTTTTCTGTGTCTAACCCATTTTTTTTCTCCACACCATGCCTGCCACTGTTCTCTCTTCGGTGCCTTTGGTTTATATTGAGCTCTGTCCCACATGACAAGGGATCCTCCTGGATTTCTGAAGCAAGGAACCCAGCCGATATGAGTCCTTACAAAACTCAAGATCCTGTACTGCTCAACCCAGTCGATGGGACATACTCAACATTAATATCTAGCCTGACATAATACAGGAAATAGAATTCACCGTGTCAATCTGCATGGTGGTGCATGTGAACTGTTTCTAGTAACTACTTGTCATACCTGGAGGGGAGGTCAACCATCAGGCCTTGGACCCCCAGAGATTTTTTTGTTTTTCTCTCCTTCGTGCCTGATGGTTACACAGTCACATCTGCATACCACACCTTCATTGTGATTTGCTACAGATACAGCTTATTTAAAATGTGAAATTAGGAAAAACTAAAAGAAAGCGTGAAATAAAAAGAATGTCAAATCTAAAATTTTCAGATGTTGTGATGAAGCTTTTGACTCATGAATAGCACCCCCCATCCCAGTGTAATGCATGTTTAATGGTGCCGTATTGAAAAAATAATTTAAAAAAAGGTTTCACAACCCCAAGCAAGGTTGTATAAGGTGAGGGGGGCTGTCTGGTGTGTAAAACACTTGGTTGCAGCATTGTGGGTGCTGTAGTTTAAATGCTATTGGTTTGTGAACAGCATACCCCTATCCCAGCGCAGAATGCCACATTAATTAAAAGCATGAGAAAATGAGATTCAGAATGCAAAGCTGTATTAGTCTTCTGTGTAAAAAATCGGTTTGAACATCATTGGAGCTGTTTTAATTAAGCTGCTGAGTAAAGAATATTTTTAATTTTCCCGCTGTCAGCACTATAGTGTATATATAGTTGACCCTTACCTGAATGAAAACAGGACATTAAGAAAGGGTTTCAGAAATCAAACAAAGCTTTATTCCTGTGCATACAGTCTGGGTAATTGGAGACTGCGCTGTCCTGCTTCCTATGGTGATATACTGTTTTTTTTACACAAAGCCCTATTGAGCAGTATTTCTTGCATTGTGAACGTGTGTACACAGCAGTCCCCCGGGTTCCAGTTAGTGCATAGTTACACATCAATGAAAAACCAGAGGTTTAAAAAGATAATTAGCTCACTAATCGTTTTGATGGCTTAAAAATGACATCGTGAAGGCTGTGAAAATGGTCACAATGTAGTTTGCACACTAAGCAAGTGTTTTCATAACCCTAAGAGGTTTTGTGAAAATGCTGCAGGTGTGCCAAATCGTTTTCGAACTTCAAGCTAACTTTACTCTGCTCAATGACAGTACCTACAGGCTATTGATAGGTTTGCTGGCACTGTGGGTTTGTTGTTCCTGACAATGTGCACGCTGAGAAATGGGCACAGAGTGGCTTTCTTTCGGAATGAAAATGTTACCGCTTGTTCCTCATGTAAACACAGTTTTAACCATTAGCACACTCATATATATATATATATCTCCTGAATCAAGAATGAATGTGCCCTGGAATCCGCTGTACCGCTTCAAACTGAAAGTCAGATATTTAGAGTCTTGGTAAAGACTTTTTACAGGAAGAGACGTCGTGCTTCAGCTGCTCTGGCCTGCAAAGTGCGAAGGGGCTTCATTTGAAATACCCGATTGTATTTCAAAATCCAAGGTATTTTTGTTGTGCTAGAATGTATAATTTATTATAAATGTTTTATTCACAGCCTCTTCTTCAGGAAACCTCGCACACACTAAACAATCTTCAAAGACTATAGGAACAGTGAAAAAGAAAGCGGTAAGATGGATGAAAATAAAAGATTTTGACATCTCTTCCGTAACTGATGAATACTCCTGTGTGACGTTATTTCTTACATGGATTCCGTTATTTTGCCACAGGCTGCGGGTCTCCGTTTTCAAAAAGAGCAAGTAAAAAGTTTTGTAAAAAAAGCAAGAGCACCTGTTTGGAGTGTTTACGACAGCAGCGGGTCTCCAAACAGAACTTCATCTCCTGAAAAGTGCCCGTCCCTGCCACACAGGTTGCTGTGCCCGGTGCAATGCATATCTCCACACAGCCCTCCACCCCCAGCAGAGCACACACCACCTTAGGACACTCCATCCTGTCCTCTCTGCTCACCACCACCCAGGAATTGGCTGATGCCATCCCCACTGTCTCTCTCCCCTCAGGAAGCACTATCTACACAGCAGAATTCACAGATGCCAATGCCATGTACAGTTCTCCCAGATTTCCACCTTTTGTCCATCAGTCAAGAGAAGGAGGGGGGGATTGAATGTGCAGTGTGTCGGCACGGGGGGACAGCCAGAGCCGACCACTACGCCGCTTTTCTGTTTTGTAATTTTGTGACTAGGAGTGAACCACATCCATAAATGTCGACTGGTCCAGAGACAAAAGGGCCTTGCCTTGCATTCTCCGCGAACGCATAGGCATGGTCAATTGGAGATTCCCAAAACTTACTTTGTATGATTGGAAACCGATACATGATAGGATAAACAAAATGCTTCTCTCTGGTTTTAGTCTGTGCAGCAATGAAACAATCAGATTAAACAGAGAGTGTGACGTTACTTTTCGTTAATGAAAAAATTGTCTTTTCATGTTTATTTAAGTGTCCTTCTTTCATTTGGATTGTATGAAACAACTCGGGAGTTATTGTTATGATTACTCTATTATCGAATCCTCAACTCGTTCACTTCTTATTTTGGGAACATTTTGACATGTTGCTTTTAGCCGTCGATACTGTTGAATTCACTCAGTTTGTAATGTAGGGTGCTCTGAACAAGTTAAACTTTGATACAGGACAAATGTATTTCCCACAAGCTATACTGTAGTAGCTTTAAAAGTATACAATATCACACCATATGCATGTGGCACGTCTTTGTTCAACTTAAGAAAAAACAGGACATTTGATTGCTGGTTGCCTTATGTTAAAGGCCAACAATGACACCAGAAAACTGAAAGTTCCTTCCCCTCCCCCCATAGAACTGTCTAATCTACATAAACACAGTGGGATGTAACACCTAGCCTAGACTTTGTGAGAAGTATGGAGCTGCGTCGCATTAAATTGGCTGCAATGGAATATACAGTAGTAGGCAAAAGTTAATTTCAAGCTGAAAAGAAAAGACTCAACATGTCCCCTCTATATATTTTCCATTTAGACCATCCAATGTCATTTATTATTAATAGCTTCCGTATCCCATTAAAATCAGAAAGTTTCTTACACGTGTAAATCCAACTATTTTCTAATCGCTTTATCCAGGACAGGTAACAGTTTCACCAATACTATTTGGTAACTTTTTACGATTGTCAGACTTCAGAATGCTTCAACTGATGCTTAAAGATATGACATAATGCGCACTGTGTTAAAGAGCTATTGAGCACAGAACATCTTTTCGCCTGTGAAAAGATTTGCACGTGCAGTTTATTCTTATCTGTGTGAAAACAGGAAATATCTATGGAGTTTCAGAAAGTAAACAGAGGTATAGAACACCCTATCTCAGATGTTTAATAAATTCAAGTTTGTGAAAACAGTGACAAATCACCCCAAACAAAATACAATTTTAGAATACAAGCAGTTTGAAATTATTAGTTGTTGTTATTAATAAATCACTTAACTTTGAACATGTTGTGATGTTTAGAAATAGCAACAAATCAATATAATTTACTATTTTAGTTTTTCAAAGAAATGTTTTTGTTAAAGGAAAACTCATGCCAGGAGCTAGGTTCAAACAAAGCTATAGCTGAAAAGGGCAGGCAAAATGTTTAAGTAATCATGGGCGAATGAGACAAATTGATGCAGATGTTTAGAAAGAAAGTGGACTACAGTAATATTTTGAGCTTACAGCCTATCCAATGTTATTCATTATTAATCTTTCATATCACATTAAAATGAATGTTTTTTTAAATGTAAGAGGCAATACAGAATTTGTGTCCTCTATAACACTCCAGTGTATTTAACCAGTTTAATGTTTAACAATGCAATACAAAGCTTAAACTTATTAAATTGGATATACCGTTTAGACTGTTTAATTCTGTAATTGACAAAAGATTGTCCCTCAGCATTGACAGGGATTCAAAACCAAGTGTTTTCTGGCAACAGCCCAAATGCTGCACATGAGAGCTTTCATAGCTCCACCTGGTGGTTTTACAAGATATTCCACCCTACTTCGATACATCATGCGGTATCCTACAGTTCTTTGCGGAACGAGCACTGCGATTTACTGCAGCATACCTTGCACATTTTGAATGGTTGGATCTGTAGTTCTACTCAGTTTGGTGAATTCTTGATAAACCAAACTGGTGCCCTCCCTCTAACTCACCATTCCTCCCTTATGGTAGTGTATGCAGAGAAACCCATAGGGTCAAATGCAATGGACTTCCCGAGTTAAAACACAGCCGCGTACTAAGTTAGTATGGTACATTGTGGAGATTATCTCCTGCTCCGAGTTCAATTTCAGCAAAAAACATGTGGAACAAAGTTGGAGCTCAGCTCAACTTGTGCTTAATCCGGTTCCAAGGGCTCGGCCTTGTTGTACTAATTAGCCCGAACTGGAGAGGACTGTACATCAGAACACTTCTGATTAGTAGAATAATATGTAGGTCACGTTAATATTCAATTACTTTTCTGTTTCTCATTTAAATTCAAACTAAATTTCCTAACAAATCAGTTAGTTTTTAATTTAAGAATTGCATTTAGGCTACAATTCATCTCATGAGGCTACATAGTTATTAATGAGATACCCAATTATAATTAGTCATGAAACAAATGAGAATCGCAGCTGTGCATTTGAAATTAAACACTACTGTATAATTGCAGCATTAATTTTGTTTAACACTCCAGATGAATAAGCAGACATCATTATAGCTAAATCGTTACAAAAGACACCGACTAATAACCAGTAAAGTTAAGTTTTATTTTTAACAGAACTGGAAATTAAACTTATAAAAATACTTGAGCAAAAAAAAAAAACCAACAACAACAATTGTTCCTCTGACCTTCTAAGCATTTTTTTTAAGGCAATACATTTCTTTAGCAGGGTGTGCCTTGTGCTTACTTTTCAGAATTTTGATTTTCTCTCTCTCCTGTGTCAGCTCAGATTAAGCTCTTTAATCAGTTCCAACATCTTCCTTTCAAAGTGGGGAAGTGCTTGCTGGCGTGTTGTTTTGCTAACTCATGCTTATCCTTTATGACAGTATCTTCTGACACCTGTGCACAATCCAACAACATTGCAAGACCAGCACTATAACAGGAATCATAAAAACACAAGAAGCCACGAGCTTTCAGAATTGTAAAACAACGCTTTGCTTGTCTGTCATTTGGTTTGCATACCAGTCCATCAAGAGATAGCACAACCCTGGCTGTTTCAACACAGTCATTGGATCACAGCCACAGGACAGAAAAGGGACTGTAAACCATCATATATCACTTAAGATGCCGAGTTTTTTCCTTTAACATGCTTGGGTGCCACCTATTTCCTCCTCATCCCTGCTTTCCTCGGATAACCACAAATACGGAGACCCATCACTAAAATATTTAACAAAATCTATCCAGTTGACTCCTCAATTTTATAGAACAAATAAAAGGCTCATGCTACATTTTTATAAATAATAGCTTAGGTTCTGTTCTCTTCACTCCCTAGCACCTTAAACTTCACAGCTACTAGTAATGATTAACATTCAACATAATAAGTAAGTGTCACTTTTGTAAATAGCCACATTTATTCATAACGAAGTGGTATGAGTGTTAAGCAATTTTAATTAAATATTACAATGTTTCCAAGCGACGGATGCATACATTCAGTACGTGGTAACGATATTATTTCCACTATATTCTGGAGCCTTCTAATGCGATTCTTCGTTACACCAAGTATGGTACTAAGTTGCTCAAGCCATATTAAGAGGTGGTTTAAAATAATTCACTAGTTTAGTCACTTCTAGCGGGCAACAACTATTAATTTGTGTTCGTTGTAACGGAGAAAAGGTTTAGTACAGTGCTGTGGACTAAGCACAGCAGCAAAGTTCGTTGCAATTGGACTTAAAGTGGAGCACAACTTCAGACCACAGCTACGTACTAAACACGGGTTGAACGCCTGTTAGTACGTCACTCTCAGTTTGTTGCAATTAACCCCTAGACTTTGCACTACTAAGGTCTAAATCAAGCTCAAGCAGAGACAACCCATTAACTTCTTTCATAACTTCCATTAGTCTCCACCTCTGTCTTCCCTAACTCGTTCTTGATCTTCCTAAATAGGCGTTTAACTGAAATTCAACCCAATGATACTGTTTAGTCTGAGAAAAAAATATAATAAGCGCTATTCCTGACAGCCTGAAAAGAAACACATATTCCTATAGTCTCAACTGAGCAAAAGAGTCAGTTTCTGCACCTTCTGAAGTATTATTTAAAAAAAAAAATTACCCTTTTAAAATCTCCAGCACTGGCTGGAGAGGCTGTGTGTCCGGGCTCAGCGGTTATATAGGACAGGACTCAGCGCGCAGCAGGTGTGACTCATTGCTCTGCGCTGCCCGTGCGGAATGCGCGTCTCCTCCCTCTACACGCCACCGCCTCGCTAAACCGCCTTCATACTCCCCAGCGGCAATAACATCTCCATTTATTACATTTATTCTTCCCTCTTAACCCAGAAAACTCCCGGGACGTTTCTGTGAACCGGTAAAGCTCTCTCTGTTGGTGGTCACAAGTAGAAACAATGCACGAGCTGAAAGCAGGAAGAAAGCACTCCTCCCTCACTGTATATCTGAGTCCAGACTTCCGAAAACTCCTAAAAGTGAATTTCATATTAAAGTCTCCCATCCGTTCGTTTCAAATACATAAATTAGATGAGTTCGGGTACTTTTCTGATGTATTTTAATAGTTCGGCACTGTGCCTTGTTAAATATGTTAAATATGTCACAAGCAAAGTTTATCAACTTCACTTTAATGCGAGGTTTTGCGTGGATACAAAAACATTATATGATATCTATATATAAACATTACAATACGGTAGATGAAAATTGTTGTTCAGCGCTCTTGTATTAAATATACTCTAGTCATGTGTCAGAAATAAAGTGTATACAATTTGCTAAATCAAACAAAACACAAGCTCTACGAAAAAGAAAAAAATGTGTTAATCCTGCAATTTTATCTCGTTGAAACGTTTTTTTTTTCTCTGTGGCACTAACGGGCTAAGGCTTAGGATTCCTGGTTTCCTGATTACATAGAAATGTGTCTCTCTTGCCTTACGATGTCCAAATGATCAGTTCAGTGTAGAAAAGAGCACCTAAAACCCCGTCAGGCGTGCAAAACGTATAAATGAAAGAGATCGCTTTGTTTCTGCCCGCTATCTCACTGAAGCCCTTTGGTGTGTTAATAGAAGGTTATAACCGCTACACTGCGCGGTGTGGGGAGGGGTGACTTGCAAGCAGAGTTGACCTTTGAGAAAGGACTCGTCTCGGGAATATATTTCCACATTTTGAAGAGATTTTCTCCATTTCTGTAGCCTGATTTCCAATATTCCTAGAGAGCTGTAGAATCTGGAATCACCTATCTGGGAACAGTGTGTAGATGACAGGTTTGTGACTTTCTCATGAGCACAGTATATGAATCCATCAGATTAAAGACACTGTGAGCATTTGAATTAAATTAACGATAGTCTGTCCCAGCTCGCCGCGATGGTATAGTGGTCAGTACTTTGTGCTGTGACCGCAATACCTGCGCTTTGAATCCGGGTGACAGCAGCCCAAGACAAGAGAGTTTCCTTCGTCTATGTTATTTCAGTGAAGGGGGGCATGCGTGTACAGCAGCGATCTTCGAGTTGATGTGTTGCCCCATATAAGCAATGTGAGCCAACACTGCTTTACAAAGGAGCACGGTCTGATCTTATAGTTGATAATCTGGAGACCAGACCTCTTCTCTAACGAGAAGAAAAGGTCAGGAGCCGCAGTATTTAATATAAATAAGAGATTTCATTTTTTCTGTGGCGCAACTAGTACCAAGCACTTAATCTCGGGGTTGTGAATTCGAGCTCCACGCTGGTAAGAAATCATATAGGTTATGATAAATTTACTTTTTTTAATAAAAACAAATATCGGAAAGAATTCGCCTGTCACTAAGGAATTTAAGTGGAAAGATAAGTAGAGACATAATCAGAAAACCTACATATAGGAAATGTTAGTTACTTTGTATGTGCTTTAGCGTTTTCTTTTATATACCGAAAAAAAAGTTCAAGGCGTTCTAGTCGCTGTACTCCTCGTAGATAATCTCAACGAAATCACAATACAGTACAGGACACGCAGTGAGGAGCTCACGCAACGAATAGTCTTGAACATGCCAAGCGTAAAGGCACACTGAACATCTGCGAAACATCACATCCTAGTTTAGTTACAGTGAGATTATAGACTGGGAGGTAGGAAGTCTCAGATCACTTTTTTATTAAAGGTTCAAGCAAACCCAAATACATTTGCAAGAGACTTTGCAAGAGAGCTGTGCGGACCTTATCTTCATTTACCTAGTTTAATCGTTTTCAGAAAGTGTAATTGTATTATTTTATGTACCCCTGACGATTCTACTGATGTTATAAGTGCTCTTGTTTATATTGAATCTATTTTGTTGTTCAAATAAGAGGAGAGGTGAACACCTAACACCTCTTCCACCAAATAAGGTGGAAGAGGTGTTAGTGGGGCCAGCAGGGGGTGCTCACCCTGTGGTCCATGTGGGTCCTAATGCCCCAGTATAGTGATGGGGACACTATACTGTAAACAGGCGCCGTCCTTCGGATGAGACGTAAAACCGAGGTCCTGACTCTCTGTGGTCATTAAAAATCCCAGGGTGCTTCTCGAAAAGAGTAGGGGTGTAACCCCGGCATTCTGGCCAAATTTCCAATTGGCCCTTACCAATCATGGCCTCCTAATAATCCCCTTCTATGAATTGGCTACATTACTCTGCTCTCCTCCCCACTGATAGCTGATGTGTGGTGAGCGTTCTGGCGCACTATGGCTGCCGTCGCATCATCCAGGTGGATGCTGCACATTGGTGGTGGTGGAGGGGAGTCCCCATTACCTGTAAAGTGCTTTGAGTGGAGTGTCCAGAAAAGCGCTATATAAGTGTAAGCAATTATTAATTATTATTATTATTAAATAAAAAGTTAAAAAAAACTTTCCGGATGCGTCTGCTGTAAAAATAAAATGACATCAAAGGCGTTGTACGTAGAGTTCTGAAGCCTGCTCCACAGAAGAACTAGCTGAGATGAAAAGTTCAATATTCTACTGACAGGGCTATTCCCGTCAACTCAGTTTCTTTCTGAAACAACGTTTTATAAGAAAAACTTACACTTTGCAAAATGTGAAATAAAATACTTGCTTAAAAGTTCAGATTGTTTTTTACCCAAAAACTGTAAATGGAGAAAACCGACCCGTTGGAGTCTCTGTTGTACCATTGCTCAGTGCAGTCAGGTCGGGACTAAAATGATAGTAAGGTGCTGGTTCAAGCACATCTAGGCACGCCTTTCTCACTGTTCCACCGTGAACATCATCTGGAGAAAAAGTGGCATGTAATGTTTAATACATTATTGACCTTATTAATAATTTGAGGGAATACAAATGCTTTGCATGTATCGAATTACAGCACGTAACAACTGACTACCTGAGTCGATATCACCGGGCAATTTCCAATAACGACCAACATCAGAAACTTCAAGAAAAATAAGATTCCATATCTTGGAATGTAGGGCGGGAGAATTCATTTATAATCCTGTTGCATCTTGAGCTAAACTCAAGAGGGCACAAGCCCTAGAACCCGAATCCGTTACAATAACAAAAGGACAGACATTGAAATATGGGCTATTTCGAAGTAGCAAATGTGAGATATAAAGTCGGAATTCTGAGTTGCTAAGTCGCAATTCTGAGATACCATAGCGGTTTTTTTTTACTCCCTGGCGGAAACGGGCTTCCATAGAAATCCGGGTTGTGAATAACAACTGTCACGATTGAACGATTGAGTTCTTGAGGCTGGCACCTAAGACCACTCAGCCATCCTGACAAGCAGTGGAGGATGCCCGTTACTTTGTCAAAGGATTATTAACTACTTTTCTTTTCTTATTATTACAGAGATTTCTACATTGCAAGACAATTGATGATTTAGATAAAGGTATATCGTGGCACGCAAACCAGGCACGGACGGGGTTTGAACCCGCGCTCTTCGGTTTACAAAACCGATGCCTTACCACTTGGCCACCGCACAGACAGTTTAGTTTTTTTTCCCATTAAGGCTAATACATTTTGAAAAAAAAAATCTGTGCGCAAATTGCAATGGCAGGAGAAGTAAAGAATATAGTTCTTCTGTGGAGCTGGCTTCAGACTCTGCTTATAGCGCCCGTCAAATAAAATAGATATTTTATTTTTACAGGAAGACGCATTCCGAAATGTATCTCTGCAGTTTTAGAAAAGTTTTGAATGGTATATTTTATACAACGCACAAACCGTATTCTAATTGCAGACTGCAGATCTGTGCAGCAATCCTACTACATTTCACTGTGATTCTGAAATACTTCTAGCAAACATATTCAGGTTTCCTTGAACTTTAATAAAAAACTACTTCGCTTTCAATCTCTGGTGTTACTGTAAACTCGGACGTGATGTTCCGCAGATGTGCAGTGTGCCTTGTCTTATTCGTTTACTGGATTTGTGAAACGAAAATACAAACTGGACAGTTTCAGACACATGAAGACTCATAAATGTCACTACAAATGACAAATTTGTAGTGTAAATCCGCCGGGCTGATTTACGTGTCTGACCATCTCTCTCCTCCCTCTTCGGCAGTGAGCACTATTTTTTCATTTTCTTCCCTTGTAGTTTCCTCGCTCTTTTACTGTCCCTTTCTCCCACGGAGAGACGGAAAACATGCCGAAATCGTTTTCACCCTGTGTTTGTGCAACGTCAGTGTGTGAAGGGAAAGTAATCTATGTGGTTCCAGTGGCGCAATCGGTCAGCGCACGGTACTTATACAGCAGTGCACAGCGGAGTCATGCCGAGGTTGTGAGTTCGAGCCTCACCTGGAGCAGTGTAGCCTGTCTTTAGCTACCGAAAGCAACCGTCCACTTTAGATACTGTTACTTATAGGTCGTCCTTAACACCTTATCTAACGGGATTGTAGCCTGTTAGGTGTTTGCTGGAGATCCAGTCTAAATTAACATCAAAGGAACAGGTAAAGGTTTATTCCACGTCACACCCGAAGAAGGGTCCACGTTGTGTTTCCTTCTCTTTTCAGCATGGAATAAACCTATAATTTTTCCTTTGCAGCTGACGCAGGTCATTACTTAAATTCCCATCAGCTGTGGACCCCCAGCTGATCTCTACACAGACAGATGAGAGATATCTCATCTTCTTAGATGAGAGGTCTACTGGGACTAAGGGAGCACGATGGTGTACCGAAGACTTGAAAAAGCTCTCGCATTAGATTCTGTTTTTGTTGTTTCCCAGATTTGTTTTTAATGTTCTTTTTGTTTTGAAGTTGTTCCTTTAAGTATTTTTTTATTTTATTTTCTGTAGTCGTTAGACTACTACAGTGATTTACCTAGGTTCCCAGAAGGCTTCTCGCATCGTGGTTGTTGTGTTTTTGGGTTACAAGTATTTTTTTTCTATTGATAGGACCCCACGCATTACTGTGGGACTAGTTAACTTAAGTTCTTACATTGTACCTGAAATTACCACATAAACTACTACTCTGTTTTTCTTTTTTTTAAATAAAGGCACAAATGATGTTTTTTTTTCTTGCAGCTGATTGGCAATGACCCTACAACGGGTCATTGCAACGAACGTGGCTGCTGAAATTTGTCAGCAGCTCCATACTAAACCTGTTCTCAATTGCAACAAACCTAAAATAACATATGCTGCCCATTAGATGTTACCGATGTAGGAGACTAACTTAAACCACCTCTTCACAGGGTTTATGTAGTTCAGTAGAGGAACAGTCGATCGCATTTGAACTGTTCTGAATGTAGTGGAAATAATATAGTCACAAAGTAACGAACATACGCACCACTCGCTTGAAATATTTACTGTAGCTAAAATTGTTTTCTAGACACCACAACTATTCACAATGAATTTGATGAATACATGTCTTTATTAATAAAAGTGTAATTTATTAATAATTAAGATTAATGTATATCTTTATTAGTAGCTGTATTACCGGTAATGCATGTACAGTCCTTAATATGGGATAGTGAACTTTCAGGTATCCTGGGGAGGTAAGAAAACTGAAATGAAGGAAATACATATTTAAAGGGGGTGTAAGTCTTAAATGTGTTCTGTTACATCTGGGTGTTAACTGAATAGATTGTATTACTTATTGTGATTTGACACATGTCTGTCTCAGGAGACAGCAGAAAAATTGGGGAATTTGCAGGTACAGAAAATAACTTGAACTGAACAGGCAAATGTAAGGTTATGTTAAAGAAAAATAAACTTTGTCACCTTTTTCAACATGATTATTTAAGACAGTTTATCGGAACCGTATCTCTCCTCCATTCTGTGGCTGTGGTCCAACAGTAACGGTGGTGAAACAAGCAGAATGTGCGGAAAGAATTGGAGACATAACGGGAGACTCATCCAGTCGATAGAAGGGTTGTGTACGCTGAGAAGTGTAGTTTAAAAGCTTAACGAGCCAGGGAGGAGTCAAACCTGCAATCTTCTGAGCCAAAGTCAAACACATTATCCATTGCACCACTGGCTCTGATACCCTAAAGCCACCACTGTAAGCTTTGTGCTGTCATTAGTAATACTGTAGCACTCCGGTGTTCACAACAGCCCCCCACCACCAGGAACTCAAACCCAGGCCTCCTGCATCACTCAACAGGGACCTAGCCTGTTGAGCTAAAGAGCAATCTCCCTCAGTCCTGCGGCTGTGGCCCTGCTATTACATTGAAGGGCAGTGACATCACCGCTCTGGTAAGCCGGCTCTTACACACTCAATGGTGGCCGTATGCGTTACACTCTCCCCCGCTTAACTCACCAACCTCAGCAAAGGGCTATCCCATTCCACTGCTGACACCAATGTAACGCTCCAGGGTTCACATGGGCATCCTCGCCACTGCCACATCAGGTCAGTCCCCCACCGTCAGGGACTCAAACCCAGACCTCTGGCATCACTCAACAGGGACCCAGCCTGTTGAACTAAAGGGAGACCGTCCTTAAGCTCAAGCGGCTGGGTCCCTGTTGAGCTATGGTGGCAGTCGTAGGTTTGAGTCCCCGACGGTGGGGGGCTGACTTAAGTGGCAATGGCAAGGGTGCCCGCCTGAACCCCCAACCATTACAATACTATACATCGCTCCAGTCCAAATTTTCTCAATTAGATTCACGTGTTTTCTACTTGTATTTAGCTACTAGGTCTTTCGTTTGGTCTGTTTTAAAAATAGCATCTCAAACGATTTTATGTGTCATGCTGAAATTCACACACGGGGGACGTCACATGAAAGACAATCACAGATAAGATGTTGCATTTAAAAAGAAATCCAGAGTGGCAGTAGCAAACAAAGCCTTATACACGAGATGCAAGTGCTCTACCACTGAACTAAACTGACAGGCACTTTTGCCTGCAGCTCTTTAATTGAGTTAGGGAGACTGAAGGGTCTACACAGTGTACAATTTAAAGGTCGAAGCAAGACAATCTGATGCGAGGAGAATTCACAAAACGAGCCTCTGCTTTATCGTTTACTGAGCATTCAATGAACGTCTAAGTGAAAGACAAATTCACTATTTTCACTTTTTGTTTAAAGAACACTTTTATCACGTTCTGCACTCCCGGTGTTTAACGGTGTTCTTTTCTACACTCCTGATTTGAGGATCCCCAGCTA
This sequence comes from Lepisosteus platostomus, assembly GCF_059453375.1. Lineage (NCBI taxonomy): Eukaryota > Metazoa > Chordata > Actinopteri > Semionotiformes > Lepisosteidae > Lepisosteus > Lepisosteus platostomus. Next base: position 57,224,418 of record NC_142615.1, read on the forward strand.
AAATATTTTTTAAATACAACAAAATTCCGATATATTGAATAGTATTTATGTTTACATTTATATTCACTCGTACCAAAAGCTTGTGTTCTCTGCATATATCAGGATGTGGAAAGAGGCCCAATCACATCTGGAGTAGATAGTATTTAGGTCAAAGCTAATTCAAAGTGCATCTCTGGGTGTGTTTGAATTACCTACGTGTTTGACTGAAGGACAAGCTCACGGTGCCATAAAAATTGACACTCGTCATCTTTTCTTCTACATTCACAGGTTTTACGCTAAAGACAAAAAAAATTTTTTTGTCGTTTTCATGCCAGCTGGCACTAATTATTCTGCACTGACAGGGAAGATTAGTATTTTATCTATCGCAATATGTGTGGAATTTGTTTTTAAAAAAGTTGTTCCAGAAATGAACACTTCCATTAAAGTTAAGGCAGACACCTGTTGCTGTCCACAACGACCAACTCTGCATGGCAAGAGAGGAGAAAAGCACTGTGGTGATTTCAACCCAGAAACTTATTTACTAGACATGCACATTAACCAGCTAAGCCACAGCACCAACAGAGCACTATCCTTTTACAGCCTCTTAGACACACCGCTCTGAGATACCTGCGTTCTGTGTGCGCTGAGCCTGCTCGCTGAGCAAGTGATGAGAAATGGCTTTTATCTGGTAATTTCAAGTCCAAGGAGCTCAATATGCTTTTTATGTTTGACATCTTCAAGGAAAATGGTGAAATCGCAGGTGGAAGAGGAAAATGATCCTTGAGTAGAGGAAAGACGACCATCTTGAGTACTAACTCATGTCAGGAGGCTAACTTCTGGGATGAGGTGGTGGAGTGGTAAGGTGATGGACTACTAATCCATTGTGCTCTGCACATGTGGGTGTGAATCCCATCCTTGTGAAGTTCAGTAGTTGACAAATGTGCCTTTTTAAACTGGGTGTGCTTTCGTTTCGTCTTTCGCTCCTGTACTACAGCAGTAATATTTCTAGATGTGCATGAACATGGTATAGTAGGCTGACGGCAGGAACACGGGGTCCACAAGCAGTGACAGTATCAGAGGTGTCTGCGGTGTGTTGGTTTGTGAGCACTAATAAAATAACTTGCCGTGGAAGCACGTGTGCCTGCATTAATACAGCTCCATTGAGCAGAAAAAGCAACACAAACACCGACTTGTCAACAGGAAGTTTCCGTAGCTGAAAACACAGCCATTGTGCTCCAGGTGAAGCTTGTGTCGCAGGATGTGGGTCATTGAGGCAGTCACGGGCTGGGATTGATTGGGTTATGTTGATTTGTGTTACAGGGTGTGGGTCATTGAGGCAGTAACAGGCTGTGATTGATTAGGTTATGTTGAATTCCAGGATGGTGTCAATGTTGCCTCTCACTCAAGGGGGTGACTGCAGTTGTCCCAATTAATACAGGAACAGTCAGTAAAAACAGTCAAACCCAAGTCGTTCAGGGAGCAATTAGGTATCGAGACTTGGAGGTGTGAGGAGTCGCTGAGCCAGTTTTAGCCAGACCAAGGGGTGAACTGATAAGGTTCCATGACACCTAGCTCAGCACTCCCACACCCCTCAAACAACACAAGCTTCCTCCTGGAAAAATACTGGGCAGACCTGATTCTGACAGGGACAGTGGAAACCCCCCTGAAAGGGATTGGCTAAGGAGAGGGATAAAAAGACCTGAGACAGAACAGAGGGGGCTCCCGATTCCCACTGGATCCTGGAGACGACACAGGCAGCACAAGGGAAGCTGCAGAGTGCAAGACCCCGGAGGAACTCTGCAGAGACTTCTAATACCTGGAGGCAAGGATCTACTGGTTCAGTAACTGACGACAACGAGAGACATTGGCATTGAAACAGAGGTACTGTACAGACTTTTAACACCTGAAGGTGAGGAACAAGGAAACTGGCACAGCTAGCCGATTCAAACTGAGAGGAATGTAATACAGTCGCAGAGGATTTCTATTGTAACCTGAACAGAGACTGGGAAAATAGGACTGGGTGATACCCCTCTCCTCAAAGTGGGCCATCAGAGACTACAGGTACTAAGTAGAGACGTTCGAGTGACCTCTCTTTAATATTTTACAGGAAAGACTGCTGCCCCTCTGTATTCATTATGACCCTGGGAAGGACCTTTTGCTGCTGTGAATTCTGTTTTCGTTGTGTTTTTGGGTGATAGTGCATGTGAATGTAGTTGGAAAATAAAAAGGGCACTTATACAATACAAATGCTTGTCGCTGGTCTATGTGTGCATTGGTGATTCTAGGAGATAAACAGAACCTGTGGTAATGTAGAGGGGCCCTAGCACCCCGTTTGTATTGCTAGGTGGTATAGTCGTACACGAGGCAGGAACATCCCTCGCCCATAGGGTTCACCTTACTGTGACACCTTCTTCATCTATGTTTTTTGAGTGCACTGCAAACAATCTTAGTATCGAAGTGCCGTCCCACATAACCGATCTGAACAATCTGCTTTACAGAGGAGCACTGCCGGAGCTTACCGTTGGCAAACTGAAGACCAGGCTGACCTCTTCTGTGACTCTTGAACACTGAGTCTCAAGGTTGTGAATTCAAGCTCCACGCTGGCGGGAAATTCCATAGGTAATGATCACATTTTCTTGCATGCTTCTGTAGGGTTTGGGCATTTACTTGGACAATTATTAATTGTAGCAGTAAATCACAAAATTGATTCTTTTGATGGCTTTACAATCCAACCATGCGATATAACTCAAACAACGCACAAACACAAGTACTAATACACGAGGATACATTTATTAATACATAGAATATGCATATAAACCTAACAGATCTTATCGAGAGGGTTATCAGAATACAAAAGGTATATATTCAGTCAGTTACAAAGAGTTACATATATCAAGAGGACATACATTCAGTATATCAATCATTTAGACCGTTTCTTAATTGAACTTGGTTATAACTTCTACATTAGATACTCAAAACAAGTACATAACTCTTAGGAATTAAATTGATATCAACTGGTTGGGATAACAATTGAATTCTCGAGCAGTAATGCAGTGAAGTTGAATACTCATCCAATCTCTGGGGATTCAGATCTCCTGCGGGCACAAAGAAACAGTTTCAGGCTGTTGCTGTCCAATCAGTACTCTCTGGCTCGGTGCCAGGCTGTGCTGTGCGGCTTGCGACGGTGCGCTGCTGATGCTCACTGACCGGCTAGTTAGTGTTGGCTTTAACTAGCAAAGTTTGCGCACAGGAGAAAAGATGACTGTGGGTCCCAGCAAGTCAGGAAGAGGACCGGTTCGTTCCTGATGAAGAGCTAGTTCTGAATAGTGATTCAGCTCTCCACAGTTCTGACCTGTTCACGAGGCCTGCTGCTGGTGTTAACCTCGGGTGGATCCTCTGGTTACTCTCTGGCAACCTCCGCTCTCGACTCTTAGAACAAAGGAAAGTTCTGGCACTCGAACACACTGGCTGTTCCGTGGTATTCCGGGTTGAGTCTCAGGATGGTCAGGAGGAACGCTGCGAGAATGTCCTGCCCTTGGGAGCCTTCTGCTCCTGGGCCGTCCTGCCCTGGAATTCTCCTTTGAATTCCCTTTAGAAAAGTCCACAGAATTCCACCAGGCCCTCTGTGTTGCCTGTTTTTACCTGGAGGAACTTCAGCTCATTGATTGGCTGAAAGTTCCATGGGCATCAGAGTCCCACGTGGGTTACTCGGCCCTACCAGTCCCTGATTGGTTGATTAAGGTGAGATATGAGTCACTTACTCCTGACACTTAGGAATGCAGTCCAGATGTCCATCTGGCACTCCCTAGACAGATAGGCACCAATGGATGACCATTGATCATGATAGCCAGGCTTAGCTAAGTGCATCCCCCTTTGGGAGCTGTCCCTTATCAAAAGAAAACATCTTTAAATCAGCCTGCATGAAAAGCTTCTCTGTGGTGCACCACAGAGATGAAGAGAGAGATGGGGCCTCATTTGGGAAAGCACAGCAACACTTAATTCTGTCTTATTAACAAGCATTGCCGCTACATATCCCCCCTTTTTGAAGGTCACGAGGTCCTGAGGCGTTGTTGCCTTCAAAACAAAACAGAGTTAAGTGATGTCCCTTGCCATTAGAACATTAACCTTAAATGTCCACATTACTCCTCGAGAATTCATACAGGAACCAGCATTGGGAACAAACAGGATGAATAACATCTGGAGTACGTATAAACAAGGTAGGAGACATCATCTCAGTCTAGGAATTACACATCAGGAAGTTCACTGTCAGTATCTGATACCTCTGTAGTAGATATTTGGGGAGAAGTCACTTCCTTTCTTTTGACATTCTACCTTTGAGTCATTCGTGCTACCCAGAGTATATCTTGATGTCAGAGTACAACAGTCAGAGTACACTGTCAGTCATGATCCAGCTACCCGGCAGTAGTGTTACAATAACACCAGTTCCTGTTCCCAGCCCCCCGATAAACCACAACACCTGTGTTGGGTATCTGCTAGGGTGGTTTGGAGGTTTGTTCCATTAAAGCAACCTCTTCAGGGCTTACTGTTTCTTGGATTTCTATCCAATTCAATAGTGTGGCACCTGAAGGCATCCACGACCTCAAGTTTGGTCTTATATTGTCTGGTTACAGACCGTACAGTGTTAAGTTCAAGCTGTACTATGGCCTCCTCGGGAACTTGCAGGAAAACTGTTTGATTAGGTAGCTGCATTGCAGTAGCTGTATCATGCCTGTCACAAGTCATAGTGTCAGTTAAATGTGGTGTCCTGACCAGCCATTTACTTCCCACCTGCACTTCATGGGGTTCATTAACCTCCCTCTGCTCGTTAGTAGTTTTACACCCTTCATTGGTGAATCGTTTAGACACAGCCAATGGATAGCTTTGGTAGCCATACCCATCTCAAGATTTGGAACCAAATTAAATCTTGGATTGCCTTCTGGGTGAGCTATGAGCGATGGGGTTAATGTCACATACTCCTCTACTGAGAAGAGTAGAATCAAGTGGGTTGGGATTTGTGCCATGGTTAGACTGGCTACAGTGGCACTAAGCCCCCATAACAGGTCTTGTGTCAACATTCTGGCATGTTGCACACAAGCATAAACCCATTGTATAACACTGGCAATCATGTCCACTGGTTGGGGGATAAGGTTTAACCCTGTTGCATAGAAAGTTGCCTGTAGGGTTTTCCCTAAGCTTTCCAGCCTTTGCTGCTGTCGATACAGTCTGTCACTACCCTCTGGCATCTCTGACACCTGCCTTCTTGGGGCAGTCAGGGTGAGAGTGCCAGTAGCACACAAACCTACCAGAAAAAGCAAACGTGCAACAGTGGTGGCAGCAATCAGTCCTCCCAAAAGTCTTTTCAGGTGGCTGATCCCAGTCATCTCCTTCTGAGTGATTGTTGCCTTTCTAAGCTGGTGCAGCACCTTGGCTGAGTGGTCATCTGGAGCACCTGAGTGATCTGGGATTGTTATCCCATACTCACTGTTCAGGTCCACCCTGCACACCTCCTGATTGAGGAATCCCTCTATCGGTATGTTTACAATCGTTCGCTGGGCGTGGGTGTAGGACACCTGCTCGCTCCCCCCTTCCCTCGCTAGGGGTTTAGGGAGCTGCCCCAGCACTGGGATAGCTAGTTCACTGTCTTCGAACTCGCTATCACCCACCAGGCCCATGTCAGTGAGGGCGGGGATTCTGACACCCCTCTTTGTGATGTCCTGCACTGGCAGGCGGGTGGCTTGACCATCCAGCTCCAGTCTGGGTGAACCACTGTTGGTCAGACTCAGACTGACAGACTGGGCTGGTGGCTGTAAGAAAACCAGCTCGGCTTTCATTCCCTGTCCCTTCCTGGGGACTGGGTGTGTTGGAAACCCTGCTGTCAAGGCAGGAACAATCAGGTCAGTCTCACTCACTACCTGGTAGTTGTGAGAAATAATGTTACCTGGCTGCAGGTTCCCTGGGTCACAGCAGAGGAAATCGGCATCTGGGATCAGGTGTGTCCACAGCGCAGTAGTCTCAGCGTCCAGCTGGACCTCCTGTCTAACCTGTGAATATTGCACCAGGGGCACCTGGTGGTGGCCCTGTGACAGCTGCTCAAGCAGATCCTCACTGATAGAGGACCTCTCAGGGCTAAAGGCGAGGGCTACATCACCAACCTGCTCTCCTGCCATCAAGATCCCTTCCACCACTGCGAGGTGGTGGTCCTGACCCCTCTTGGGTGCCAGGGTGCAGAGGGAAAGCTCCTTTTCATCGCCAGGTGGGGAGATCTGCTCCTCTTTAGGGATGTAAAAGGGGTGTGCTTTACCTGGTGGATCAGGCGGCTGCTCGGAGCACTGCTCCTGTGGCAGGGAGGCTGTTGTGACCTCAGCCGGGACATGACTTCCCTGTATATCTGGGGAACAAGAAAATATTTGTATTTCTTGTCCAGAGGGAACAGAAGGAATCTCCGCATTGGCTTCTATGTTCGGTGGGCACTGTGTGAGCACAGTCTGCCTCTTGGCCCCCCTTTCCTTCTGTACAGAAGGCTTAGGAGCCTTGACCTATTTCCACACTTTGCCTTTCTGGTGATCCACCAAAGGTTCCTCTCTGAGTCGCATGCCCTTTTCTTTTTCAACCCGTTTGAGCTTGCTGTGTGACATCAAACACCTTTCAACCTCAGTGTCAATCAGTGTCTCACTGTGTAAGACATCTCCCATGGCAGCCTTGAGGTAAAAGCTTCTTGCGTTTCCTCTGTGTTTTACTGCCTGCTCTGTGATTTCAGGGGTGGAGTCAGCACTCGCTGGGGAGTGGCTGACCTCATCCAGGCAGGAACCCTTCCGCTCAATCAGATAGACTGAGGGAGGGAGCTTTATCTAACCCTTTCCCTCCCCCGGTGTTCTCATGACACTTAGAACGCTGGGTGCGGTCCTGTGTGCCTGCTTTGGAATGGGGCTTAGCCAGCTCAGGAGCCTGTGCTCCTTCGAGCAGGAGGGAATTAAACCTGCTGGCTCTGACAGCGAACACAGTTGCTTTAGCAGCTTTTTGCTTAGAGCGACTTTGGACATCATACTCCCAGGCTTTCTGCATGAATCTCTTAATATCAGTCATTTTCATGGTCTGTGCATCTGTATGCATTAAGATCATCTTTCTGATTGATGGGTGGAGATTCGCAATGAATAAACCCTTGAAATGTGTGTTCTCTTCGCAACCCTCATCATTTCGCCCTGCAAAATAAGTTCGTCTATGTCTCTCGTAATATTCGCAAGGGGACTCTGCTCTCTCGTGCTTAATGTTAAGGGCGGTGGCTATTGCAGCAGTTGGGTCAATAAACGCACTGTATTCTTCGATAAGTGCTTGACACAGCTCCTCAAAATCATTACAGACTTCTTTCATCTGCCTAGCCATCCACTCATGTACAGCTCTGCTGGTAGTTTTCCTGACCAGAAACACTTTCTCCTGTTGTGTGGCGTTTGGTAGGTACTGCAGGGTATACCTGAGGTCTTGAATATACCTCTCGATATTATTCTCTGACACTGTGGGGTCAAATCTCTCTATGTCCTTCGCTAGCTCTCTCAGAGAATGGAGGTTTATTCTCCTAGCTTCTCCGCTGACGGAGATATGGCAGAGATCGTGGTCAGACCTGTCGCTGCTAGAGAGAGTGCTTAATAGCGACTCGAATTCAGACCTTTTAGCAACCATCGTTAAACTTAAGAGTATTACTTTTAAGTACGAAATCACAGTTTTACCACAGAAAACCACAAGATCAAGTATGCAATCAACCCGGTAGATCGCAAAAGATCACAAAACAATCAAGCACTGCTTAAAGAACAAGGGGAACTTTTTTCCTTTCGGCTTTCAGCACACTGTATTGTCGTGTATGAAACCCGCGGCGTTTTATGTGAATTATTTCGCTTGGTTGACTCATTTCATTCTTGCCATAGCCCACCCAGGGACGCCAATAAAAATGTAGTGTGCTCTTTGAAGGCACCAGTTCTGTAGGGTTTGGGCATTTACTGGGACAATTATTAATTGTAGCAGTAAATCACAAAATGATTCTTTTGATGGCTTTAGAATCCAACCATGCGATATAACTCAAACAACGCACACACACAGGTACTAATACACGAGGATACATTTATTAATACATAGAATATGCATGTAAACCTAACAGTTCTTATTGAGAGGGTTATCAGAATACAAAAGGTATATATTCAGTCAGTTACGAAGAGTTACATATATCAAGAGGACATACGTTCAGTATATCATTATATTCATTATATCAGTATATCATTCATTTAGACCGTTTCATAAATGAACTTGGTTATAACTTCTACATTAGATACTCAAAACAAGTACATAACTCTTAGGAATTAAATTGATATCAACTGGTTGGGATAACAATTGAATTCTCGAGCAGTAATGCAGTGAAGTTGAATACTCATCCAATCTCTGGGGATTCAGATCTCCTGCGGGTACAAAGAAACAGTTGCAGGCTGTTGCTGTCCAATCCGCGCTCTCTGGCTCGTGCCAGGCTGTGCTGTGTGGCTTGCGACGGTGCGCTGCTGATGCTCACTGACCGGCTAGTTAGTGTTGGCTTTAACTAGCAAAGTTTGCGCACAGGAGAAAAGATGACTGTGGGTCCCAGCAAGTCAGGAAGAGGACCGGTTCGTTCCTGATGAAGAGCTAGTTCTGAATAGTGATTCAGCTCACCACAGTTCTGACCTGTTCACGAGGTCTGCTGCTGGTGCTAACCTCGGGTGGATCCTCTGGTTACTCTCTGGCAACCTCCGCTCTAGACTCTTAGAACAAAGGAAAGTTCTGGCACTCGGACACACTGGCCGTTCCGTGGTGGTCCGGGCTGATTCTCAGGATGGTCAGGAGGCGCGCTGCGAGAATGTCCTGCCCTTGGGAGCCTTCTGCTCCTGGGCTGTCCTGCCCTGGAATTCTCCTTTGAATTCCCTTTAGAATAGTCCACAGAATTCTACTGAATCCCACTGAATCTTACTGAATCTCCCTGAATCTCTGTGTTGCCTGTTTTTACCTAGAGGAACTTCAGCTCATTGATTGGCTGAAAGTTCCATGGGCATCAGAGTCCCACGTGGGTTACTCGGCCCTACCAGTCCCTGATTGGTTGATCAAGGTGAGATATGAGTCACTTACTCCTGACACTTAGGAATGCAGTCCAGATGTCCATCTGGCACTCCCTAGACAGATAGGCGCCAATGGATGACCATTGATCATGATAGCCAGGCTTAGCTAAGTGCATCCCCCTTTGGGAGCTGTCCCTTATCAAAGGAAACCTTAAATCAGCCTGCATGAATAGTTTCTCTGTGGCTGCACCACAGAGATGAACAGAGATGAACTTAATTCTTTCTTATTAATAAGCCTCGCCGCTACACTGACATTTGCTCTGCTTTAAGTAATCAATGAAGAACACAATGTGCTTCACTAGACTCCGGTCCAAACAGGATTAAAAGCCAGCAAGTATACCTTTTCAAATTGACGTCAGCAGGGACTAGATTGGCACTTTAACCAGTGCCTGATTGGCTCAGTCAGTAGAGCATGGAACTCTTTATCTCAGGGTTATGAATTCAATTTTGGGTGATACAGGTGTTCTCATTAATTAAGTTTCCTGTTCATCTTTGACCATGTTACATCTTGATGGTGACTCAAATTAAGAAAAAAAGGACTGATCTAGCTCCTCATCTGAGTAGATAAGTCATAGACTCCGTAGATAACCTATTCATACCAAGCACTTGGATGCAGCTTCACCTATCACAACTAGTATTTAACATTATAATAGCTCCTGTCTATTTACACTATAATTTACACTAGTGTTTCCTTAAAAATTGCTTGTAAGAATGAGACATTACACATGTATTCCAATAAAATAAATAGTATTAATCTTTTCACTGTAACAGTTTCACTGTGACTTGGCAGATAACTGGCAGTGATCAATAACCACACCAAAAAATATGGGAAAGCAATGGGGAAAATCGACTCTTCAACATGTGGAAATGTATTACTGAGAGGAGGAGTCCTTTTCTCTTAGGTCAACACTCTTTGTAAGAGTCAATTCTCCCAGCTCACATCCCTGGGTTTCCGTAGTGTGCCTGCAAAGAGTGATCAATTTGAGACAGGTAAACGTCCTGATTTTATTTAACAAAGCTAGATGCACATTTGCTAATGCTGCCTTCATTGTAATAGGCGGTTTATTTCTCGAAAGCATGTTATGTAAAAAAAGAAAAAATGAAAACATGGATAACAATCTTTCAAAGCTAAAGATTTTACTTTTGAGAACTGGACATTTTATGTTTCTGGGTGCTTTTCAAATGCTGGTTTTAGAACTTTGCTGTGCTTCAAGCATAATTTTTCACCTTATAAACTGGGTATTGAGTGTTAGGGTTAGTGTTTTTTATTTTGATGACTTAGTAAAATGTCTGGAATTTTTTCACTTTGATATTATAGAGCACTTTGTGTTGATGAGTGCAACAATTCTCAGTTAAATACATCATGGTTCCATACTGTAACACAATAAAATGTGAAAAGGCCAAGGGGGGTGAATAGTTTTTATAGGCACTAAACGTATTACAAAAATATAATGCTTCATTTTATGGAAACTTCTTACTATAACCACCAACACACTCGCTGTTTAAGCAATGGGGGTTTCACAATCCTCTTTCTCACTGGTAATGTTATGAGCAGGAAAAGCACCATTGAAAATGGATTTCAATCACTCAAAACTAATAGTTGTCACACCCTCTACAGCTAGAGGGCGCTCCCACTCTGTCCTGTCCTAGTTTCCCTGTGCTTTGCTTGTCCTTCTGGTTTGTCTTTGTCTGGGGCTATATATTTCCGGGTCACCCTTTCCTCCTCATTCAGTATTGAGGGTTCATATGTCTTCAGACCTGCCTAGCACCAGGCCATCTCCTCCGCGACCTGAGGACTTAAGTTTCTACCCGACATCATCTGACCTCCTAAACGGGCTAACACCCGTTTTGCCACTACACATAGGGCCTATTTTGCTCTCCTGGCCATTCCACGGTATGCCCTTATAACATCCGTGACAGTAGTTCCAACGCTGTGCTGCCCTTTTAATTAACATTGGCTGTAACAATGTGTTGTTTTTGTCTCTTAAAGGGTCTGCTCCTTTACTCCGTCTTGCCAGTGTCGTATAGAATTGAGTACCCATAAAATCTGAGACCCCTTTCAAAGTCTGCATGTGCAGTGGACATAAGAGGCTTGGCGCGTGTCGCAATTGTTGCCCTATCTACTAAGCCCATCCTCCAAGTTTGCACTTCTGTGATGTAGTCTCACAGGCCTGAGAGACATAGATTTCACACATGTAATTACTTATAAAAGCCAACAAACCTTTTCTGAGTGGTCTAAGGCTCTGTGTTAAGGTTGCAGTCCCCCTGAAAGCTGGGGTTATAGTCCTGACGTTATACTTCAACTAATTCTCAGTAAATAGATCTTGCAGTACTCTGAGTGCCAGCTAGCTATGGAACAAGTGCGCTATAAAGACAGAAATTACACATTGTTTGTGAGGCTGTGTGCTCCTGTATGGTCTAGTGGTTAGGATTCTGGATTTTCACCCAGGTGGCCTGGGTTAAACTCCCAATAAGGGAAACTTTTCTCTTCCCTTATGTTTTCCAAATAAGCAGCTCAGTGTAGAAAAGAGCCCCGTTAAGCACTGTCAGGAGAGCTAAACTTTTGATAAAAGAGATCGCTTGTTTCCTCCTGCTTTCGAACTGAAACCCTTCAGTGTGTTAAGAGAACGTGAAAATCACTACACTGCACAAGGTGGGGAGGAGTGACTTGCAGAGAAAAGGACTCAATCCAGGAAAATATTTCCACATTCTGGAGAGGAGATTTTTTCCATTCCCCCACTTTTGCAGCCTGACCTCCTCTATTTCTAGAGATCTGTAGAATGTGGAGAAAACGTTTGAAGTTGTTACTGCTACCTCCCCTTGCTTTGAACAATGTGTGGAGTTGTTTGAGTCAAAAAGAGTGATAGTTCAGGCCCATGGGAAGATCCATATTCAACTGTGCATGTTGTTTTGTTCTCAGAGTTTGCAAAGATGGAGGACATTCGCACCTGGCTAAGCCAGTATTCTATAGTCCTTCATGGAACTGAGTTCAGAGGTGCTGACGGAATAAAAACAGGAGGTTGAGGAACATGGGGGTGTTCAAAGGCATTGAGGTTCCAGTCAAGGGAGCAGGTAGCCTGGCCCTGTCCATTATTAGAGCACTATAACCTAAAGAGATGGTTTCATATATATTGTTTTGGGTATTGTCATGGAAATATAACTATCAAGGAAGCCACAAAAGAGAGTTCTCACCTGAGTAAGATCTTTATTTCAATATTGCAATATTGGGAGCCCTGCTGCCACTTCGCAAAGTGCAACCAGAGACTCAATTTGTTACAAGCAGTACAGGGTTTTTATAAGACGTTGCGCTGTAAAAAAGTTCAGCACTTGGACCCTTCTAAAACTTCCCCTTTCTCTAAGAGAAAACAGATTACATCATAGAGCGAGAGAAGAAAAACTAGATTTGTTATTCAAAGCTTATCAGTTACTTTCAGCTAATTCTAATGACCCAGACAGCATATATTGTTTTGGTACATTGTCTTCTAAACTAACCTAAACAGTGTACTTTGTTGACGAACTGTTTTCTAAAATTCTGTAGCACAGCAGTTACATCCTTGAAATATATTATCTAAAAGCACCAATATATTTCTCTACATTTTTAAGAATCAATTTACTTATTAGATTTCCACTTCAGTATATTTATTAAAGTTTCCTATTTTGTGATTCTTTGTATTTGTTTGTGAAATTAAAATAGTTCTTAAAAAATAAATGGAAGGTTTTTCTGAAGTCAGAAAGCCAATTTATTTGGTGGAAAAACAGATTGGTGAAGCTCCAACAAATAAATCCAGTTTATTTGTTTACTTTTTTTTCTGAAACAACTGAATTAGATGGTGTGCTAATATGCAACCTAACACCAGTGTGAATAACTAGAAGAGGGGAGCAGCGCTATTCCAGACCATGGGAGCTTTGTGATTGGCTGGCACAGATCTCTAATTTGCATATCAGATTTGGAAATATAACACTAAATTTAGTGGATTTAATTTACACTCAAGAGTCACCTACTGTGTATTGCCACTTCATTTTTTTTATGAGTAGCTGTGATTACCAGTTGACAGCTTTTATTTGTTTAATTTTAAATTGTTTTGTATTATCACGCTGAATGGCCTGTACTCGAGGTTTGGTAGGGTATATGTGTTTTTGTTTTTTTTCACCAACTGGATTTTTTGCTCTTTTAGTATTTGTCTAGAAGGCTTTCTGAAGTCAGAAAGCCTGTTTTCTGGTAAAAAAATAGATGTGTTTAACAATAATTTTCAAACAATTTAATTGGGACTTTTATGAATAAAAAGATCTTGTATGATAGTTTCAAGAACACTGCTGTTGTCAGCTGACTTTTAGTGAAGCTCTTTCCTCTGGCCACCTGCACAGAATTTTCTTGTGCCTTTAATTTCAAGATGTAAAACCTAACAAACAGTTGCGTTTGTTCATGTATATTTCTGAAACTGTTAAATGAACTACTGTGTGTAAATCTGCAAATGTTGTTTGATAGGATGCTGGATAAGCAAAGTACTTTCTGATTGGTTAGCCAGATATCATATTTGCATACAACATTTGAAACAAAACCATGTGGTCTCTTTCTTATATGCACTGAACGTTACAACCACATTCTTCTACATCTTCTTTATGAGCAGGTTAGTTTGAAAGCCATTTTACACGTTTTGTGTTCAATTTGAAATGCTCTTACATTCTTGAAATCTTGTGTTAGGCAGGATATGTCAGCTTCAGTAAACTTTCTTTACAGGGTTTATTGTTCTTTTAGTCCTTGTCCTTCATATCTTATGAGAAGGTTCACAAGCTTATCTGTCAAACTACAATCTAATGGTTGTGTTTAAATTCCAGGTCATTTGTTTACATTTTTTAACAATAACAAGAAGAGGAGAGCAGCTCCATTCCAGACCATGGCAGCTTTGTGATTGGCTGAGCCAGATCTCTCATTTGCATATCAGATTTGGAAGAATAACACTAAACTCTCTTCTTGCATGGATTTAATTTACACCCAAATATCACCTACTGTGTATTGCCACTTCAGTTTTTTATTAGTAGTTAGGATTGCCTGTTGACAGGTTTTATTTGTTTAATTTTAAATGGTCTTGTATTATCACCCTGAATCGCCTGTACTCAAAGTTTGGTAAGGTACATGTGTTTTTGTTTCCTTCAGGAAGTGGAATTTTTGCTCTTTTAGTATTTGTTTAGACGGTTTTCTGAAGTCAGAAAGCCTAGTGTTTTGGTGAAAAACAAACATCTGTATTAATATTTCTCAAACAATATGAATAGGGTCTTGCATTTGGATATCTTGATATAGCTGTGTGCTTCTGTAGTATTCCTGGTATTTGACTGTGGTTACTTGGGTTCAACCTTAGGTGTGGGAACGTGTCTTTTTCACCCTTTAGTTTCCAATTGATCAGCACAGTATAGAAAATAGACCCATAAAGCAACGTCAGCAGTGACAATTGTGAGAAAAGTGATCACTTGTTTTCGCCCGCTTTCAAACAGAAACCCTTTGCTGTGATAAGAGAATGTGGTAACCACTACACTGCGCAAGGTGGGAATGGGTGACTTGCAGGGAGTGTTGAACTTCGAGAAAGGACTTCTCTCAGGAATATATTTCCACATTCTGAAGAGGAGATTTTCTCCATTTCTGTAGTCTGACTTCCTCTATTGCTAGAGAGCTGTAGAATGTGGAGTCACCTATCCAACTCTAGAAACAGTGTGTAGGTAACAGGTTTGTTACTGCCTGATGAGCACAGTAAATTAATACAGCAGAAGACTGTGAGTATTTGAAGAGAATTAACAATGTTCTACGTCTCGCCACGTTCAATGCTGCTGTCATTTCTGTAATATTGTGATTATCACTGTTACAACCCCAAGTGTCTATGGGTAAAGGGGTGTAACATTTAGGATAATTTTTGGAAGCAGGTGGGTTCTGGTGAGGGACTAGGAAGCGTAATAACAAGGGTTGGTGCAAAGGTGATGATTTTAAGTTGAATAAGTGACTGGTAGGACACAATATCACACAGGGTAAGGAACTAGTGTGGTGCCAAAGAAAAGAAAATAACAAACAAAATGGAGCTGGCTAGGAAAGTGAGGGAAAGCTAATCTGACTACAGAAAACCCGAAACACACGGTCTTCGGCATCTTCAACACCCTAGCCAACCTCCACTGACTACCCAAAACCATACAAGACAAATGGCACTCACCCGTACTAAACTAGTGTTAGTAATACAAAATCAACTTAGTGCGTAGAATGTACCCAACAACCTAAACTAAACTATACACAAAAGTTCACACAAAAACACAAGTGAACCAGGAATACAAATAAGGGAAGAGAGTAATCAACAGGAAAAGTGTACAATAGAACACAAAGGTTGAACATATAACACATTAGGGCAAGGTAATGGCAAAACAAGGATAACACAAACAAACGAAAGTATAAAGAAACTAACAGAAACCAACAACACAAGAAAGCCGAAGTTATACGAAAATACACACACAAAGCAAAACAAACCAACAAAGCCGAAACAAAATCAGAAGCGAAGCGATAACCAAAACAAAATGAAGCGAAGCAAAAACGAAGCAGGACCAAAGTCAAACGAAAGGCTTCTCCTTCCTGAAAACCTCCATGTTATATGCTGAATAAGGTGCAGTCTGATTGGCTGAGAGGCTGATTGATGATGATGTCATACGGAACAGTGCTGTAATGGTGGGCCAATGGGGAAGGGAGAACAATCAAAGGTCAGCAGTGTGGAACATAACAAAAAAAAAACACACACAGACCACACACTGGGACGTAACAATCACATTCATCACACATGCGCAAGATCCCCTGTTTGAAATCAGGCAGAAACAGGTGTCTTTTTATCCGCTCAAGTTTTGTACTTCTGCCAGTGTTTTATGGATCTTGTTTCTCTTATTGCAAGAACACGCATTTACCGTGTCATTCATGATTACGCCAAACAGCCAGAAGATCATGGCACCTTTCAGATAGTCATTCCTCTCCTTCCTAAATATCCCTATAGACAGGCCATTTCAGCAGAACTGACAAACGTGCCAAAGCAACCTGATAAGACCAGGTCCTTGGAGTCACTTCTCAGTCAGTTACTGCTGCCGAAATGCGAGCCCTTCCTCCAGCCTGAAGAAGTTGATCCTACATTACTCATATGGAAAATGTATCTACCAGACCTCAGAGAGCTAAGCTGGATCACTTCCCTTCTGAATGACATCTCAGTAACACTCTACCACTCCTCTTTGTGCACTCATGCTGGAACAGTGGGTGGCTAATGCAGACAGCATTATTATTTATACTTACTCATCAAAAGAGGATAGCTGAGAAAAACGTGACAGTATTTAACCTAAATGGCAAACAACAAAGACAGCTTTGCAGCCTACGCATGCTGACGCAGCTACCCACCTGAACTACTACCGCCTACAGCTGCTGCGACCCACTATGCCTTTCTCCAAATCTTTTTCTAGATCTCTTCGTCATACCTTTGCCTACTGCCCTGTCTCTCTCACACCTGAAGAAGGCTCCACGGCCGAAACGTTGTGTTCTCTTTCTTCTTTTTTTCAGCATGGAATAAACCTATTACTTGTTCCTAAATAATAATAATACTATTTAAATACATACAGGTCTTACTTAATATTATTTTGATTAAAAATAGTACGTTAATAAGCAATAAATGGCACATCAAAATATTGTGAAGGTGAAGATCATACAACATCAACTACAAATGTGGAAATTTAACAATTTTAGGATTATAAATTGCATGTAGCACATTAACAACACTACAGTTATGCTAATGTAACAATAGTGTAAGAAAATCCTGACCTAATTCCTTTCAAATGCTGATACAAAATGTGAATGATTTCAGAGTTTTGGGTATTGGGTCTCCTGATAGAGATCAGAGATGAACTGAGGCGTGTGGGAAAGTGTACAGAACAGGTGGACTCCCAATTCCACATCAAGAGGCTGAGCACAATGGAAGAGTCCTGTACACACAAGCAAGTCTTTGACAACATGGACAATCAAAACCTACTGGTATGATATTATATTCTCTCTGTGGTGTGGAAAATATTCACTACTAGTATTCTAGGTTACAGATAGGTCATTATATGACAGCTTACATCTGATTAATAGAATCCACCTCTGGCATACTTTCTTTTTTTAGTTTATAATGTATAATC
The DNA here is from genome assembly GCF_059453375.1 of Lepisosteus platostomus. Classification (NCBI taxonomy): domain Eukaryota; kingdom Metazoa; phylum Chordata; class Actinopteri; order Semionotiformes; family Lepisosteidae; genus Lepisosteus; species Lepisosteus platostomus. The sequence goes on from NC_142615.1 coordinate 57,241,700, forward strand.
TTGCTGATCTTTTAATGCCAAAATAAAGTGTTTTACAAAAAGCTCCATGTTCTAAAAAGTTACTACAACTTTTGAACTTTGAAATATGGTCACTTTGTATTCTATGACTGAGCAAATACTGTAGAAAAGTGCAGTTAATATGTGAAAATGTGTAATGGGTATGTCTGATTGGTTGATTTGTGAAGATCTAGTAGTAGTTGATGATTAGCCATATGTTGATTACAATATTGTATATAATGTACTATAATTTGTGACTACTTAAATTACCATCAGCTGTGTACCTCCAGCTGACCTGTAAACAAATATATGAGAGAGGTATACTGAGACGAGAGGAGCACTGAAGACTTGAAAAAGCTCTCGCATTAGATTCTGTGTTTTTGTTGTTCCCCAGATTTGTTTTTAATGTTTTGTTTTCTTTTTCTTTTGAAGTTGTTGCGTTTGGTTGTTTTTTTTTCATAGTTGTTAGACTACTACAGGGATTTACCTAGGTTCCTGGAAGACTTCTCGTTTTGTGTTTGTTGTGTTTTCGGGTTACAACATTTTATTTTCTATTGATAGGACCCCACGCATTACTATGGGAGTAGTTAACTTTAGTTCTTACATTGCACCTGAAATTACCACATAAACTACTACTCTGTTTCCCTTTTTTTAAAAGGCACAAGTGAAGTTTGTTTTTCCTTGCTGCTGATTGGTAGCTACAATGGGTCAATTGCAATAAACTTATATACAATAAACTCCACTGAAATTTGTCAGCAGCTCTGTACTAAACCTGTTCTCAATTGCAACAAACCTAAAATAACAGCTGCTGCCCATTAGATGTTACTGCATTAGGAGTCTAGCTTAAACCACCTCTTCATAGGTTTTAAGCAACTCAGTAGCGGACTAAGCAGAACAATTGATCACATTAGAACTGTCTTGAATGTAATGGAAATAATGTACTCATTAATTAACAAGCTTATGCACCACTTGCTTGAAAATTATTATTATATTTAACTAAAATTGCTTTCCAGACACCACAAATATTCACAATGAATGTTATCATAACACATCTTTAGTAATACAAATGTTATTTATTAATAATTAAGTTCCATGTATATCTTTATTAGTAGCTGTATTACAAGTAATGCATATACAGTCTTTATTATAGTTAGTTTTCAGTTATCCTGGGGAGGGAAGAGAATGGAAATTAAGGAAATAAAAATGTAAAGGGCTTTTAAGTCTTCAATGTGTTCTGTCATAGCTGTGTGTTGTCATATCTGGGTGTTAATTTAGTATATTTGTTGTATTATTTATTGTGATTTGACACTACACTTGTGTTTCTCAGGAGAAAGCAGTAAGATTTTTTTTTATTTGAGGGTACAGAAAATTGTATTGTACGGCCAAATGTAAGGTTACATTAAGAAACCCTTATTGTTACCTTTTGCAACGTTATTTATTTAAGACGGTTCTTCGGAATAGTGTCCCTTACGTATCTGTGACTGCAGTCCAACAATAACGGTGCTGAAATAGCCGGAATGTGAGGGAAGAAGATGGAGATGGAACAGGAGGCTTATTCAGTCGATAGAAAGGTTGTGTCGGAATGAACACACTACGGTTATGGTATTGGGTTTAAGAGCATTACGATCCTACAGTCTCCTGATCCATAATCAGATGCGTTATCCAGTGCACCACTGGCCCTTGTACCGCATTCCTCAAGTGCACCACTGTGAGCTTGCACCACTACAATAATAAATCGCCCCAGTCCAAATTTTCTCAATAAGGTGCATGTTTTCTATGTGTATTTAGTTAAACAGTCTTTCATTTTGTCTGTTTTAAAAATTGCATCTCTTAAAAACAGACAAACGAGTTTATGTGTCGCGCTGAAATTCACACATGAGGGAATTCAAACGAAAGAAATCACAGAAAAGATATCGCGCTTAAAAAGAAATCCAGAGTGCAGACACCGGTGATAGAAAACAGAGCTTCATACGATGCATGAGATGCTTTACCTCTGAACTAAACTCGGCTCTTTAATCGTGTTAGGAAGAGTGAATAGCCAACAGTGTACATTTTAAAAATCAAAGCAAGACAATGAGACAAGAAGAGAATTCGGAACACGAGCCTCTCTTTCATTGTTTAATGAGCTTTTGATGAACGCCTAAGTGAAAGACAAATTCACTATTTTCACTTTGTGATTAAAAAACACTTTTATCACACGTTAAGCACTCCTGATGGTGTCGAATAGTTCTCTTTTCTACCCTCATCATTTGAGGATCCCCAGCTAAAATATCTTTTTAAACTACAACAAAATTGCAATATTTTGAATACTATTTAAGTTTACATAGTCACATTCCCGGTGATATTGACTTAGGCACTCAACTATTAACTTCTTGTAGTTAGCCAAAAGTTTGAAATCTCTGCAACTATCAGGATGCTTAAAGACATCCAAAGAAACCCCATCATATTTAGGGGAGATGGTGTTGAGGTCAGATTAATTTGAAATGCGTCTCTGGGGACTTTTGATTTACCAACGTTATGTTTAACTGAAGGATATGCTGACTGACTGTGCCATAGAAACTAACGCACATCACCTTTTTTCTACATTCACAGGTTTTTGACTAAAGACAAAAAAAACATTTTTGTTTCCTTGCCAGCTGGCAGTAATTCCTCTGCACTGACAAAACAGATGAGTATTTTATCTTTCGCAATTTGTATGGATTTTTTTAAAAACAAGTTGCTCCAAAAATTAAATGAACACTTCCATTAAATTTAATGTAGAAGCATGTTGCTGTCCATAATGATAAACTGTGTGGCAAGACAGGCACCACTGGGACTCAACCCCAGGATCTCCTGTTTACTAGGCAGGCACTTTAACCAACTAAGCCACAGCATTCTCGCATCCTAGTGTTAATCCCGCATCAGCAGGGTCAGCTTGTCGGCACGCCTGTCTCCATTTGGTGGTTTGAGCTGACGCTGCCATGACGTTCCCATTAAATGCGACCAAGAATACTCCAACCGGCGCGCTGCTACGCCTGCTGTCGGAGAACTAAGCCACGGCACTGGCATCAAATATCCCTTTTACAGCCACTTGGACACATCTCAATTGCTCTGAGACACCTGTATTCAGTGTGCGCTGAGCCTGCTCGCTGAGAAAAGTGACGAGAAATGGCTTATGTCCAAGGAGTTCAATATGCTTTTTATGTTCAATGGGGTGTCCACTACAGCTAACACTGAAGCGCAGCACAGGCTCTGTGGTTTGACATCTCACAAGGTAAATGTTGAAATTGTAGGTGGAAGAGGAAAATTACCCTTGAGTATGGGGAAAGAGGCAACTCATGTCCGGAGGGGGCTGAAGTGTGTATGGAGGTGGCCTAGTGGTTAAGGCAATCTCCTCTTAATACATGATACTCTGCACAAGTAGGTTTGAACCCCATTCTCCTCGAGGAAGGGCTTTGACACATTTTGACCTTTTTAAACTTGGTGTGCTTTCGTTTTGTTTCTTCGCTCCTGTCCTACAGCAGTAATATTTCTATAGGTGTATGATCATGGTAGGCTGACAGCAGGAACACGTGGCCCACAAGCAGTGACAATATCAGAGGTGTCTGCAGTGTGTTGGTTTGTAAGCAACGATAAAATAACTTGACATGGAAGCAGGTGTGCCTGCATTAATACAGCTCCATCGAGAGGAAAAAGTAACACAAGAACCGACATAAATTCAACAGCACGTTTCTGCAGCTGAAAACAGAACATACTCCACGTGATGATTGAGCTCACAACCTCGGTATAACTCCACTATAAAAGCACCACAACCTGACCAATTGCGCTACTGGAGCAGCACAGCACAGTAGCACATTTTCCTCAGTGCACTCAAACAGTGCTTCTTCCCTAGCCTACCAGCTTCAAGACTTTTTTAAATTGATCAAAGATTCATTGGAAAAGGTTTGTTGATGGGTCAGGTGGGAATCACACCCAGATTCACTGCTTGCAAGGCAGCTATGTTCATCATTATACCCAGGACTGGCGCCAGGGGAATGATCTGTAGGGGGGGGGGGAGGTCTGAAATCCTGAGGGGGGTAGTGATATTTCGGTTTAAATGGAGCCATTGCAACCATCCAAGTGAATTCTCGCAAGCATGCCACTGATTAGTATTTCATGTTAGAAGATAACGACAAGCAATCTGGTATTTAGTGATGAAGAACAGTTCCACGTTCATCAGAACTCACGTGATTATTTTTGCCTGGAGCATCAACCATATGTGTTCATTTTTGCAACAACATCAACGGTAACGAGGTTCTGAATCATTAAGAAATCATTGTAAAACCAACAGAAAGTAGAAACTTCTATAACTACAGTCCTGGTTATATAACGATTGTAAGTATAAGGATAAACTACTGCAAGGCATTGGTCCACCTGAGCAAATAAGGTCATAATAATGTTGACACCCCAAAACATAGACACTATGTAACGTGCTGTTCCTGGACAGATAGCCCTCCTGCACATTAAACAGTCTGATGTAGTAACTGTGAATTCGGGGTTAGTGTAGTTATCTGACCATTGACAATTTATCCAAAACTGAGGGGGGTGGGACTGTTCAGTTGAGGGGGCGATTTTGGCATGCCAGTAACATTTTGACAAAACGTCCAAGAGTTACGAAAACACTTACTTTGTGTATAAAGTACATTGTGTACACACTGTAAGTTCAGAACGCGAGAAATACTGCTCAATATGGGATCCTGTCCAGGAATATCAGGGCTGTAAGGGGGTCAGATCTATAGATGTAGTAAACACATTAGTGGAGACAGTGTGTCTGCCCTCTGTGTGAGAGCCAGACAGGAAAAATAATCTGTGGTCTGGGAAGAAGAGACCCTCGTTGGAAGAGCGGTGCTTCTCACAGGAGAGAATGAAAAAAAATATTTTTCTCCTTGGGGGAATTAAAAGCACTTATGGGGAGTGGTGTGATGGTAGTGCATCTGATACCACATCAAAAGGTTGTGTGTTCAAATCATGTTGAGATCGGATGATGTATGTTCAGGTTCAGCTGGTGCCGAACCCAGGAATTAGACCATGCCGTTTGGTTTTATCTGTACACCACATATAGATAATCTAAATGACATAACAGAGCAGTACAGGACACGCATTCAGGAAATTACATAGCAAGTCATTTTGAACATGACAAGAGAAAAGGCACACTGCACATCCGTGAAACATCACGTCCGACTTTAGAGACAGTTACATCACAGAATGGAAGTTTCAGGCCCCTTTTTCATTACAGGTTCAAACTAACCTGAAAGTTACAGAGTTTTAGGTCACTTTTGTATTAAAATGTGTCTGAAGCCTATAAATATAATTTGCCCTTTTTTAAATTGTGGATGAAATCCAATCCCATGTACCAAGACCTTACAGTATATTCATGTTAATTAAAATGACTAATGCTATTGGACATTAGCTGGTGCTTTTTGTAACGATTTGCTATTTCATGCTGGAAAGAAGGAAACCTGACCAACGTTTGCTTTCAGGTGCGGTTCATTCACATAATGGACTTCTATTTCTGAGTAGCCTGATTTAAAAACACACGAACCCGGTAGAAGTCGAACCTCCAATCTCATGATGCAAAATCAGACGCGTTATCCATGAAACCACTGGCCAATCATGTAACTGAATTGCACCATGGTGAGTTCAGCACTGCAACTAGTAATTACTAGTAATAGTAATAATCCCATCCTAAATTTCTAAGTGAGAAACGTGTTTTCTACATTTTTATCAGTTTTAAAATATCATCTCTTTAATACAGACAAAGGGTTTGTGTTTCACTTTGAAATTCTGATTGATTTAGAATTCAAAGAAAAAGATGCTTTCTTCAACAACGCAGTGCAATTATGACATCTTTCACTCTACTTCTCTCTTGTAGTAAAGCAGACCTTGCAGTGTGAGCATTTACTCTAGTAAATTAGGTCATGTATCATGTTAAATCACTTCTTCAAAACAAAACATTCCTGGTGCACGTTTTCTCCATGAAAAAAATACATTTTTCCCTTACATGATTTCTCTTTTTTTTTCCATCAGAGTACAGAAAGAAGAAAAAAGGGAAAAGCAGTGTCGCAAAAAAACTCCATCGCCCTTGGGAGATGTCAAGCTCATCGGATATGAAAAGTGCCCAATAAAAGCAATTTCTTTTCATTTATCTTAGCGTCAGGGCTGCTATTGTGTGTAGAGGAGGCAACTTGCTCAGCCAGCAGACTCACCGCTTACTGAATACAGGTATGTTTTGAGTGTCATGCTGATCGTCTTATAAATGCAAAAGAAACTTTTAAAGCTGATAAAGTTTTCCATTGTAATTTGCATGTAGCTACAACGTCCCTGGAAGAGAGATTTTATCAGTTGCACGTAATCAGTATTTTTTACTTTTTGTTTAGTACTGGAAATATATATTTTTTTAATTTTTCTAAAGAAGATCTCAAGAAGTATTGCCAGGACCTACCTTTAGCATTCAATAGCGATATTAATGGATCAGAAATGTAAGGTAAATTGGTGATCTGAGCCAAAATAGTCCTTACACGCCTCCTGGAACAGTGTTCATATTCATAGCAAGTTATATTCTTTTTCAACCCCAAACGTTGCTATTGCATTAAGCTTTGTGTGACCATTAGAGGTTTCGGTAGCTTCTGGAGAGCGCACTTTTCCAAACTGAAACCTATAAGAACATTATTCAAGACGCACCATGTCCCAGAATCATTCATCGGGACTAGGATTAATATCAATGGAAAGTACTTCAAAATAAAAGATTTAACTGAAATATTAAAAGAGTAGGAAAGCATTTAAAGTAGAAAAAAATCAGTTCAGATGATATTTAATTTTTTGAGAAATGGGCACATACATCAGCTCAGTGAGCAGTGCGAGGTGCTCTTCTGGAGATGATGTTAAATTAGTTAAAATCATGTGATAGTTAAAAAAGCTTAATACTTAGTTAAACAGCCAGCACAAATGGTTGCGTTTGTGATTATGTCACTTCTCTACTACAGCAGCGTCGGTAAAAGACCCTCTGAAAGCAGTAAGGCTCTGCACAGCTGAATTCGTTGCTATTTGGAGAAATCCACAAACTCGTGTTTTTCATGTGCTTTAAAAGACAGCCATACTCACCGACAAAATAAAGACACTGCTGCTGATTTTTTCCGAAGCACAGTTGACCTTTCTGAGCCAATTGATGAAGCTCACCCAATGAATACTATAGCAGAAGGTGGAGGAAAGTGCAACTTTGTAACTATCACAACCACAGGAACAACTGCAAGAAGTAGAATCAATTTCCCATCGAATGGTGGTGTTGTCTGAGGTACGCGATGTGAGCGTGTGCAGAGAATCCCACAATCTCTTCAAAACTTGGACAAAGTATTTCTGATGGAGCGCTGTGCGCAAAGATTGAATAAGCTTTGCTCCTGCCGATGATTCTGCGTGAAAAAGCACAGCATTCAAGTTTCACAGACAAATGCACCATGCCTACTGTAGTGGCGAGGCTTATTAATAAGAAAGAATTAAGTGTTCTGAGCCTTCCCAAATGAGGCCCCATTTCTGTGTTCATCTCTGTGGTGCAGCCACAGAGAAACTATTCATGCAGGCTGATTTAAGGTTCCTGATAAGGACAGCTCCCAAAGGGGATGCACTTAGCTAAGCCTGGCTATCATGATCAATGGTCATCCATTGGTGCCTATCTGTCTAGGGAGTGCCAGTTGGACATCTGGACTGCATTCCTAAGTGTCAGGAGTAAGTGACTCATATTTCACCTTGATCAACCAATCAGGGGCTGGTAGGGCCGAGTAACCCACGTGGGACTCTGATGCCCATGGAACTTTCAGCCAATCAACGAGCTGAAGTTCCTCCAGGTAAAAACAGGCAACACAGAGAGCCTGAGAGATTCAGTAAGATTCAGGGAGATTCAGTAAGATTCTGGAGAGGATTCTGTGGACTGTTCTAAAGGGAATTCAAAGGAGAATTCCAGGGCAGGACGGCCCAGGAGCAGAAGGCTCCCAAGGGCAGGACATTCTCGCAGCGTGCCTCCTGACCATCCTGAGACTCAGCTTGGACAACCACGGAACGGCCAGTGTGTCCGAGTGCCAGAACTTTCCTTTGTTCTAAGAGTCTAGAGTGGAGGTTGCCAGAGAGTAACCAGCAGCAGGCCTCGTGAACAGGTCGGAACTGTGGACAGCTGAATCACTATTCAGAACTAGCTCTTCATCAGGAACGAACCGGTCCTCTTCCTGACTTTCTGGGACCCACAGTCATCTTTTCTCCTGTGCACAAACTTTGCTAGTTAAAGCCAACAGTGAGCATCAGCAGTGCACCGTCACAAGCCGCACAGCACAGCCTGGCACCGAGCCAGAGAGCGCGGATTGGACAGCAACAGCCTGCAACTGTTTGTTTGTGCCCGCAGGAGATCTGAATCCCCAGAAATTGGATGAGTATTCAACTTCACTGCATTACAGCTCGAGAATTCCATTGTTATCCAAACCAGTTGATATCAATTTAATTCCTAAGAGTTATGTACTTGTTTTGAGTATCTAATGTAGAAGTTGTAACCAAGTTCACTTTACGAAACGGTCTTAATGAATGATATACTGAACGTATGTCCTCTTGATATGTGTAACACTTTGTAACTGATTGAATATATATCTTTTGTATTCTGATAACCCTCTCGATAAGATCTGTTAGGTTTACATGCATATTCTATGTATTAATAAATGTATCCTCGTGTATTAGCACCTGTGTGTGTGCGTTGTTTGAGTTATGTCGCATGGTTGGACTCTAAAGCCATCAAAAGAATCAACTTTGTGATTTACTGCTACAATAAATAATTGTCTCAGTAAATGCCCAAACCCTACAGAACTGGTGCCTTCAGAGAGCCACTACAGTTACATATTTGGCGTCCCTGAACGGCCAGTTTTTCTTACACTACAGAACCAATTTTAAAAACAATTGCGGCACACTACGATTCACACTGACTCAAAAGTGATCACGGCAGATGTTGTTCCCTGCATAATGCTGAAGGGACCAAAGAGCATTGCTGTTGGGAACACAAAATGAGGTTTTTTTATGCCTTGATGTTAAGCTGACAAAGACTATCTTGAAACACCTAGTTCAGTCTCTCGACAGACTGCCAAGCAAAGCTTTTACCCATTGACGTCGCAATAGAAGGAAGGTCTTAACCCACCAACACTTAGCAGTGGCAAGATTCAAACCTAACCCAGCGAAGAAAATGGAGCACAAACCCAGCACTTAGACCACCCAGCCACACTCCTTACACCTTACTCTCTTGAGAACGTCGGGTGGGTTCAGCTCTTGTTGTGCGACGCGTGGAAATGACTGCATCTTCATTTTCCGAGATGTTTCCTATCACATCTTTGTCAGCTCTGAATAAAGTGCTTCTTTGGAGCAGGCTTCAGACCTTTTATTTTATTTATAAAGGAGGGCCATTCAGAAACATGTAATTCCTGTTTTAGAAATGCTTTGGGCGGTGTGTTTTATATAATGCACAAACAGTATTCTGATTGTATACTGTAGACCTGTGTAGCAATCATACTGGACGTGACTGGGATTCTGAAATGTTTCTTGAAAAGGTATTCAGGGCTGCTTGAATCTATAATAAAAAAGTGACCCGAAACTTCCAACCTTCCAATCACTGATGTCGCTCTCCCTAAACCTGTACGGGATGTTTTGCTGATGTGCAGTGTGCCTTTACTCCTGTATTAAAAACGACCTCTGTTGTTGGGCGGAGTTGAAGGAGAACTTACTGCACAGAAAAAGTACGTAACGATAAAATATTTCTGCGCGTGAAACACATCAATCGTTCAGCATTTCTAAAATGTTTAATTGAATTGACAAAGAAATCCTCTCCTTAAACTTCGAAAAGGATTATCTGTTGAGCCAGCAGGCGTAACACTGCAGTTGCCCGTTTCTCACAGGTGGTTGAAGTTGTGGATAACATTTAGCAGGTTTGGCACCATGGCTTAGCTGGTTAAGACGCCTCACTAAAAACCAGGAGACCCTGGGTGTGAATCCCAGCGGTATCTATTCGTAGACAACAGGCCACTCATTGTCAATATTTATGGAGCTTAATTTAAAGACAACGGGAGAAGCATGAGTTACAGCTTTCTGTAGCTGTTTTATATAGCGATGTATTGGTTGGCTCTGTGGCGCAATGGAGAGCGCATTGGACTTCTAGGCTTTGATAGAATGAAGTCATTCAAAGGTTGTGGGTTCGAGTCCCACCAGAGTCATGTATCATTTTGATTCAACCTTTCAAAATCCTCTAGGGATCAGTGTTGATCAAGTCAAATAAAGGACTTCTTAAGAGTCCACAGTTGAAAATGAACCAGCAGCCACAAGAAAGAAATTAGCACTGGACTGTGATCACATTACTCCTGTCCTGGACTCCTTGCACTGGCTTCCTGTCAACTTCAAAATCCTCATGCTCACCTATAAGGCTCTCCATGGCTTGACACCACAGTACCTGTCTGGGTTATCGCCCTACTCCCCACCTCACAACCTTCGCTCTTCTAATTCTGGTCTCCTATCTGTCCCCCAGTCCATCTACACTCTATGGGTGACAGGGCCTTCTCCTGTTTTGTACCAAAGCTCTGGATCTTTATTCCCAAGGATATCAGAGAGTCACCTTCTCTAAACTCCTTCAAATCCAGACTCAAAACCCTCTTCTTTAGAAGAGCCTTTAATGAACTATTCTTTACCCCTCTGTTCCTACTGTATTTAATACCACCATCTATTGTCTCCTCTAACTGTGTATTCTCATCCTGCTTATCTTGTGTATTTTTTAACTTTATTGGTTTCATTCTGTAAAGCACTTTGAAAAGCCACCTTTAAAGGCACTATATAATGTATAGATTATTATTATTAATAATAATAATGAACAGTGCATTTAACACTGAGCACATGCGGTCCTTCTTTGCAAAGGATTGCAAAAGCTGGGAATTAGCCTTTCACTCGTGTTGTTGAAGACCGTATCCTGGCTTTGTTGCAGGAAATGTCTGGATGCCATCACCGGATCAAGGAGAGGATCAGGGTTTTGGGAAGTCTTTTTGATGCCTGACACTGTGTGTTTCCTGGTTGTAACGGGTGTCATTCTGGACCTAAACAACAGAGAACACCGTTGAAATAGCTGAACTGCCTAGCGGACACTTTGTTGCCTTCTTCTGACCTGTATTTAATGCGATTCTCTGAAAACTTGGCACGTTATATCTGTGCTACCTTTATGGAGGGCACACTCATAAGAATCATAGATTCGATCACAAGCATCTAAAAATGAGCCTGAGAAAATGACATCACGCTATGAGGCTGAATGGCACAAATTCTCCTGTTACTTCTGCAGCAAATGTGTGTTTTTTGCTTCTTATTTGGCAGCAGTGGGATTCCAACTCACACCCCCAAAGAGACTAGAGCTTTAATCTAGCTCTAAATTAAAAACTAGGTGACTTGTAATGGCTGGTAGGAGAGGAAAGGTATAAATGCTTCTTTTTTGGACAAAGTCTTTATCTTTTTTTTCACCAGTTGTTTTGATCAAATTATTGTAACGCAGTGCCATATTAAGGTATAATATGTACATGAACGTCATGTCTGAGTCGATGATGGCAGCTGAGTATCGCTGGAGGACAGTTCATCATGAGTGGGTAAGCCTGCATAATGAGGGAGAAGAGATCGGCCTCTCTGATGCAGTGTCCAGTGACACTAACCTTCTGTCCTACTGTTCTCTGCTAATGTAGATGGTGAATGTTTATTTAGGTGAATGTAAGGTTTCATTCTTGTAAAATATTTCCGAGCACTTTTTTTGTTGCTGAAAATTAATCCTGAGCATTTGAATGAATTCCGATATTGTCACCTAATTCCATACATTGTTTCATCAAACTAGAACATTTAGAGGAGGTCAATTGCATTTATGAATTGCATAGTGATAGTATTTCTTTCCATTTAAATACTTCAGTCAAAAATGTAGAGAAGGTGCTCCTGTTTTCACCATTATAAGAACTGTGATGCACCAGTAATATTTACTCTCATAAAAGTATTGTAATTGTATTGTTCTGTTCTGTAACAATCTTGAGTGACACAAACCTTCTGTTTTACTGCACTACACTTCTCCAGAGGCCAGTTCAGCACACAAGGATCCTCAGTCAAACAAACACTGCAATCGCTTGATAAACGCTATTTCTCATCCTTTCTCTTAGTGTCGGTGCTACTATTGTATGCAAAGGAGGTGACTTGACAATGAAGAGAGTCTTCATGAAGGTGTGTGTCGGCAAGCTCTCCACTGTCAATTGACTGGGCTTGTGAAGAAATCAATCTCATTCAACAACCATACAAATTGCACAGCTTAAGGCACATGAAGCGAAATCTGTGAGCTGATTGACACAAAACAATGTCACTTCACATTATCTGCAAAGTTGTTTTGCTTGTCTGACCACCTCTTCCTACTTTACAGTGAGCACATATATTTCAGTTCCTTTCTCCCATGTGGAGATGTATCCACTGCCAAAACTGCTGTCTGATTATTTAAATTATCTGTAAAACTGTTACATGACTTCATCTAATTGTAAATTTATAAGACGGTCTGTGAGACATTTGTGAGAGTAGCTGAATCCCAGGGCTGGTATGGAATCACACACAGGCGGGTCTTCTGTGTGATCTGAGTCCCACTGCTCAGAGCTACAGACTGGTCAAATGGTCACTATTGTAGACACGACCATCGGACCATAGGCTACAAATAATCAATATACCGATCATAGTGTCACTACTGTTGTTTATTACATAAATACTGTATATAAATAATAAGATAATTCCACACTCATAAAACATTTATAAACATTTTGGGAGGCTGACATACAGTAAAGAAAGTAATACTGAAGAGTTTGGAAGTCCTGGAAAGCGTTAATAGATCCTTCTTGCTTTCGACCTGGAACAGAGCCCACAACTGCCAGATCAGTGACCCCTGAGCCCAGTTCACAGAGAGGAGAACCAGGAGCTCTTCTATGTCTCTAAGAGGGCTGGGAGGAAAGATAAAAGGGGGAAATGTGACATGAGTCCAGGCTGTTCTGTCTGATATTGTTCATGTAGCAGCACTGATTGTCTGAATATCTTCTGGTTCTGGATTGTGAGGATAGAGAGCAGTACGGAGTTGAGATCCTGTCTGAGTGTGAGTCTGAGCTGTGAATCTCACTGAGAAGAGAATAATGATTTTTTATTCTGCCTGAGAATTTTCCTGAGAATTTTTTTCTTTTCCAAGTGGTGTTACATCCCCTTCAGATACTCTACACAGACTGCCAGAGAGAAGAGGATAGAGAGATGGACAGATAAGAGAACACACAGCAAGAGACACTGACGTCTTGATTTACTTTGAAGCAAGTGTTAATTTCTTTTCTGGAACAAGTTGTTTCTGAACTTCAAGAAATTCATACAACTTCTGAAAGATAAAATACAAATCTTGCTTCTCAGGACAGAAGAAATGCTTCCAAAAAATGCCAGTGATTTTTTCTCCTTTTAACGAAAAGTGGAGAAAAACAACAGCAGTGCAACTCCGTCGGCTTGATTTAGCTTAATACAAGTATTCACTTCCTTTTCTGTAGATTACAGCCTGCGAAAGATGAAATGAACTTCTTGGTTACTCTTAGTCAGTGCAGAAGAAATACTGCCAGCTGGCAGGAAAATGACAGTATTTTATTTTCTTTAACTACAAACATGTGAGTTGTGAAAAGCAACGGGAATGTGTCCCTGTGCAGCTGTTAAACAAAGGGCTGGTGGGTCAAACGTACTCAGGGACGTGCTTCAGATTGTGATGATGTAAACAAAATCTCCGCTAAAAATTGAAGGGATTTCTTCGCAAACCCTCTTGAATGTGGCAGGAAATCTTTGTGTTTTACTCGTGTGCAACTACAACAAGTAAACAAATAAGTACCTAAGTCAATGTCCAAAAAACCTTCTGCTTTCCGAGGCAACTGATTCTTTCGTCGTTAATTCCCAAATCTTCAATGAGAATCAGTGAAACGAAAATCAAACACATGTACACACTCGCGTCCTAACCTGAAAGAAAAATCTACACCCACTTTATAATACTGAAAATGATTCAGGAAGTACAGCAAAGTTCTAAAACCAGCGAATGCATCTGCATACAGTACATAAAATGTCAATTTTTCAAAAGTAAAATCTTCAGCTTTGAAAGATTACCATCCATATATTTTCGTTTTTCTCTTTTTTTACATAACACGCTTTCGAGAAACAAACTGTCTTTTAATTAAGGTTTCATTAGAAAATGTGTATCTTGGTTTGCCAAGTTAAAATCGGCACATCCCAGTGGGCAAAAGATGTAGAATATACTATTGAAATATTGACTATTGAAAGCATACCAGACGTGTAACTGTGCTCCGTAACTGGTCTAGAATGAAATTGATTATATGTTTATTATACATAAATGGTTGTAGTTCTATTATACGGATAAATTTAGAAGACTACTATACATATATAGTTAAAGGTCTATTATACATCAAAGAAAGATTTTTATAGGTGTAGAAACTAGTAAATAAAGCCAATGATTTATTTTAGAAATTTATTCTTAAAATATACAACTATTCACACCTGAAAAATATGTAGTTCAAATTATACATTATATACAATATTGTAATCAACAAATGTCTAACCATCATAAAAAACACAACTAGTAAACTTCAGTTACAAATTCTAGTAACATGGCAATATATATATATAGTAATGACAAACACAAACTAATTACATGAACACGCTAATATTTAACTCAAAACCACATTTCGAAACTTCTTTATTTCCACGAAAATATTATTAATGTAGCACAAACGCTACTTTCTAATAAAGACAGAAAGAAACTATTTGTTTTGTGTCTCATGGTGATCCTCCTCTCGATACTAATGACATGTTTAATATGATCCCTCGAGAAAAAAAAGGAGTCAATTTCCGCCTGGAATGATTGATGCCCCATCAAACATTTTGTAATATCCCTGGAAGTTTATACAGTAGAATCCTGGTTCGTGGCTTAAGTTCAAGGTAAACAAGACTAAGGAAACGAGTTGGAAACTTGATGTCGAAGTGGGATTTAAATCACCCGGAACATTTCACTACATTGGGCAGTATGTGCTAGGGAGCATTGCTTGACATACCTTCGATAGCTCAGTTGGTAGAGCGGAGGACTGTAGTGGAGTCATTAGGGAATCCTAAGGCCGCTGGTTCGATTCCGGCTCGAAGGAAGGTGCTTTTTGTGTACTTTAATCAAAGAGTTAAAAAAGCGAATCTGTTTCATTCAGACATTTATCAAAAGTTCAATAAACGACGAAGTAGAGGTTCCTGTTCCGAATTCAGCCCACGTCTGATTGTCTTGTTTTGGCCAAGATCCGATCTTTGAATTAAGGGACTACTCTGTCTGCTTTGTAATTCAAAAATACATACAAATGTCAAGTTTTTTGTAGATATAAAGGTGTTCTCTGTTTTCAAAGGATAGGTACTTAATTGGCATAATGATTTGGTATTGATTTTGTATCGTTGTATTATGAAGTTTGTGCTTTCTGTGTTTTTATCGTATTGTGAACTTATTTTTTAAACAAATGCTTACAAAGGCAAACAGGGCACACATCTGTTTATACCAGTGGTGAATTGTACATTTGTACAAGCTACTGTGCACTTCTGGGAGTATAACAGGTTCGATATAAAGTGGCAAAAATATAAAAGGGGAATATACCCCAGACTGCGTATAAGCTCTCGTTGTGACTGTTGTTTTATTTTTAGATAAAAATGGCGTACTGTGCACGAAATGTTGCAGAAACACAATTTGATATTTTAATAATTATTATTTTAATAATTTGATCAAATTGAGGCCCAGGATCCAAATCTTCAGTTCTGATTTTTTTAAGTGATATCTTTCCTTCCTGTCGTGGAAGTCACACGATGTGAGCAATTGTTTTTTTTACGTTGCGATCCAAAGATCCTCAGGCGCACTGTAACCAAACCAGGATGGATTCTGCTCGGAGCCGGACTGAGCTCATTCTCACTCCCTGTGCTAAAAACAGAATTAGCTCTTCCCCGAACATCGTCTACAGCTGCTGGATGGTGCTCTGCGTCTTACTGCTCCGGCAATTACTTTGACGAAAGACAGATCACTTGTGCGCTTTTAACCTTCTCGCAGCTACAGCTATAGCCCTGAAAAAAGCATTAGCTTTATCAGTTTTTACATTAATCTATTTTGAATCAAAGTTTGATATTTTTTTTATTGCATTTTACATTACAATTATAATAATAATAATTATTATTATTATTACGCACACTTATATAGCGCTGTTCTGGATACTCCACTCAATGCGCTTTACAGGTAATGGGGACTCCCCTCCACCACCACCATTCTCCTGAATGATCACAGAGAGTCAGGACCTCGGTTTTACGTCTCAGCCGAAGGACGGCACCTGTTTACAGTTTAGTGTCCCCTTCATTGTACTGGGGTATTAGGACCCGCATGGACCGCAGGGTGTGCGTCAAGCGACAGAAACCAGACGTGTGTCGGGCTCGGCTGCGAGCAGGACAATGACATCACAGGGACAAAGTAGAGGAAATCAAAAGGGTTCTATAAAAGACCTGTGTAAGCTGTTGGTTTGCAGTCTGGACTCTAAATCCTCCGATCCGATTTTAAATCTCTCTAATACCTGAGCTGCGGCTTCTTCCGAGTATTTATTCGTATACTTATTATGTGTAAGTGTATAGATGAAACCTTTCATATATTGTTCAGTTTAAATCAAAATGCTTTACTAATACAAGAGAGAAGTATAGTATGAAGGATGTGACAAATCTATGATTTCTTGGAACAAAACGGTTTTTATTTCCATTCGAAATGAAGCGGAATTTTAGCGGGACACACAAACCCTTTGTCCTTTTTAGAGTTTTTAGAGTGAACAGACATAAATGTAGAAAACGTGTTTTTTAGCACTACAATAGCAGGGTCAGTGGCATAATGAATAACGCGTCAGGCCTCGCGTCAGAAAATTATAAGTTGGACTGCCGTCTGGCTTGTTGCGTTTATACCACTTACGTTGTTTTATATAAATGAACTCCACCTGAAAGCTATAGAAAACACTTTGGGTAAGTTGTCTGCAGCCTCATGCGAATTTCGACAACTTACCCAAAACACTGTACTGTCTGGAGATCAGCTCCAGCTCTGAACTCAATTGCAATGAAAAACCATGCGTAACAAAACTGGAGAACAGCTGAACTTGTGTTCAGTTCGGTGATGAGGGATCAGAACTGTCCTTGTTGTAATTAGCACGAACTGCACAGGCTCTGAATCAGACCATGTCAATTAGTCTGATCAATGTAGGACACGTTAATGTAGAATTATTAAAAGGTTTATTAGTTAGTTAGTTCAGGTTTACCCACCTGAACTAATGTAGAATTATTACTTCGTCTGTCTCTTGTTTGTATATAAATGAATGTCTCTGACAACTTAATGTTAGTTTTACGATGTAGGTCAGGCGTTGACATATGCACGAGTATACGAAATGTCTCACTCCTGATTCAACTCATGTTCTATAGGAGATTGGCGATTCCTCCTGTTTCTCATACAACCATATCAGAACAGAAGCCCATTTCACCCAGCTCTGATTCAAGATCGACTTGCATCTTTATCCCTTTTTTGTTCGTGATCATTATTTTCTTTAGTTATGATCAATATTGAACTTTTTCTAAGTGAAATGACAATAATCAAACATGCAGGCAGATTTTTGAAAAGTATTCGGAATTGACAGGGTGCCCCTTTGGAACAATCGTCAGAAATTGTGAGAAAATGAAAGTTATGTAAGCTCTCACACAAAGCATTGAAGATTGGAATCTGAGTGTAAAAAAGTTACCCGTCTCCCAATGATAGGCAGGGATACACACCATGACTCGAATAGACTCAGCGAACTTTAACACCTATGATATTACGAGTGCTTTGCACGTGTCGAATTTCAAGAAGGAACTACTACAACAGTTGTGGACATAATTCAATACCGCCGGCAACATCTGAGAAAATAATGTTCACTCATGGAATTTGGTCTTTGAATGGCTGGCGGGAAAATTCATTTATACTCCTGTTGCACCCTCAGCTGAAACATGTTAAAATAACAACGCAGATTTGTTGCAGAACCTGACAAGAATTATTGGGTTAGCACTGTATGTATTCTTGTATATTTACTTTAATTTTAATATAAATGTAAACATGCATGCTGTATAAGCTATTGTAATTTTAAAATATGTTAGCTGAGGATGCGAAGGGGGCTATTATACCTTGTGAAACACGCAAGGAACTGTAAAAAAGGCTGTTATTTGAATAAAATTGGCGATCACAAGAAAACCACAATTTATGTGGTATTATCATCAATATCCTTCAAAATCTACGTTCAAATGAAGGATTTGAAGAAACTATGAAAAAAGCAACAGTAATAGCAGAGGATTTTGATTTTTGCTCTTCAAGTCAGCAGATCACCGTAGAGTTACACCCCTACAAACAGCACAAAGGATGAATCCCACCACCTTCATTATTGCTGTGTTTGTGCCAGTGAAAGTAGCGTTTGTGTTATTGAAAGCATCTCGGAAGATGAAGGTGCAGTCACTTCCACATGTCATGATATCATTAGATCTGACGACAAGAGCTGAAGCCCCCCCTAGTCCAAGTCAGCAATGTGAAGATGGGTATGGAGGAAGGTAGCATGGCTGAGTGGTCTAAGGTACTGGATTTAGGCTCCAGTCTCTCTGGGGGTGTGGGTTTGAATCCCACTGCTGCCAAATATTAATGTTTTAAGACCTGCAATACAATCAGTAAAAGCGCTTTTTGTTAGGCTGCGGGAGGTGTTTAGAGATAGACTTTCTAAAAGACAGGCTTAACATCAAGGCAGAAAAAATATTTTTTCTCAATAGAAATTCTCTTTGGCACGTTCAGCTTTATGTAGGGAACAACGTCTGCCGAGATCACTTTTGAGGCAGTGCACATGATAGTGTACCGGCAAGTACATTTAATATTGGCTGTGGTGGTGAGCTGCTTTTGTCTGTGAAACTTTTAATTCTTCACGCCGAATCGTTGGCAGGGGTAAAGCTTATTAAATCTTTGAACATAGCACTCCATCAGAAATACTTTGTTCATGATCAAAAGAGATCAGAGGATTAACTTCATGGATTCACATAGCATACCTTACAGGAAAGATTTAAAAGGGGAATTGATTGTGCTTCCTGATGTTGTTCCTGTCGTTTCTTTGGATACAAAGGTGAATGTTCTTTGACGTTCTGCTAGAGTATCCACTGGGTGGGCTTTATCAATCAGCTCGGAGAGGTCATCAGTGCTCTGTCTCTGGAAAATAATCAGCACTGTCGTTTTTCCCTGTGCTGTCTTTTAAAACATATAAGATCACGAGTTTACAGATTTCTCCAAATAACAACTATACATTTTAACCCAGCGGTTAGCATTCCTTCAATCCAATAGTTTTACTCCGGGTAAAAAGCAGCGAAATATATAGAGAGATTATATTCAAATATTTAAACGTTCTTATTGGATTACCTGTATGGAGATATCGCTCAGAATTCCTAATATGATTTTGAGTTCAGTTTTGCTTTACTACTTTCAGAGTCTTTTATTGACCTTGCTGAAGCAGAGAAGTGACATAATCACAAATGCGACTTACCTGTGCTGCTGTTTTTGGTTAATAATGATTATTGCAAGGAAAAAAAACAGCTCCTTGCATTAAGAGCAAGAGCAACCAACACGCTCGCTTGTTGAGTTGGTTTTTTTTTCCGTGGTGCTCTTCCTCAGATGTAAAGTTATTTGGCGAGCAAGGACCTCTGAGAAGGAGCCTGAATCCATCAAGAACTCAGAAATTCTAATATCGCACTACTGTCTTGTGTACAGAGATCTGCTTCTTCCTTTTTGAGTGTTTTGGTGTTTAAGAGCACGCTTCCTACCTCGAATGTTAGTTTCAGGAGATGTGCTACCGGATAAATGATTATCTTGAAAAGGTTTGGGGATGCACTGGCCGGGATTAAAACCCGGCTCAATTATTTGGAAGTCACCTGTACTACCAACACACTTCTAAGAAGCACCCGCACATTTTCGCAATCCTCTCTCTCACCTACAAAGTTATGAAGACACAGACGACCAATGAAAACTAATTTGATTCACCCAAGGCTTCACTCTTCTGTTGTGATGTTGTTTTAATTAGTGTTAGCTGTGATGAGGTATTGTTTCTGTCTCTTAAAGTTTAAGAGTCTGCTCCTTTCTTCCTGGTATAGAAAAAAACATGTTCCATCTTTGTTTACAAACACCACTGTAAATTATTTGTCCATCTCTAAAGCCTGTGTGTATTGACAAGGCAATTCAAAAGCACATATTAAATAAGAACACGATCCTTCTTGTTACCATTCCCGTGGTTGGAGCGTTGTTTCGCCCTTTAACGTTCTTCTACAATATTTACAGACAGGGCTTTATCACTGGAGTTGTGTGCATCGGTCCATGAACATCAACTGTACTGCTGTTTTTCTATGCGTAATTTAATCGCAAGCACTTAAAAGATGCAAAAAGATTTCAAGGAAAACATAATTGAAAGACAGTCGAGTAAGGAGGTAGAAAAACGCTCTCCCCCATTGAAGAATCAACCACCGTCGCCCATGTGACTGGATATAAAAATAAATTATTCATTTCAATTATTCATGAAGGGTGGATTGTGGTCAGTGAACATATGCACATCTTTAAGTCAGTTCCACCATCTGTGCCATAGGGGATGTAGTTCAATGGTTTTCATGTATGAAGTTCCGAGTTCAATCCCTGGCATCACCAGATGTCTTACATTATTGTGCTCACATCGCAATCTTCTGTTGAGTGAGAACTCTTTGCTCGTGTTCATAGAGAGACAGGTTTACACAATTAAACTCAGTCACACACGAAGTGCTACAGTGTTGCTCTGCTGTTTTAAATGTACCTCCAAAGCATTTTGTTCTGTTAACTACCAAATGATTTGAACTAATTTTACATCATATTCAGGAAATCCAGAGAAGGTCATCAGACTTTTAGTGGCTGTTGAAGAAAACACCTGTTGAATCTCACCAGGGATTTCTTGAGAGATCATTCAGCAAGCGAGTTAACAGGGGTTAACGTAGAGAGTGGCGGAGGTGGGATGTCAGGGCTTGACGTCACTGCTTTATGCAAAGAATGGAGGGGTGGTCGTCAGGGCTATATGACTGTGCTTCACGCAGAGAGTGGTGGGGGTGTGATGTCAGGGCCATACGACAGTGCTTTACACAGAGAGTGGCGGAGGTGGGATGTCAGGGCCTGACAACACAGCTTAACGCAGAGAGTGGATGGGTGGGTGTCAGGGCCATATGACACTTCTTTACGTAGAGAATGGCGGGGGTGGGATGTCAGGGCTTGACGACACTGCTTTATTCAAAGAGTGGAGGGGTGGGTGTCAGGGCTATATGACAGTGCTTTCTGCAGAGAGTGGTGGGGGTGGGATGTCAGGGCCATATGACACTGCTTTACACAGAGAATGGAGGAGGTGGGATGTCAGGGCCTGAAAACACAGCTTAACGCAGAGAGTGGAGGGGTGGTGTCAGGGCCAGACGACACTTCTTTACACAGAGAGTGGTGGGGGTGGGATGTCAGGGCCATATGACACTGCTTTATACAGAGAGTGGCGGGGGTGGGATGTCAGGGCCTGAAGATACTGCTTTACGCAGAGAGTGGCGGAGGTGGGATGTCAGGGCCTGACAACACAGCTTAACGCAGAGAGTGGAGGGGTGGGCGTCAGGGCCATACGACACTTCTTTATGCAGAGAGTGGTGGGGGTGGGATGTCATGGTTATACGACAGTGCTTTCCATTGAGAGTGGTGGGGGTGGGATGTTATGGCCATAAGACACTGCTTTATGCAGAGAGTTGAGGGATTGATGTCAGGGCCATACGACAGTGCTCCACTCAGGCCTCTGCTTGAATTTGTACTCCTCCTCTCTCCCTACCTCTACCTCTATGATATTTGCACTTTCTGGAGAGGCGATTTTCTCCACTTCAGTAGCCCGATTGCGTGGAGAAGGCTGTAGAATGTGGCACCGCCTTTCCTGCTCCGTCCATGACAGGCGTGCTGGTCTCTGGAGAGAGAGCACGGTCCATCAGCGCACCCCAATAAAGGCACTGGAAGCAGCTGAAACGCATTGGCGAAGCTCAGCACTGGGCCGCTGGGCACATCTTACCACTGTTTCCGTAGTGTAGTGGTTATCATGTTCGCCTTGCATGCGAAAGGCCCTTGGTTCGAAACCGGGCGGAAACATACTGGCTTCTTTTGTCGCATACAAATGGGTGGTACAACTTTTAACTAGCAAATGGAAGAGGGCTGAAGTAAGAAACAAGATGTAAATAGGGTTAACTTAAGTCAGTTCTGCCTGAAAATTAGACTTCTAAGCAACAGGGGTTTATGGCAGGAAAGGGGGTTAACTGATAAGGATTCCAGATGCGAGGGGGCATAATCTTAAACTGACCATTTGGCCAGGGTCTCTTAACTGGCCAAATACCACGACCCCCCCCTTACCATAACACCGAATGACGTCTGAAGCAGCAAGGAAGGACTATATAACCTAAAAGTTTGTACCGGCACATCGAACAATACTTCGGTTTTGTTGTTTCTTGTGGGAAACAAGACTTCGGCTTTATTGTTCCTTGTGTCCGTCCTGGCAGTGAACAGGTCCTGGTTACAGGATCTCTAAAAAAGGAAATAAAGACTGAAATCAGATCCGACCCACCATGCTGCCACGGTGACGGTGCACTGCCCAGTGAAAGTGGCAGCCTGTCCCTGGACTGTGGGAAACTGGAGCACCTGGAGGAAACCCCCACAGACCAGGGAGAGAACATGCAAACTCCACACAGACAGCACCCACACCCCAGGTCCAGCACTGTGAAGCATGCCCGACGATGCGGAAGGGCTTTTACAAATGAGTGTGTAACTCACACTGGTGCCCAGGATGGCCTGCTACCGGAACGCAACCTAATTTTCTTAATGCAGTTTGTTCGAAGCGGTTTGCAGGAGCTGGAGGTGAGGACTGAGCTGGGGTCCAGTGTGCAAGAGTGACTACTGATGTCGTGTGTGTGTGTGTGTGTGTGTGTGTGTGTGTGTGTCTGGATCATTGTGAGCGCCGTCAGGTTTGTGTATTTGTTTAAACAAGAGGACGTGTCTGTGCGGGTCTGACTCTGTGTGAGGGTGCAGCTCTAACTGTTCGCGCGCGGGCGTGTCTATCTCTCTACAATGCATGAGGGGCTAAATCTGCCTCTGAGAAACTGACTTTTCAGAAGAAAAATCTATGAAAAGGCACGGCCTGGCCCTCTTCTCTTGCTCCCAACGTATAACACACTGGGGGATGAAGCTGGTGTCTTCAGCTGTAACCCTAGCTATTTATGCAAACAGCTCTTTTATGAAAAGCAGCTCTAGGCCTAGACAAGAGGAACAGATAAAACAAATCTTAGATTTATGGCTTATTCAAAGCAGACTGAGCGCTGCTATACTGTATGTAGGAGCCAGAGATGAAGAATGAGCTATTTAAGGAAATCAGGAGTGTGAGAGAGGGAGTGTGTGTTTTTCCTCCCAATAGAGAAGGCTTGTGGTTCTTTCTGCTTTTCTGCACAGGCTGCCAACATAAGTACGTGTTGGGTTCTTGGTTTGAATGCTCGAGTTGTCAGGCTGGCGTTTTTTGTTCCTATTGGAGCCCATAATTGTGAACAAGGCGCTTGAGGACGTCTCTGTGCAGGTGTGCGTTTGTAATGACGTGTGTGCGCATCTCTGTAGCGGATGTTTCAGTAAAAAAACGCATTTAAAACATTCAACCTTTTCATGTTCCTAATATTCTTTCATTCTTCACAATAATAACTAAGGTTGCTGCTGGAAGAGGTGTTAGTGGGGCCAGCAGGGGGAACTCTCACCCTGTGGCCCATGTGGGTCCTAATGCCCCAGTATAGTGACGGGGACACTGGAAAAACTGTAAACAGGTGCCGTCCTTCAGATGAGACGTAAAACCGAGGTCCTGACTCTCTGTGGTCATTAAAAATCCCGGGGTGTTTCTCGAAAAGAGTAGGGGTTTTACCCCAGTGTCCTGGCCAAATTTCCCATTGACCCTTACCAATCATGGCCTCCTAATAACCCCCATTTATGAATTGGCTTCATTACTCTGCTCTCCTCCCCACTCATAGCTGGTGTGTGGGGAGCGTTCTGGTGCACTATGGCTGCCGTCCCATCATCCAGGTGGATGCTGCACATTTGTGGTGGTGGAGGGGAGTCCCCATGTCCTGCAAAGCGCTTTGAGTGGAGTGTCCAGAAAAGCACTATATAAGTGTAAACAATTATTATTCATTATAATGTAATAAGTCCATTATTTCTCACCCCTCCATTGCAAGGCATACACAACACAAACACCAGGAACAATTATCTCAGAAGTGAATTGCAAATGTATTGAGTTGTGATGCAACTGTAACTTGAACCTAACATGACTGTGGCGTGCATTTTTGAAATTGCATTTTCACAGCTGAAATACAAAATGAAGCTGATCGCAGTCCAAACTCAAGGTATTGTTGTAAAACTAAATATTCAACATGTTTCTACCTGTCCCTTTTCAGCTCACTCAGAAGTCCACAGCCTGCAGCCTGGTGCCTCTCTGTCTCCCCCCTCCACACTGCTGGTCCAGTGGAGGTGCTGTTTGATCCTGCACGATCTGTCCGGAATCGTATAGTCTTACTGAGCAGCGCAGGGCTCCCTGGCCCCAGGTACGAACAGTGAGTGTCAGTGCAGAACAGCTCTCTGACACTCCGCTCCCTCACTCCAGCTGATCAGGGCAACTACACAGTGAGGGACCTTAATGGAAGCAGTATCAGCACTGTGATCGTCACTGTGGGTGGTGAGCAGGTCTACAGTAGGATCACTAGAGGGCTCTATATTCTTGACAGAGTGTGTTCTTATATCATCCTCTGTCCTGATTGTCTTTCAGCTCACAGAGACAATGTCACCCTGCAGCCTGAAGCCTCTCTGTCTGTCCCTCTGTTCACTGGAGAGCCAGTGGAGGTGCTGTTTGATCCTGCAGGAGGTGGAAACTGGACCTCAGTGTGTTCTGTCCAGAACAGCACAGCCAGCTGTGTCCCCCAGTACAGTTTTTTTTATTTTTGATGATTAGCCATATGTTGATTACAATATTGTACATAATGTATAATTTGAACTCGATATTTTTCAGGAGTGAATGATTGTATATTTTCAGAATAAATTTCGAAACCAAATTATTGTCCCTCGATCTCTGTCTCTCTCTCGTCCTGCTGTCTGTCTGTCCCTGCCTCTCTGTCTCTCTCTCTTTCAGCCCCGTCTGTCAGTCTGTCTGTCCTTCTCTCTCCTTCCTCTCTCTCTCTCCTTCCGCTCTCTCTCTCGGTTTGTTTGTCCCTCAATCTCAATCTTTCTCTTTGCCTGCTGTCTTTCTGTGCCTTCATCTTTGTGTCTCTCTCTCCTTCCTTTCTGTCTGTCTCTCTGTCTGTCCTGCGTTGTCCCAGCTGGGCCTGTCTCCCCGGCTCTCTGCCTTCAGCTCTGTTCGCCGATGTCCCACCAGCCCGTCTCTCTCTCAGCCTGTCTCTTGACTTGCAGGAGGAAGAGGAGGTGGAGACAGCTCCTCCGGCAGGAGAGAGGAAGAAGGTCAGTGCTGGTCCCACCCTGCCTCCTGTCCTGTCTGTGGTGGAGTTTCGCCATCTTGTCTGTCTTGTCAGCCCTGTCTGTCACTGTCTCTCTCCTCCTCCTCTCTGTGCTGTGGTGTCCAGTCAGTGTGTCTCTCTCCTCCTCCTCTCTGTCCTGTGGTGTCTAGGCAGTGTGTCTCTCTCCTCCTCCTCTTCTCTGTCCTATGGTGTACAGTGGGTCAGTATTAGTGGGCTACACCCAGGCTCACTCACTGCGAGTGTGATCTCAGCAGAGTCTCTGTACTCTTGGGACACTTGACTCACCTGTCTCTCTCTTTCTCTCCCTGTGCTGTCCCTCTCCTGCCCCCTCTCTCCCTACTCGGACTCCAGCTGGAGGAGGTCCAATCACCACCTCCTGTGAGACAGAAGAAAAAGAAAGTGGGTAATGCTCTGATTCTCTCTTTACTCCTGTCCAGTGTCCAGTCAGTGTGTGTGTATGAACCCCTCTCTCTCTCAGTGCAGTGTTCATGTACTGGAGTGTCCAGTCAGTGTGTGTGTATGAACCCCTCTCTCTCTCAGTGCAGTGTTCATGTCCTGGAGTGTCCAGTCCGACTCTTAACGTGACTCTCCTGTCTCTGCTTCAGAAGTGCTGGTGCGTCTTTTTAAAGTCCCTGAGCTGCATGTCGGTGGAGACAGATGATAAGGACGAGCCGATGGAGGCGGCGGAGACCGTGTGTCAGGAGAGGAAGAGCGAGGGAGAGGAGGAGCAGGCTGCCGGGAAGGACAAGAAGAAGAAGAGAAGGTGCAGGTGAGCAGACAGGGGGACGCCGCCCGGTCGTGTCTGTGATTCAAGAAGGAGTCTCCTCTTGCTGTTTGATGTCATGGTGATGTCCGTGTCTGTGTCCCTCACACCTGCAATAACAATATTCTTTCCAGGTTCCTTTCCTGGTTCTGTGCCAGCTAAGATCGGAGTCGCCTTCCCCACCAAGGACTGGACTGGACTGGACTGGACTGGAGCTGAGGGACACCAGACTGGACTGGACTGGAGCCAAGGGACCCCAGACTGTGCTGGACCGAAGCTGAGGGACCCCAGACTGCACTGGACCGGAGCTGAGAGACACCAGACTGGACTGGACTGGAGCTGAGGGACCCCAGACTGTGCTGGACCGAAGCTGAGGGACCCCAGTCTGTGCTGGACCGAAGCTGAGGGACCCCAGTCTGTGCTGGGCCAAAGCTGAGGGACCCCAGTCTGTGCTGGACCGAAGCTGAGGGACTCCAGACTGTGCTGGACCAAAGCTGAGGGGCCCCAGACTGGACTGGACTGGAGCTGAGGGGCCCCAGGCTGTGCTGGACCGAACCTGAGGGACCCCAGACTGGACTGGACCAAAGCTAAGGGACCCCAGACTGTGCTGGACCGAAGCTGAGAGACCCCAGTCTGTGCTGGACCGAAGCTGAGGGACCCCAGTCTGGACTGCACTGGAGCTGAGGGACCCCAGTCTGGACCGAAGCTGAGGGACCCCAGTCTGTGCTGGGCCGAAGCTGAGGGACACCAGTCTGGACTGAAGCTGAGGGACCCCAGACTGTGCTGGACCGAAGCTGAGGGACCCCAGTCTGTGCTGGGCCGAAGCTGAGGGACCCCAGTCTGTGCTGGACCGAAGCTGAGGGACCCCAGACTGGGCTGCACTGGAGCTGAGGGACACCAGACTGGACTGGACTGCACTGGAGCTGAGGGGCCCCATACTGGACTGGACCAGAGCTGAGGGGCCCCAGACTGGACTGGACCGGAGCTGAGGGACCCCAGATCCCAGTCTGGACTGAAGCTGAGGGACCCCAGTCTGGACTGAAGCTGAGGGACCCCAGACCCCAGTCTGGACTGAAGCTGAGGGACCCCAGACTGGACTGTGGAAAACTTTCACATTATCTCCACCTGAGTCCTCAGATCGTCTGCATGACCTTGTATTATTAAGTATTATTTTAAGGTCCTGTGATGATCGTAAGATGGGGGGGGGGGGGGGTGTCCCTTGACATTAATCTGTATTGTAATTTTTGTTCTTTTGTTAAGCATCATTAAAATGTTTTTTAAAAAAAGCTTTTGGTTTTTTCCCTCCCCCCCCGAAACGAACGAACAGAGTCTGTCTTTCTCTTTCATCCCGGAGAGTTTGTGGTTGATGGATTGAGGCCGAGAGCCCTCGTTGTCGGCGTGCCACCAGTTAGCGGGGCTAAAGCAGGGGGGGCATCGTGTCCAATACTCCTTGAAACGAGACAGATTTCAAGCCACCTCCGTCTGAAGAGAAGGAAGTTGACCACAAACTCCAGGGTGTCCTAGGAAGCTCTTTAGCCATCGTTTGCCCAGCAGCCATCTCACCCTGCAGCTCCCAGCTAGCAGCCCCCTCCCCACTGGAGCCCAGCAGGTAGAAGCCTGGTCAGTACCTGGAGGGGAGACTCCTGGGAAAAACTGAGGTTGCTGCTGGGAGAGGTGTGAGTGGGGCCAGCAGGGGGCGCTTTCACCCTGCGGTCTGTGTGGGTCCTGATGCCCCAGTATAGTGACGGGGGACACTGGACTGTAAACAGGCGCCGTCCTTCGGATAAGACGTCAAACCGAGGTCCTGACTCTCTGTGCTCGTTAACAATCCCGGGGTGTCTCTGGAGAAGAGTAGGGGTGTTACCCCAGTGTCCTGGCCTGATTCCCCCCCTGGTCTTGACCCATCATGGCCTCCTTATCACCCCCTTCTCTGAACTGGCTCCATCCCTCTGCTCTCCTCCCCACTGAGAGCTGCTGTGTGCTGAGCGGACTGGAGCATCATCCACGTGGGGGCTGCACACTGGGGGGGCTGGAGGGGATCCCCCTGACCTGGGAGGAGCTCTGAGTGGAGAGTCCAGACGGATTAATTATTATTATTATTATTCGTGCTGCACTGGGCTTCAGTCCTGGTAGTGAGAGGGGGATCTGTGATCAGTACAGATACTTATGACTGTATAATAATACACGATAGAAATGGAAAACAGGGTAGCGCTGTAGTCTCTTCGAAACGTTTTGAACTGCCAGAAGAAGTTTTCACAACCCGGACTCGTGAAGGTACAGGTCTTCTCCCTTCGTCCGGAGTAAGGTGAGAGGTTATCCCCTCGGGGCGCAGTATCCCCGATGCACCCCCCCACCACCACCCAAAATGACACACACTTCTGTGACGATTGGGAGACCCCGGTTCGATCAGCCCCTGCGGTGTAGGAAACGACCCGCTGGAGAGAACACGCAGACTCCACACAGAAGGGTCACCTCGGCATTTATTCCAACAGCAAAACACCAGAGAGAAACGGGTCTCCGAAAGATGAGCGCACACCGGGAAAAACACTACGGGGTCATTACAAATGGGAATAGGAGTTCTTTTTTTCTTTTCCGGACGTCAGTTGTATCGTGTCCTGGTGATTTCTCCTGTTTCGAACGGAGTTCAATGTCACGTTTCTACTTTATTAGAGAGAGGCACTGAACTTTGGGGAACGTGACATCCACCCAGTATTACTAGTAGGTTGATAAATATAAATGTTCTTTTTCCCCCCGTATGATACCTCGCGAAATATAACGATGGCCAACTCCTTAAGTCGAAATTTAAACCCTTCTCACGCTACAAGACAGTCCGTCAACATCGCCGCGGCCCGAAGCGCGACCTTCGGTATGACGTTGGCGGAAGGGGGTAGGGTAAGTACGTCACAGCCGGGGGAAGCCCCTATCACGTGAGAGGGGTGCTGCTGGCGACGAGCCCCCGGGGGCGAAGAGAAGTTGATTTGCGTGGGGTGTGGAAACACTACACGACCGGGCAAGCGAGCCGTTTTTTTTTTGTTTTGTTTTTTCAGAACAAGATCTCTGAAAAACCCAAACCTGTAAGATTCAATTTCAATTCAGTTTTTTTTATATAGCGCCTTTCACAACAAGAATGCCCCAAGGCCCCGAACAAAGGAGTTGTTCCACACCCCCGCCACCCTCTGTGTACAGTAGAGCCCCCTGTACTGACTGGAGGAGCTCACCCAGCTGTGTCTGGAGAGAAGCCGGGGTATCGGCTTCAACCACAGGGCTGGGCGGCTTGTTCCCCACCCCCATCCCCTTCTGTGTACAGAAGAGCCTCCTGTCCTGACTCCAGTAGGAAATGTCACCTGGAGGCAACACACCGGCTTCTTTTAACAGATCACCTCGGGAATCGGGAACAACGGAGCTGTGTGCGGCCGTCTGTACGGAGGGGTTCAGCGCGGGGGGGCTCCGGGCTCGGGTCTGGACCCGGGGGTGGTGGGGGGGGGGGGGCTGTCTGTGTGGAGTCTGCATGTTCTCCCTGTGTTCTTCGGGTCCAAAGACAGGCTTTTGGGCTAATTGGCTTCTGGGAAAACTGGCCCTGGTGTGTGTGTGTCCTATGATGGAGTGCTGTCCTGTCCAGGGTGTGTGAGTGAATGTGTGTTTGTCATGTGATGGACTGGTTCCTGTCCAGGGTGTGTGAGTGTGTGTGTCTGAGTGTCCTGTGAGGGACTGGTGTCCTATCCAGGTTGTGTGTGTGTGTCCTGTGAGGGACTGGTGTCCTGTTCAGGGTGTGTGAGTGTGTGTGTGTATCCTGTGAGTGACTGGTGTCCTGTCCAGGGTGTGTGAGTGTGTGTGTCCTGTGATGGACTGGTGTCCTATCTAGGGTGTGTGTATGTCCTGTGATGGACTGGTGTCCTGTCCAGGGTGTGTGAGTGAGTGTGTGTGTGTCCTGTGATGGACTGGTGTCCTGTCCAGGGTGTGTGAGTGTGTGTGTCTGTGTGTCCTGTGATGGACAGATGGTACCAAGCCTGGACACCCATGAGACACTGGCTTCCTCAGAAGACTCTCACGGAGGGCACACTGTCCCTAACCCGGGTCCAGAAGAAACTACAGTGATCTATAATTCCTGCGCCAAGGAAGGGTTTATGACGTCTATGTCCGGCGCCCGCGCCCGTGGACTGGCGGTTTGGCGTCGCGCTCCGCAGCTCGAGCTTCGGTGCGAGGCAGGGCGGGAGGGAGCCGATGTGGCCTCGGCGCCATCTTTGCTGGTGAGTCAATTGTGACCGTTGCGGTACAATAAACCATCAATAAACCTTTTCCCACCCCGTCCAGTATTTCTGTCGCGGCCCACGTCCCTTACAATCGACAAACTATAAAAAAAGTAGCCCTTCGCAACATTACACGCCATTTTTTTTATTTTAAACGTCCGCTAGATACGCAGGTGGCTCGATACCTGTCTTATCCTCGCCGGCGTCTTTATACCGGCAAGTGAATTTTATTTGGGGTCCCTCAGAATTGTGACAGAAATGTCAGTGAACCACAATAAAAAACGAAACTTTTTTTTTAAAGGCGGTGAATGGATTTTTTGAGTAACCGTGTAGCGACTAACGTAAGGAAAAAAAGTTGTCTTTCCCTACGAAGACGTTTTGGTACAGGACTTTCTTTAAATATCAGTTGTGCATAGCGTTTTACAAAAAGTTGATGATGATCTTGGAGATAATTGCAAAGGAAAATTGAGATAACTACCAAAACATTACATGTGAAACGACAGGACAGAACTTTGAACCCACAAAGAAACAAAGGTATGAAATATTGCCTCGTCATGGGGGGTTGATAATTGTAGTAAGTGTTCCTAATTTTCGTAAAGAAATGTATATTATGGGAGTCACACGTGAGATTTAGTGTATATACGTTTCATATTGTGCATATATACGGGGTTAAAAAGTGGAATGAGTATGATTATAAACTCGTGTGTCCTATAATCAGATAATTTTTGAACAAGCTTTGATTAGACAGGTGAAAAACAACATCAGATCCTTTATTTTAATATATTCTCACGTCTGAATATCAGCTTCTCCCCTCTGGCCAACATTTCAGGGCTCCCAGGTGTAGATCCCAAATTGAAACAAATATTAATTTGTTACCCAGTTAAACAGTTAATAGAAGTGAGTGACCAGGGTAAATAAAGGTGGGTCAGTGTAAACTGTTTATTCTGGACCAGACTTCGTCATGTGTGATATGTCATGACTTCTTATATTAAGTTTTATCTTTATATTTAGTTCTACATGTGTAATAGATGCGATGTGTGTCCATAAAAAGGTTTCTCCAGGGGAAAATCAAGTTCGTTTTAAAACCGTGTTTCCTTTTTAGGGTAGGTTTGCATTCCAAATGTGGGGTTTTTGCCTTTTTGTATTTTTGCTGAGACAAGTTGCCTTTCTTATACGCGGAGGGATCTGCTCGTGAGATGTCCGCTTGGTCCATTTCTGAGCTCAGTATAAGGTGTAGAAAGCATGACTGTCATCATAACCCGCATCTCACCCAGGTGTGGAATAATGTTGTGACTATTGCTTCAGCAATAACATGCTGATTGCATGTTTCTAGATGGGAATAACAGAGATCTCAACTACTGAGGGGCCTTATTAATAAAGTCTCCACAGCCGAAGCGCTGTGTCTCTTTTCAGCTGGCGATAAACCTTTCCTCGATCCTTTGCGGACTTGTTAAACTGTTCATGATCAGAATAAAAAACGCTCACGCTAATACACAAGCACCCGTGTCTCGCCAAAGCTGACAAATAAACAGACGGACAAGCCGCACTGCACGTGTGAACAGGGGAATGAGCGAGCGCGCGGGGATAGGGCGCCTCCTGCGCTTAAAAGCTTACAGCACCTGGTATTCCCAGGCGGTCTCCCATCCAAGTACTAACCAGGCCCATCCCTGTTTAGCTTCCGAGATCAGACAACAGGCGTGCTCAAGGGGGTGTGGCCGTAAGCGAGAGCAAGGCTCGCTGGCACCCTTCTTATTGAGAGGACAGCTCCGTCACCTCTTTTGCGACGCTGCTTTTTTTCCCTTGCGTTTTTCTCTTCTTCCCACGTTCTCTCTCTTCACTGCCTTCGTCCCCGCTCTATTTTACTTCAGCCTTTCACTCTTGCTTCCTTCCAATGAGGACGGAGCTGCGGGAGAAAGGGCGCTATAGAGGATCGCTGTGGAGAGCTGCTGCTGTGCTTTGACATCTGAGCTCTGTGGAAAACGATCTCAATACAATTCTGAAAAACGCGACTCTCCGAACGCCAGCCGAACAAGTCTCCGCAGCCGAAGCGCTGTGTCACTTTTCAGCTGGCGATAAACCTTTCCTCGATCCTTTGCGGACTTGTAAAACTGTTCCTGATCAGAATAAAAAACGCTCACGCTAATACACAAGCACCCGTGTCTCGCCAAAGCTGACAAATAAACAGACGGACAAGCTGCACTGCACGTGTGAACAGGGGAATGAGCGAGCGAGCGGGGATAGGGCGCCTCCTGCGCTTAAAAGCTTACAGCACCTGGTATTCCCAGGCGGTCTCCTATCCGAGTACTAACCAGGCCCATTCCTGTTTAGCTTCCGAGATCAGACGAGATCAGGCGTGCTCAAGGGGGTGTGGCCGTAAGCGAGAGCAAAGCTCGCTGGCACCCTTCTTATTGAGAGGACAGCTCCGTCACCTCTTTTACGACGCTGCTTTTTTTCCCTTGCGTTTTTCTCTTCTTCCCACGTTCTCTCTCTTCACCGCCTTCGTCCCCGCTCTATTTCACTTCAGCCTTTCACTCTTGCTTCCTTCCAATGAGGACGGAGCAGCGGGAGAAAGGGCGCTATAGAGGATCGCTGTGGAGAGCTGCTGCTGTGCTTTGACATCTGAGCTCTGTGGAAAACGATGTCAATACAATTCTGAAAAACGCGACTCTCCGAACGCCAGCCGAACAAGTCTCCACAGCCGAAGCGCTGTGTCTCTTTTCAGCTGGCGATAAACCTTTCCTCGATCCTTTGCGGACTTGTTAAACTGTTCCTGATCAGAGTAAAAAACGCTCACGCTAATACACAAGCACCCGTGTCTCGCCAAAGCTGACAAATAAACAGACGGACAAGCCGCACTGCACGTGTGAACAGGGGAATGAGCGAGCGAGCGGGGATAGGGCGCCTCCTGCGCTTAAAAGCTTACAGCACCTCGTATTCCCAGGCAGTCTCCCATCCAAGTACTAACCAGGCCCATCCCTGTTTAGCTTCAGAGATCAGACAAGATCAGGCATGCTCAAGGGGGTGTGGCCGTAAGAGAGAGCAAGGCTCGCTGGCACCCTTCTTATTGAGAGGACAGCTCCGTCACCTCTTTTACGACGCTGCTTTTTTTCCCTTGCGTTTTTCTCTTCTTCCCACGTTCTCTCTCTTCACTGCCTTCGTCCCCGCTCTATTTCACTTCAGCCTTTCACTCTTGCTTCCTTCCAATGAGGACGGAGCTGCGGGAGAAAGGGCGCTATAGAGGATCGCTGTGGAGAGCTGCTGCTGTGCTTTGACATCTGAGCTCTGTGGAAAACGATCTCAAAACAATTCTGAAAAACGCGACTCTCCGAACGCCAGCCGAACAAGTCTCCACAGCCGAAGCGCTGTGTCTCTTTTCAGCTGGCGATAAACCTTTCCTCGATCCTTTGCGGACTTGTAAAACTGTTCCTGATCAGAATAAAAAACGCTCACGCTAATACACAAGCACCCGTGTCTCGCCAAAGCTGACAAATAAACAGACGGACAAGCCGCACTGCACGTGTGAACAGGGGAATGAGCGAGCGAGCGAGCGGGGATAGGGCGCCTCCTGCGCTTAAAAGCTTACAGCACCTGGTATTCCCAGGGGGTCTCCCATCCAAGTACTAACCAGGCCCATCCCTGTTTAGCTTCCGAGATCAGTCAAGATCAGGCGTGCTCAAGGGGGTGTGGCCGTAAGCGAGAGCAAGGCTCGCTGGCACCCTTCTTATTGAGAGGACAGCTCCGTCACCTCTTTTAGGACGCTGCTTTTTTTCCCTTGCGTTTTTCTCTTCTTCCCACGTTCTCTCTCTCTCTTCACTGCCTTCGTCCCCGCTATATTTCACTTCAGCCTTTCACTCTTGCTTCCTTCCAATGAGGACGGAGCTGCGGGAGAAAGGGCGCTATAGAGGATCGCTGTGGAGAGCTGCTGCTGTGCTTTGACATCTGAGCTCTGTGGAAAACGATCTCAATACAATTCTGAAAAACGCGACTCTCCGAACGCCAGCCGAACAAGTCTCCACAGCCGAAGCGCTGTGTTTCTTTTCAGCTGGCGATAAACCTTTCCTCGATCCTTTGCGGACTTGTTAAACTGTTCATGATCAGAATAAAAAACGCTCACGCTAATACACAAGCACCCGTGTCTCGCCAAAGCTGACAAATAAACAGACGGACAAGCCGCACTGCACGTGTGAACAGGGGAATGAGCGAGCGAGCGAGCGGGGATAGGGCGCCTCCTGCGCTTAAAAGCTTACAGCACCTGGTATTCCCAGGCGGTCTCCCATCCAAGTACTAACCAGGCCCATCCCTGTTTAGCTTCCAAGATCAGACGAGATCAGGCGTGCTCAAGGGGGTGTGGCCGTAAGCAAGAGCAAGGCTCGCTGGCACCCTTCTTATTGAGAGGACATCTCTGTCACCTCTTTTACGACGCTGCTTTTTTTCCCTTGCGTTTTTCTCTTCTTCCCACGTTCTCTCTCTTCACTGCCTTCGTCCCCGCTCTATTTCACTTCAGCCTTTCACTCTTGCTTCCTTCCAATGAGGACGGAGCTGCGGGAGAAAGGGCGCTATAGAGGATCGCTGTGGAGAGCTGCTGCTGTGCTTTGACATCTGAGCTCTGTGGAAAACGATCTCAATACAATTCTGAAAAACGCGACTCTCCGAACGCCAGCCGAACAAGTCTCCGCAGCCGAAGCGCTGTGTCTCTTTTCAGCTGGCGATAAACCTTTCCTCGATCCTTTGCGGACTTGTAAAACTGTTCCTGATCAGAATAAAAAACGCTCACGCTAATACACAAGCACCCGTGTCTCGCCAAAGCTGACAAATAAACAGACGGACAAGCTGCACTGCACGTGTGAACAGGGGAATGAGCGAGCGAGCGGGGATAGGGCGCCTCCTGCGCTTAAAAGCTTACAGCACCTGGTATTCCCAGGCGGTCTCCTATCCGAGTACTAACCAGGCCCATTCCTGTTTAGCTTCCGAGATCAGACGAGATCAGGCGTGCTCAAGGGGGTGTGGCCGTAAGCGAGAGCAAAGCTCGCTGGCACCCTTCTTATTGAGAGGACAGCTCCGTCACCTCTTTTACGACGCTGCTTTTTTTCCCTTGCGTTTTTCTCTTCTTCCCACGTTCTCTCTCTTCACCGCCTTCGTCCCCGCTCTATTTCACTTCAGCCTTTCACTCTTGCTTCCTTCCAATGAGGACGGAGCAGCGGGAGAAAGGGCGCTATAGAGGATCGCTGTGGAGAGCTGCTGCTGTGCTTTGACATCTGAGCTCTGTGGAAAACGATGTCAATACAATTCTGAAAAACGCGACTCTCCGAACGCCAGCCGAACAAGTCTCCGCATCCGAAGCGCTGTGTCTCTTTTCAGCTGGCGATAAACCTTTCCTCGATCCTTTGCGGACTTGTAAAACTGTTCCTGATCAGAATAAAAAACGCTCACGCTAATACACAAGCACCCGTGTCTCGCCAAAGCTGACAAATAAACAGACGGACAAGCCGCACTGCACGTGTGAACAGGGGAATGAGCGAGCGAGCGGGGATAGGGCGCCTCCTGCGCTTAAAAGCTTACAGCACCTGGTATTCCCAGGCGGTCTCTCATCCAAGTACTAACCAGGCCCATCCCTGTTTAGCTTCCAAGATCAGACGAGATCAGGTGTGCTCAAGGGGGTGTGGCCGTAAGCGAGAGCAAGGCTCGCTGGCACCCTTCTTATTGAGAGGACAGCTCCGTCACCTCTTTTACGACGCTGCTTTTTTTCCCTTGCGTTTTTCTCTTCTTCCCACGTTCTCTCTCTTCACTGCCTTCGTCCCCGCTCTGTTTCACTTCAGCCTTTCACTCTTGCTTCCTTCCAATGAGGACGGAGCTGCGGGAGAAAGGGCGCTATAGAGGATCGCTGTGGAGAGCTGCTGCTGTGCTTTGACATCTGAGCTCTGTGGAAAACGATCTCAATACAATTCTGAAAAACG
Source organism: Lepisosteus platostomus (assembly GCF_059453375.1). NCBI lineage: Eukaryota > Metazoa > Chordata > Actinopteri > Semionotiformes > Lepisosteidae > Lepisosteus > Lepisosteus platostomus. The sequence continues at coordinate 57,278,386 of NC_142615.1, forward strand.
CGACTCTCCGAACGCCAGCCGAACAAGTCTCCACAGCCGAAGCGCTGTGTCTCTTTTCAGCTGGCGATAAACCTTTCCTCGATCCTTTGCGGACTTGTAAAACTGTTCCTGATCAGAATAAAAAACGCTCACGCTAATACACAAGCACCCGTGTCTCGCCAAAGCTGACAAATAAACAGACGGACAAGCCGCACTGCACGTGTGAACAGGGGAATGAGCGAGCGAGCGGGGATAGGGCGCCTCCTGCGCTTAAAAGCTTTCTGAATTCTGAGTACGTACGGGATCCTCGGCCTTGCGCTTATAACAAAGTCCAAGTCCCTTTGCAGACAACAGCAGTTGTTACATGATTGTCTCTGAGGATGTGCGACAATGGCCAAGGAGAGCCCCGATCTGAGCTTGCGCTCACTTTTTGACCAAGACACAGGTGTGTGCTGATTGGTTGAGAGTTTGGCGGGCATTGGAGACCCACGTGGTATTACCACGCCCTGCGTGAGATATGAGTCACTTACTCTTAACACTTTGGAATGCAGTCCAGATGTCCATTTGGCACTCCCTAGACAGATAGGCGCCAATGGATGACCATTGATCATGATAGCCAGGCTTAGCTAAGTGCATCCCCATCTGGGAGCTGTCCCTTATCAAAAGAAAACATCTTAAATCAGCCTGCATGAATACTTTCTCTGTGGCTGCACCACAGAGATGGAAGGTGAGATGGGGCCTCATTTAGGACAGCATACCACCGCTTAATTCTGTCTTATTAACAAGCATTGCCGCTACAACGGCATCTCTCCTGTCAAACTTCCTCCTGACTTGTTTGACAGGATCTGGGCCGTGGTGAACAGTGGGAAAGACGCCCTGTGGAGAGTGAGGAACATGGGGCTGTTCAAAGGCATCGAGGTCCCAGTCAAGGCAGCAGGTAGCCTGGCCCTGTTCATCACCCAAGAGAACTATTACCTCAGAGATCTGTGGAGAGAAAGGAGGGAGGAAGCAGAAAATCTGTGGAAAATAGAGAGCATAGGTCAATATCTCAAGAAACTGTGAAAAACATTATCATGTTTAAGTAAAGAATGTGATTTACACCAGAAAAAAAGAAATTGTTGCTATGTAACTGGTACCGTGTCAAAATGTAATGAGATGTGATCATATATACTGTTTTAAGTATGTATATTAATGTAAAGCTTTCTAATTTGTGATGTCCTGTATTTTTTTGTGAAAAGAAAATAAAGTTCTTAAAAAATCGATTCACCCAGGGCGAGGCACGGCCATTGCACTCCGGCTGTGCTGACCCCTGCCAATTCCCCAAATGTGGGAATCTCGACTGCATAATTTCTGGTAGTGGGGGACTGCGTTCGCGCTCTCCCCTGATGTGCTTGGTCCAATATCGGATACGGAAGAGTTATGACACCACGTGCTGCGATAGGATCCCAGTTCGAAAGCCACTGCTGGTTTCCAGTTTCTTTTAGTTAGAGGTCCGGAGAAGCATTTCAAGCTGGTTACACTACTCCTTCCGGACATTCATTCCCTTTTCAAAGTCAGTCGTTTTGCTGTAGTCTGCATTATTAAGGCCAATTTATTTGGTCATGGGGGCCTCGGTACTGTATGCTAATTCTCAAGACAGTTTCACCCGTTTTCTGATTGCTAGGTTCTGTACCAGTGCAGACATGTCAAACAGTGAATGGCTGTACCTCTATTGTATCCCTGCTCAATGAATGAAATCAGTAATAAATGAATATATGTATAGTTACACGAAAAACAAGTGGTTTATCGACTCATCTTCATTTGCAGATTTAGAGGCAGCTTCGATATTCGTTTTACAAACGGGTTTTTTTTTATATGGGTCAAACACATGCCATAGCAACAAAACATCTCTAGAGATGAGGCTATAGATCACCTTTCCATCCTCCAGGTTTTCCTCCCAAAGCCTAAGGCACCAACGGTGACCCCTGCTGGCCGAGAGAGCAAAAGCTTGCAGCACCTGGTAATCCCAGTCTCCCATCCAAGTACTAACCAGGCCCAACTCCGCTTAGCTTTCGAGATCAGACGAAATCAGGCACATTCAGGGTGGTGTGGCCGCAAGCGAAAGCCATGGCGCCTGACTCGCTACTTGAAGCTGTGTGTGGCTGGGGCTCTGTGCCCCCCGAGCGGGACTGAAGGATCGTTCGTGTGCAACTCTTTGGAAAGGAGCTTCTTTCCAAATCGCATTGCGTACCTGGATGTTGGCGAATGTGCTCCCTTGTGTTGGCTTGTCCCGCACTGGAGGAGAACAAACAAACTGCAAGGAGGAGCACAAGGCAAGTCTTCACAAGACAAAAACCTCCAGTGCACAGCACTCTGAAAACATTTCTGGGCTGTCGCGTGTTTATTTCAGCACATAAAGCGCAACAGTCCAACACGTCGGCCGGGCGCGCGGCGCCTCCGCCCTCTTGTGGCCTTGCGGCGTCAGAGCAAGAGGCTCCTTCTCGCTGCCTTTCCGCTGTGTTGCAGAGCCCCGAGAGGGAACCTGGAGCGCACACTTTGTGGGGGGCGGGGGACCGCGTTCGCGCTCTGCCCCCGGTCTCTTGCGCGAGTACTAAATCTCACGGCGCCAGCAAGCGGCCAGGAGACAAGTACAATATCGCGGGACAGGGGGGCCTTGTCATTGATTGTTACATATGAGACGGGGATTAGGAGGAGACTCCGACTGATTGGTAAAGGGGAACACTAACACCAGAGTGACACCCCCGGCGTCTCTTTTTGAGAGATTTCTTAATGGCCATGGAGGGTCGGGACCTCAGTTTTACGCCTTCCCCGAAGGACGGCGCCTGTTTGTGCAGCAGAGTGTCGCCATCAGGATGCTGGGGCATAAGAAAGCCACACAGACCGCAGGGTGAGCGCTCCCTACTGGTCCCAGTCACACCTCTTGCAGGAGCAGTAGCAACCTGAGCTTTTCCGGGGGGAATCTCCCATCCGGGTGCCGGCTAGGCTCACACCTGCTGGGCTGCCGTGGGTGAGCCCAGTCGAGAGTCGCAGGGTGAGATCTAGTCACCGGGGAGAAACGATACAAGCGAAGGATTACTCGGCTCCCAGCACTTGAAAAGACCGACAAATGACTCTTTCCCGCTGGAGCTGAATGTACCTGCATGTGTCATGTCGTCTTCTTCCCCCGCCCCGCTGTGTTTGCTGTATTGTCTTTGAAGCCAGACCCCGAGACGAGACGGGCTGTCCTGTGCCCCAATTAACACTTTACAGGTGCCATTCCCCGGCATTGTGGCCATTGTCGGTGGTCACACGCGATAAGATAAGGTGGAGGAGAGCGGGGCATGCCCAGCGCCAGACATTCAAGGAGGGGGCTGTGCGAGGTGAGGTGAGGTGCGACACGCCGGAGCCCCGACGCTGCTAATGCGGAGCACTTGTTGAACTGGCATTGAAAGGACGTGTGCGCACGGAGCGAGCCTTCCCTGCGGCGGAGCGTGGAAACTCTCTCCCCGCGCTGCAGGAGTTGTGTGCGCTGCAGCGGTGCCGAGAGAACAGCACAGAAGGCAGCAGGCTCTGGAGAGCGAGTAAGAGACGGAGCCTTGTGGGCAGGCGTGCAGGCCCGTTTTTTGGAAATTGCTGAAAAGGCTCCGGTGTTTGTTCGGTGTGTGGCAGGCGCACGATGCGAGCTTGCGTAGCCGGTCTGGTGTTATGCAAATGAGGCCGAATTGCGTCCCGGGACATGCTGCGAATGCGCATGGCGACTGCAGATGTGTAGGAAACGGCGCTTCCTCCTCGCCGCCCGCCGGGGCAGCGGAAAGGCAGCAAGAAGGAGCCACAAGAGGGCGGAGGCTCTGTGCATCTGGCCGACTTGTTCGACTGGTGCTGTTTCTGTTTTGAAATAAAACGCGCCAGCCAAAAAATGTTTTCAGTGTGCTGTGCACTGGAGGTTTTTGTCTTGTGAAGACTTGCCATGTGCTCTTCCAGTGCGGGACAAGCCAACACAAGGGAGCACGTTCGCGAACATCCAGGCACGCATTGATTTCGAAAGAAGCTCCTTTCCAAAGAATTGCAAATAAACGATCCTCCAGCCCCGCTCAGGGGACACGGAGCCCCCGCCACACAATGCAACGGGAGTATAAATGATGTATCCCGCCAGCCATTCGACGATCATTTTTCATGGGTGAATATGGTTTTCTGGGGGGTTGCAATGTTGGTCTTTATTGGACATTCCTGGTGATTCTGACACGTGTTAAACACTCGCATTTCCTGCAATTATAAAAAGGGTTAAGTTTCGGTTTCGCTGACAAATCGAATCGACTTTCACGGAGAGAAGAAAGGAAACACAATGTTTCGGCTGTGGAGCTTAATACCGATAACATTGTTGATATTGATGGAGTAGAAACAAGTGATGTATTGGCAGCTTTATCTGGGGCGAGAAGTCCTGGAACAACTACAAAAATGTAAGGATTCAGAGGAAGAAATATTTTTCCACCTCACCTCACCCAATCCTGTTGCATTAACGAAGCTGAAATTGGCTTCTTATCCGGCAGCTTCTTATTCGCGTTTTTCGTTCCACCTTATAAGATGCTACTGTGATGTTATGCCGCCTTTCGCTTGTAGATGGCTCTCTATAGTTATTTTTAAAAATACTAATCTGAGTGGATTACTGGACATAGCCTCAGTAAAGGGGAATATGTAAATAATGATTATCCAAATTGCATTTTTGTATGAAACACATTTAAGAAAATCGAAAACCAATTTTCAAAACTCACAAGAACACAAACTGGCATGTTAGACGACAAGTAAATAAGACAAAAGCAAACCATTCATTCACTGGCATTTTCTGCATACTTACCACGACCTTGCCTTCTGATTATTAAAAGTCTCAAAATCTTGCATTTTGCAAGAAATGTTAATATAGCAGTCTACAATGGGACATTTAGAACATGGCTTGTGAGAATATGGTTAACCAAAGATGAGCAAAGGGTGATGGCACTTTCTGCTTATTGCTATGACCCTCCCTCCTGATTATTAAATAGTCTCACAATTCTGCCACTGAGGTAATGTGACAAATTATGAAAATCATTAAGTATAAGAAAATTTACTGTACCATTTTTAAAATATGACCTTATGAACATGTAAGGATTAACAGTCAACAAAATAGCACCCCTTCTGCTGATTTACTTTTTCCCTCCTTCCTTGTCACCAGAACATCTTAATATTCCGACACTAAGGTAGGAGAGACAAAATCACTTATCATGTACATTTGTAATTACGACACGTCACTGTTGCATTTCTGCGTTGTGACATGTAATACCCACAGTGGAAATTCATAGTTGTGATTATAGGAATGTTATATATCAGGTGGGTAGCTGCGTCAGCATGCGTAGGCTGCAAAGGAACAAGTAAAGGATTATTCCATGTTGAAAAGAGAAGAAAGGAAACACACCGTTTCGGCTGTGGAGCCTTCTTCAGGTGTGAGAAAGACAGGGCAGTATGCAAAGATTATTATCCTTTTATCTTTGCTGATTGCAGTTTATCTTTGATGACAGAATCAAAGATGTTAAGAAATTTTTACACCTAATAAACAGACACTTTTTTTGAACACCCTTATTTACTGTTAACAAAAGAGCTGACACGTATTATGTGTGAAAAAAAGCTGCTAAACAGCTCGACCTGCTGCCCCCTCTGAAAGACACAGTCACTCATAGAATTATTGAAATGGCGGATGGTTTCAAAAGTACACTGGTAGAGCGCGTTAAGATGAGCAGATGCTTTTCATTGCAATTAGGTGAGTCTGTAATCGATTTGGCCAATTCACTCGTTTATGTTAGATATGAGTTTGAGGGTATGTCCCATGAGGAGGGAATCAAACCCCGGTCTCCCACATGACAGGCAGAGATACTCACCACTATACTAACAAGGAAGACATCGCCCTCTCTGACCCCAGGCATCGTGTCTTGACCCACCGTGCTGGAAGCCGACGCGTACTGTGATTCCTTTACGGAGCAGAAATGACAACCGAGGAGCCGAGAGATCATTTCAGCATTTCGCGTATGAACGGAAAACACAACCGACCAACTCGGAATGACTTGCTTTTGACAATTTTCAAAGCATTCTTTGTGCACAACGACTGCGCTGCCTAGCAGATACAAATGGGTTGTACAACTTTGAACTAGCAAATGCAAGAGGGCTAAACCCCCTCTCTTTTAGCCCAGGTTCGATCTGTCTCCCAGAATCACCAGGGCGCACGCACACACACACCCGTGCCGTTGAAGTGCTCTGCTTCATTTCTAAGGGCAACTCAACATTCACTCCTACCCCGTGAAAAGAAAAAAAACAGCGTCCGCAGCAACAACAGCTCAGGTCTCTGCACAGGAGATAAGCTGCTCCCATCTCCTCTGCTCTGCGGCTCCTGCGGAGTGGAGTCCTGCCTGGAGCCGTGCTTGCAGGCGGCGGCTCCCCGCGCCTTGTCTGTGCGTCGTGTCCAAGAGCTCCTGGGAGGAAGAGAGAGCCCTCCCACTCGGGGGCTTTTCCACGGTCTGTGTGAGGAGGGGCGGGTGTGTCCAGTAGCTTATCTCGTTCTGTTGTCTCGCGATGTCTATTCACTATACTACATCCCTTCCTTTGTTATTTTTAAAGTCTATAACTTTATCATACAATTGTAACAATTTTATATCAACACACAGTAAACGGTTATTAACTATTACAACAAAATGTATATAAACCCTTTCATTTCTATTCAATACATTCATCTTTTCTACAACAATTTCTATACGTACCAACTCAAATTTTAGTTCAATTTCTACTTAAGTCACTTCTAAATATCACCTCATTTCTAGCAGTCTAAGCAACATCTACATAGATAACACAAACAAAATAGGGCAATTTAACATTTGGAGAGCTATGCAAGTCCTGTATTTTTAAATGTCTCTGTAATGAGCCAGTTTCCTGATAACCCTGCCACTAATGGTTGTTACTTTACTACTGGGTAAAGTTACTGGCTCTCCTACGGATGTACTCTCCACTGTCTGAGGACTCGGCACTTCCTGCACGTCAGAAAGTCCTGTATTCTCAGCATTTTGTGTTTCTGCAGATTCAAAATCAAGATCCAATGGAGGAGCGTTCAAAGATGTTTTACATTTCTCATTATTTTTGAGCCATCTTCCACATTCACTAACTCAAAGGAGTTACAAGAGGTGTTTCTCAATAACACATAGCGAGTGTCTTTGAACTTGGCATCCAATTTACCGGTGTCTAGGCCAGCCACAAACACTACGTCACCGACCTTGAAGTTATGATCCGTGTCTGGTCTGCATATAATTTCATTTTGTGTGCATACTCCTCATGATGTCTATGGATATCTTTTGTCTTTTGAATGTCCCTTGGCTCTTCTTCTTTCTTTTCCACATTTGGTAGTTTAGTCCGGATATCACGCCCAAAGATAAGATTAGCTGGGGTTTCTCCAGATGCCCTGTGTGGTGTTGATCTATAAGTCAGCAGAATCTTAGGGAGTTCCTCTCTCTCTTTTTTCCTTCTGTCACAGCTGCTCTTAAAGCTTTTTTCAGGTATCTTTGAAATCTTTCAATTTTGCTATTACATCTCGGATAGTAAGGTGATGCACGGATGTGTTTAATTCCACGATTAATTCCACAAGTTTAATTCCACAATAGTCAGAAATGATTCAAACAACTGTCCTATGAATTGCCTGCCATTATCTGTTACTACCTCTAGTGGATAACCAAATCGTGCAAAGATGTTCATCAGCTCTCTAATAACTGTGGCTGAATATATGTCTGATACAACAACCGCCACAGGTTTAGAAGTATAATAGTCTATGACAGTCAATATGTATTCATTCTGAATGGGACCTACCAGGGCAATGCCCAATTTTGTCCAAGGCCTTGGTGGTAATTCAAGTGGTTGGAGAGGTTGATCCTCCTGCAATGGCTGATTCAACACACAAGTGGAACAATTCCTGATTAGTCTTTCAACATCACTGTTCATGTTGGGCCAGTAAAAGTTGCTTCTCAGGTACTGTTTTGTACGAGCTACACTGTGATGAGTCTCATGTGCTATTTTCAGTGCTTGTCTGATTTTTGTTTTCGGTAACACAATCCTCTGTCTTCTTAAAAGCAGTCCATCATATGTAGATAACTCCAACCTACACCTGTGGTATGGCTGCAGTTCGTCTGGAATTGGATTAGGCCATTGTCCTTTTTCCACTATGGACATCAACAATTTCAATGTGTCATCTTCGTTTGTTGCTTGTTTAAGTTCCTCAAGTGTCAGTGCATGCAGTTCATAAGTGCTGATTGAAAGCACTCTATCAACATAGGTGTCTTCATAACCAGTGTCTTCTGTGTCTGGTAAAGGAAGATGTGACAATGAGTCTGCGACATTGGTTTTCCCTACTATGTGTTCAATTTTGTAATCATAAGGCCATAATCTCAATCCAAGTCTTTGTATCCTGGGTGGTAACAATGTTGCCTTTTTGGGATTGAACATATAAATGAGGGGTTTATGATCCATTTGAAGTGTGAACTTGCCTCCCCATAAATATGTCCTAAAATGTTCCACTGCCCAAACACACCCCAAGGCTTCACGCTCTATTTGTGAGTAATGCCTTTCTGTTGGGGTAAGTGAGCGACTTGCATATGCCACTGGTTTGTTCTGTCTATTTTCTTGTCTTTGTAGCAATACTGCTCCAAGTCCTAAAGGATTCGTGTCACTGATCACTACTGGTGGTGCATCTAGTTTGAAGTATGCCAGACATGGTTCAGTTACAAGTGCTCTTTTCAACTCGGCAATGGCTTTCTCAGTTTCCGATGTCCATTCCCACTTCTGTCTTTTCCTCGTTAGTTTTCTAAGAGGTTCTGATATGTCTGCATAATTAGGAATACATTTCATCAAAAATCCACAAGTTCCTAAGAATGAGCGCAAAAGTGCAACATTCTCAGGTCTCGGCGCACTGCAAACATGCATAGTTGAATCAAGAGCACTTAAAAGATGCAAAAAGTTTCAAATAAAACAGAATTGAAAGACAGTCGAGTAAGGAGGTAGAAAAAAAGCACTTCCCCGTCTGGGAATTAACCACCGTCGCACGTGTGACTGGATACAAAAATAATAGATTAATTTGTGCCCAGTCTCTTGAAGCTTCAATGCGATTATTTTTCCTTCCTTATTTCTTCATTCCCATGCATTTACTCTGTAGTAGAGGAAACGCGAAAGTGGGAAACTGCAGGCATTCTTCGTGAGTGGTGGATTGTGATCAGTGAGCATCTGGACAAGTCTGTTCCATTACCTTTTCCATTGGGGATGTAGCTCAGTGGTAGAGCGCATGCTTTGTATGGATGAGGTCCCTGGTTCAATCCCTGGCATCTCCAGGTGCTTTATATTCACATTGCAATCTTCTGTTGAGTGAGAACTCTTTGCTCGTGTTCAGAGAGAGCCAGGTTTACACAATTAAATGCAGGCACACTCGACGTGCTGCAGAGTTGCGCTGCTGTTTTAAATGTACCTCATTTAGTTCTGTTAAATCTTAAATTATTTGAACTAATAATTTAGTTCAAATTCAGGAAATCCAGAGATTGCTTCACACTTGTCGTGGCTGTTGCAGAAAACACCTGTTGAATCTCACCCGGGATTTCCTGAGAGATCATTCAGCGAGCGAATCCTCCTTCTGAACTCCGCACTAAACTGAAAGCTTCACGAATTCCTCACTGCGTGTCCTGTACTGTTACAAGTGCTTTCGTGTAGATGTGAAACACTCCATAAACACACTTTGAACTTTTTCCATTTGTTAAGGAAAATGCAAAAGAGCATGACAAGTATTGATCGTATAAAATATCCATGGCACAACTCGAGAAAGTACCGAAGGACTACACATCGACTTTTGATGATTACAAGAGATTCAAGAAACACAATCGTCCGCAGCTGGGTTTGGATCCTGAACTCTAGAGTTAAAAGAACATAAGCAAAGGATATGACCAATAAACTCTCTGAATTGCCTTATAGTTTATGAAATAAAACAATTTCTTAATAAATTCTTACTGTTGATAGACGATTTATTGAATTTTAACAAAATCACAATTACAAACTTTTTCGGTTAAACTTTTATTCACATACTCTAACATAAATAAGTATGTGAATACTTAGTTAGTTTCTTCCGGTGTGTGAGCCAATTTCTCCAACAAATATTTGTTAGTCTGTCGGGCTGTGCAAGGTGTTAAGAAATAGAATTTCGAAAAGACAGGCTCCCTAAGCTTAACATCAAGGCTGTTTTCTCTACAGAAATGCTCTTTAAATTTCAGCACTGTTGCAACTCCCTTTATAAAGGGTGTGCACACGTATACAACCAAGTCATTGAAATATTTTTTTTAATTATTGTTCCAAAAAACGTTCCATTTGTTTTCTTTTTAATGTTGTTGATTAAAAGATTTTATTAAATGAGAAAAAAATCTGAATGTGAAAAAAGGTCAAAATGCTATTGAAAAAAATCAGTAATGTGAGGAAAGATGGATTTTAGGAGCCCCTTACCTCCCCATGTCATGCTGTATTTCTCACTCATTCTACTGGGCGTGGTGCCGTCGCTTCATGATAAAGTCTGTCAGTGGTCATTCCAGACGGGTCAGGTATGACTGCTCTTCGGAACAAGAGACACGTGACTTGCGAGGATCCCGACAGTGTCAACCTTCTTTCAGAGCCTGGATAGCTCAGTCGGTAGAACATCAGACTTTTAATCTGAGGGCCCAGGGTTCAAGTCCCTGTTCGGGCAGTTGTGTCATTCTTAAGTCTATTGTGAATGTCATTCTAAATAGTCTTTTATCTTTCACTCTTCTAGCTGTACTGTGATTATTTTAAATGTCCATTACTTGTATTTACAGTAGTGTATTTAGTGTTTCATTTCACAAACTGAAAATGTTCAAGTAGATCTTGTCACTCTACTCATGTAATCATCTAAATTAAATCACAGTAGAGTACAGAACACGCAGTGAGGAGCTCACACAGTGAGTACTCTTGAATACGACAAGAGGAAAGGCACACTGCAACTCTGCAGAACATCACGTCCGAGTTTACAGTGACAGCAGAGGTTGGAAGCGACGTAGTTTTTTAATACTCGCTCGCTGAACGATCTCTCAAGAAACCTCGGTGGAGATTTAACGGGTGTCTAATAATCACGTTCAAAAAGATGACGATAAGTTTTTTTTTTTTAACTAGGTAGCCTTAATGGCAACACGGTGTGAGTAGATCTTAAAGCAGCTGCAGAGTACCCGTAATGGCAACACAGTGCTTTGAGTTCGGCTTTTCTTATTTCTTCTGCAGAACCAGTGGAATCGGAATATACTGATCCGCATAAGAAGCGCATTCGGTTTCTGATCATTTTTATTGAGCGCTGCTCTAAGTACCACAGGCAAGATGACTGGTGGTCTAAGGCGTTGCGTTCAGGTCGCAGTTAACCCTGGAGACGTTTGTTAAAATCTCACTTCTAATAAAGAGGTCTTTCTCGTTAGAGTAGAAACGATAGAAGCCTTAAGCGGGAAACAAATCACAACATCTCGCATTTCACGTGTTTAATGTTAACTGTCTCAGTGGTTGCCTCGGTGATTGATGGCTCTTCTCCCTCGCAAGGTGACGGCAAACTTCTTCAGAGAGGGAGTCTCCCACGCACGGCTTTTCTTTATCAAGAGCTGAGACAACAGAAACAGACTTCCAACTGACATGAATTACTTCTTGAGCGTTTATGACTGTCTTTAAAAGCTGAGAGCAGGTGAAAAAGTCTTTGGAAATGAGGCAATGACTGCTGACAGTAAACAGAGCTGACGCTCAGCTGCAGACAAGCGCTCCTCGTTAGTACAGTGCTGAGTACCCCCTCTTGTTGCGCTGGAGACTGGGGTACGTTTCTGTGACAGGGCGCTGGTTTAATTTTTTAACAACCTGAGTTCACTTAAAAAAGTATGTACTGTGTACTACGTTTCGGACTAGATAGTGCGGTAGAATATGGAGATCATCTCCAGCTTTGAGCTCAACTGCAACAAGAAGTCATGCTAAATGTAGTATAGTGAGTAGACATCGCCAGACAACAGAACGAGAGAGTAGAAGGCGGGAATATATGGTGTAAGGGCGTGATCTGTGTAGTTAATAAAATAGTTAAAATAATATAAAAACGTCTCTAAATTTAGATACACAACATTTATGGCGACGAGAGATGAGTGCTTGACGGACTCAAAGCGAGCAGAACACTGCAGATTTTAGTATCAGGGCTCCCGTGCAGCGGATTTTCGCCAACCTCCCTGGAGAAAAAGGTACACATTAACAGACTGTAGCTGCCTTAGACGCTTACTTTACACCGCGGAGAAAAGTGGTTTTGGAACGGCATAAATTTAGGCAGAGAACTTAGTCTCAGGACGAATCTGTTGATGCTTTTGTGACTGCACTAAGAGAACTGGCTAAATCTTGTGACTTTGGAGTATTGGAAACTGACATGTTAAGAGATCAACTTGTGGAAAAATGTGCACCTAAGAGACTATAAATTGCTGCAGGAGGAAGGACTGACTTTAGAAAGAGCTCTTACAGTCGCTAGAATTCATGAAGCAGCTCAAGCAGAATCAAGAATGCTTTCTGACCACAGTGACAAAGTGACACTGAACGGGGCGCTCGCTCAAAATTTACAAACAAAAGCCGAGCAGCAGGACGCAGTCATGCTAGAGAAATAGAAGAACAGGGGACGGCTGGCATTACATGTTACAGGTGCGGACTAACAACGCACAAAGCAGATGAATGCGGAGCGTGAACAGCAAAATGTCTACACTGCAAGAAAACAGGACATTGTGCACAAGTCTGCAGAACATCACGTCCGAGTTTAAGGACAAGTATCCCTTTTATTGTTGTTGCTGCCTCCAGTTTACATTTGGCGATGTAAACCAGATTCAGAAAAAAATAATTTGAACAACCTTATTCCCATGCTTACTCGAAGGCGCGGTGGCCAAGTGGTAAGGCGTCGGTCTCGTAAACCGAAGAGCGTGGGTTCAAACCCCACCCGTGCCTGTTTCATTTGTCACCGCTTTCCTTCAGTTTCAAAGTCTTAAAAAACTCGCAATGTAGGGATCTCAATAGTAAGAGAACATAACTGTCGCCAGTGATTAGTATTCTTGCATATCCTGCCTTGTTTTTTAGTCAACAAAGCTTATCTCTCTTCACACCCATCTTCCGAATGATTGCCTCAGCATTGGGAAGGAACGTGCGCTTGGTACAGCCCCCGACTCCACGGTCTGATCACAAACAGATCGGGTGAGCTGTCAGTCCAGGTTGGAAGTTACGTTCGTAAGCACTTAAAATCTGATTTAGGAACGAGAAGACCATGCTTTTTTATACGAGTAAACGAGAAAATAATATACTGCCTGCAAGACTATGTCAAGTTCAAGTTCAAGTCCAAGTTTATTGTCATTATACTCATACACAGGTATATGGTATAACGAAATGCTATTTAGCTAGCTCTCGGACATAAGTAGTACAAAGAAAAAAACACAGCAACAATACAATTATATAACATATATAATTATATGTGTTTCACTCTCCAAATAGAGGCACGGGTTCAAATCCCACTTCCGACAGTCAGGCGTTTTACCCTGTCTTTTTTTACCTGCCTTTACACTGTTTCAGTCTTATTGTGCTCACTGACAATCACAGTACGAGGAAAACGGAGAAACTGCTTAGCAAAAACACGGACAGAAAAAAGCTTCGTAAACACGTGAATGTGGTTAGCAGCAGTAAGGTATGTATTCAAACGTTTAAGGCAGATTTATAACAGCAGCAGAAGAAAGGTGCAGCCTTTGTGAGAATTCGCAGGTTTTTATGCTGCTTGAACTTCTTTCAAGCCTATGAAGTGACCCCCGTTTTATTTTCATTTTCAAACTTCAGAACCGAATAACAAAAAGGTTTCATGTGTGACAGCATTCCGTTGCAAATACCGGTTCCACGATGTATTCAGCGACGGGAATTAAATATTTTAGTGCTGGCTCAAATGCGAGGAGTTTCAGAAAAACCCGGAAAAGCAACGCTTGCAGTAAATGACAAATTTAAAGCGTGTAGTCAGCATGAACAGAACAATGCAATGCTCTGTAAAAACGATCTGGAGCCGCAATTACTCTTTTATCTCGGGCAGTTCATTCCGATACGATGTTTCCGCAGAATAAATGAAATGCCGAACTCCAAACATGTTGTTGCCATTATTGTTACTCCTGCTGCTGTAGTTTTAAGCTTTAATCAGTGGGTATGTAATGTTGTAAAGGGGCTGGACTACTTTGTTCAGTCCAAATTCCATTATGTGAATTTATGCTTTTTTAATATAAGCATTAATAATACAACGCGTGCTCAAAAACCGTTACTTATTAGCTTAAGAAGCGGCAGTGTTTTGACAAAGTGTGGTATTCGAACAGAAAATGCTGAAGTGTTTAATACTTGCTTGTGAGCAGATCTCCCTCGATTTAGACAAACTCTTGTTCGGCCGATGATTTCATATCAAAATCTGAATCAAGTGGAAAGAAAGCTGAATTACGCTGGGTACTGGGTATCACTGTTACGCCATCAGGTCATGCTAGGAGGATTGGGGGATTGAACCCACAGTTCTGAGATTAAGAGATTCTTGCTCTATGGACTGCGCCTATATAACTCTTGTGCTCCAGCAGTAATGTTTCTGGGTGTGGATGAACATGACATAATAGGTTGACAGCAGGAACACGTGGCCCACAGGCAGTGACAGTATCGCTATCACATTTGGCTGCAGTATATTGTGTTGAGAGCAGCAATAACGTTCCTGCAGAGATGGGAGTGCCTTTAATACAGCTCTTTTAATCGGACAGAGTAACAGGAACTGACCTAAAGTTTCGGCTGTGGATCCATCTCCACATGGGGGAAAGAGACAGTAAAATTGGATGAAGAAACAGAAAGATTTGTGCTCGCTGCAAAGTAGGAAAGAGGTGGTCAGACACATAAAACAGCTTGGTGATAATTTGCAGCGACAGTTTTATGTTATTTAGTACACGATTTCTCTTCATGTTCCTTAAGATGTGTAATTTGTATGTTGGTTGTATGAGAACATGTTCTTCTAAAGTCCTGTCAATTGACAGAGGAGAGCTAGCTGGTGCAGTCGAACAAATCCGTGTCATATTTTTAAAATAGTTTAGCTAATGAGCAACGAGAGTATAAATGAATTCTCCCACCCTCCATTCGAAGATAAAACTCCATGTGCGAGTCTAAGTTTCCTTGAAGCTACTGATGTTCGTCATTATTGGACATTCCCGGTGATATTGATTAAGGAGCTCAATTTTTACTTGTTGTAGTTCAACATGTGCAAAACATTCGTATCCCCTGCAAATATCGGCAAGGTCAGTGATATTCTCAACAATTTGTGCCATTGCAATTCGTGCAATTCATGCCATACTTTTTCGAAATGTATTCTGACATGCCAGGATCATATTTAAAAAACTGGTGCCTTAAAATTTCTTGGACTTCAGGATTTTGATAGTCTGTTACATTGTCTTTCACACGTCGGTGTCAGAACTGTGAGACATTTTCATAATCGGGGGGAAGGCCATAGCAATAAGCAGAAAGTGCATTCACCTTTTCTCAGTGTAAATCCGTGTTGTGGTGAGTTTTTAAAATTGGTTTGCGATTTTCTGAAATATATTCCATACAAAAATATAATTTGGACAGTCGCTATTTATTTGGATATTCCCTTTCAGTGAAGATGTCTGCAGTATTCCAGCCGGATTAGTACTGATCGAAGAGAGCCATCTACAGGCGAAAGGCGACATAACATCACAGCAGCACCATTTAAGGTGGAACGAAAAACACGCATAAGAAGCTGGCGAATAAGAAGCCAACTTAAGCCTCGTAGCAGACCCTGGGAGGCACGCTCAAAATAATCATCTTTCCCAGTACTTCAGAGTCATATTTAGATCGCTTTACTGCAATTTTATTTGACTGATGGGAGATGTGAAGCCATCGAACCTGTACTGCGCTTTCACATTGAAATTGAAGCCATTTCTCATGCTTTCTCTCAGTGTCCGGGCTGCAATTGCGTGTAAAGGAGGCGACTTGAAAATGAAACGTGTAATCACCTTACAGAGGGTCTTCACGACGGGGTGCGTCAGCTAGTTCTCCATTATTGTCAGTTTACTGGACTTCTGAAGAAACCTATCTACAACGAAGATACAAACTGCACAGTTTAAGGCACATGAAGAGAAATCTGTTTGCTGATTGACTCAAAACATGTCGATACAAATAATCTGCCAGGCTGATTTACTTGTCCGACCACCTCCCTCCGTCCCCCTTTGCTGTTAGCACAATTCTTTCAGTTTCTTTTCTTGTATTTTCTTTGCTATTTTATTGTTCCTTTTCCCCAGGTGGAGATGGATCCACAACCGAAACCGTTTTCACCCTGTGTTTCTGCACCGTCAGTCTGTATGAAGAACAGAAGTTGCACAGCTCCAGTGGCGCAATCGGTCAGTGCGCGGTACTTATACAGCAGTGCACAGCAGAGTCATGCCGAGGTTGTGAGTTCAAGCCTCACCTGGAGCAGTGTCTTTCTCTACTGAGCGCAACTGTCGAGTTTAGATACTCTTTGGTATTTGATGGAGATAAATTAACATCAAACGAACAAGTAACGATTTATTTCGAGTCACAATCAAAGAAGGCTCCACAGCTGAAACGTTGTGTTTACCTCTATTTTCAGCATGGAATAAACCTATACTTTTCCATTTGCAGCCCACGCATGCTGTGATGCAGCTCCCTACTTAAATTACTATCAGCTGTATACCTCCAGTTGACCTGTACACAAATATATGAGAGGGGTCTACTGAGACGAGAGGAGCACTGAAGACTTGATAAAGCTCTCGCATTAGATTATGTGTTTATGTTGTTCCCCAGATTTGTTTTAATGTTCTTTTTCTTTTGAAGTTGTTGTGTTTGGTTGTTTTTTTATAGTTGCTAGACAACTACAGGGATTTACCTAGGTTCCCGTAAGACTTCTCGTTTTGTGTTTGTTGTGTTTTCGGGTTACAACAATTTTTTTTTTCTATTGATAGGACCCCACGCATTACTGTGGGACTAGTTAACTTTAGTTCATACATTGTACCTGAAATTACCACATAAACTACTACTGTACTCTGTTTTCCTTTTTTTTTAAAAAAAAGGCAAACCTAATGTTTGTTTCTCCTTGCTTCTGATTGGTAGCTACAACGGGTCAGTTGCAACAAACTGGCTGCTGAAATTTGTCAGCAGCTCTGTAGCAAACCTGTTCTCAATTGCAACAAACCTAAAATAACAGCTGCTCCCCATTAGATGTTACTAAAGTAGGAGACTAAGCAGACGAAGTGGAACAATAGATTACATTGGAACTGTCCTGAATGTAGTGGAAATAATATCGTCATTAAGTAATGAACAATTGCTTTCCAGACACTACAATTATTCACAAGGAATTTTATCAATACATATTTTATTAATAAAAGTGTAATATCTTAATAATGAAGTTTAATGTTATCTATATTAGTAGCTGTATTACAGGTAATGCATGCACAGACTTTATTATACTATAATGAATTTTCAGGTATCCCGGGGAGAGAACTGAAATGAAGGAAATACATATTTAAAAGGGGTGTAAGTCTTAAATGTGTTCGTTCACATAGGGGTGTTAATTGAATAGATTTGTTGTAATATTATTTGACTCTACACTTCTGTTTCTCAGGAGACAGCATTAATATCGGGGATTTGCGGATACAGATAATAAGTTGTACTATACAGGCAAATGTATGGTTACCTTAATGAAAAAATCTCTTATCATTAACCTTTTCAACATTATTATTTAAGACAGTCTTTCAGAACAGTATTCTCGTATTAGTGGCTATAGTCTAATGATAACGGTGGTGAAACAGGTGAAATGTGCGGAAAGAATTGGAGATGGAACAGGAAACTCATCCAGTCGATAGAAAGCTTGGGTAGGACTGCACAAACACGATGCCAGTGCTTAGTAGCGTCATTTAAAAAAATACGTGGTTTAACAATATCAACTGCTCTTCTGTGAGCTCAGCTCCACTACTAGTAATACATTGCCCAAATTTTCAAATTAGATACATGTGTTTTCTACATGTATGTAATTGGTACTTTTTTTGTTTTAACTGATTTAAAATATAATCTTTATAAAACAGACAAAGGGTTTATGTGTCGCGCATGAAATTCACACACAAGTAAGGAAAGATATCGCGCTTAGGAAGAAATCCAGAGTGCAGACGCCGGCGATTGAAAACAACCACATACAGCCTGTATGTGCTCTACCACTGAACTAAACTTCTGACAACTACTGTATCTTTATCTGCAGCACTTTCTTTTAGGAAGAGTGAGGAGTCTACAAGCCTAGAAAATAAGACAACTAAGTGAAAGATAAATTTTCACTTTTTGATTAAAGAACATAAAAAACACCTTTCTTCCAGCCAGATTCAAACCAGAGAGCAAAGAGTTCCCAGCTGTTTCCACTATATTCCTCCGCTCTTACAACTGAGTTATCGAAAACACAGGAAGCCCACCTTTTGTCTTACATAAAGCACAATGTAGTGCAGTGGTCCTATTTATTTAAATCCCAGTTCGAAATCAAATCTCATTCCCATAGTCCTGTTTAGTTTGAATTTAAGCAGTTGTAGCAGCAATACTTTGTAATAAGACAGAATTAAGCGTTGCTGTGCTTTCCTAAATGAGGCCCCATCTCACTCTCCATCTCTGTGGTGCAGCCACAGAGAAAGTATTCATGCAGGCTGATTTAAGATATTTTCTTTTGATAAGGGACAGCTCCCAAACAGGGATGCATTTAGCTAAGCCTGGCTATCATGATCAATGGTATCCATTGGCGCCTATCTGTCTAGGGAGTGCCAAATGGACATCTGGACTGCATTCCTAAGTGTCAGGAGTAAGTGACTCGTATCTCACCTTGATCAACCAATCAGGGATTTGCAGGGCGTGGTAACACCACGTGGGTCTCCAATGCCCGCCAAAATCTCAACCAATCAGCACACATCTGTGTCTTGGTTAAAAAGGGAGCGCAAGCTCAGATCGGGGCTCTCCTTGGCCATTTTCGCGCATCCTCAGAGACAATCACATGATAACTGCTGTTGTCTGCACTGGGACTTGGACTTTGTTCTAAGCGCGAGGCCGAGGATCCCATAAGTACTCAGAATTCTACCAACGTGAATGCTCCGCTTGATCAACGGCAGCCTACAGTTGGACCCTCGTCGACAACCTGAATAGCTTATTCAGTAGCAGCGCTGGTCCGGGAACGAACCAGCTTCTTCCCTGGCAAAAGAGTGACTTGTGCGGACTCGCGGTCACACTCTGTGCATAGATACTTTCTACTAGCCAGCTGGACTGCTGGTAGATCCCCTCGGAGCAACGACTGCCCTGCGCGTCGCAGTTAGATTCCTCCGCCCGTCCAACTCCGAGCTGCACCTCTACTGGTTGGCCGGTAGCCAGAGGACGCCGGGACAACGCCCATTGGACAACCACTGGAACCAAGGCTGCAACAGAGCCTGTCAGCTGGTTTGGTGTTCGTGCCGGGAAATTCCAAATCCATACACAGTGGATAAGTAAACCCCATGTCCTACATTGCGTCTCGAGAATTCAATTGTACCTCAACACAAGTTGTTATCAATTTAATTCACGAGTATTGCATTTACTTCCGAGTTTAGAGTAACAGTGGGTAATAACGCTGATTAGCGATTTGGTAACCGAACGATATATATTGACATATATTCTCTGTTGTGTATCTCTTTGTGTTTGCATCTCTTCGAGATTATATACCTTGTATATTGATAATCCTCACAGTAAGGTCTGCCGCTTGTATCCAGGCAGACTGGTATATGTTTGGTGCACAATTTATATTAATAACTGTATCTCGTGTATTGAACATGTGTGTGTGCGTTGTTAGTTGTTCTGACGATTGATTTTCTAAAAACCACAGCGAACCACCTCGTGATTACTGCTACATGAATAATTGTCTCAGTAAACCCATCAAACCTGTACACAGCTAAGGAAGAGTAGCTCGGAAAATACCCAACTCAACAAGCGAGCGCATTGGTTGCTCTTGCTCTTAATGCAAGGAGCTGTTTTTTATTTCACATTCATCATTATTATCCAGAAACAGCTGCACAACTGGTCGCATTTGTGATTATGTCACTTCTCTGCAAAACTGGAAACTACTGTAGGTTTATGTAGCGCCAATACATTTAGCTGCTACTCCTGCTGCTACTCCTTCGTCCTGTTTTAAAAAAAAACATAAACAATTTTCTAACAAACAACTCATGAATTATTGCCAGGATCTATATTTAGCGTTCGGTAGTGATAACACTGCTGATATTGATTGAGTAGAAATCTATGATGTATTGACAGCTTTATCTGAAGCGAGAAGTCCTAGAACGCCATCTATGAAATTTAAGGATTCATACCAAGAAATGCCTTTTGTTTCCCACCCCAACTGCTGCTTTTGCATTACACATTATGTGAACATTACCAGTTTTGGTAGCTTCTGGGCACGATTTTCCTAAACTGAAACTTATTACAAAATTCTTTAAGATGAACCATGTCCAAAATTGTAAATCAGGACTAATTTTAATATCAAATGAAATTACTACAGAGGAAAAGGCTTAACTGAAATATGAATAAGACTATGCAAGCCTGAAAAATAGAACAATTCAATTTATAGAACTTATTTTTTTATTTTTTGAGAGATGGGCTCACACACCGGAAGACACTAACGTTTCTCTTCGTTAGAGTATGTGAATAACAGTTTAACCCCATTTGTTTGTAATTGTGATTCTGTTAAAATTAAAAAAGCATCTATCAATAGTAAGAAATTATCAAGAAAGTAAGAAATTGTCTTATTTCATAAACTGTAAGACATGAAGACATTTACAGGTTATATCCTTTGCTTTGTCTTTTAACGCAAGCGGTCAGGATCCAAGCCCATGTTCGGACGGTTGTGTTTCTCTTGTAATCATCAAATGTCATTGTTTTGTCCTTCAGTTCTTTCTCGAGTTGTACCATGGATATTTTATACCATCAATACTTTTCATGCTCTTTTGCATTTTCCTTCACATACGGAAAAAAAACTCAAGGTGTTCTTGTCACTGTGCTACACAGTACAGGACACGCAGTGAGTAATTCGCGCAGCTTTCAGAGGAATCCAGAGGGAGGACTCTTAATGCAAGGAGCTGGTTTTTTTTTCGCATGAATCATTATTAACCAGAAACAGCTGCACAACTGGTTGCATTTGTGATTATGTCACTTCTCTGCTTCAGCAAGGTCAATAAAAGACACTGAAAGTAGTAGAGAAAAACTGAATTAAAATCATATTAGCAATTCTGAGCGATATCTGCATACAGGCAATCCAATAAGAACGTTGAAATCTTTGAATGTCATCTCTCTATATATTGCGCTGCTTTTTACTTGGAGTAAAACTATTGGATTGAAGGGTTAAAATGTATTGTTGTTATTTGGAGAAATCAATGAACTCGTGATTTTATATGTTTTAAAAGACGGTCATGCGCACAGAAAAAAGACAGTGCTGATTATTTTTCTGGAGACGGAGCACTGATGACCTATCCGAGCCAATTGATAAAGCCCACCCAGTGGATACTCTAGCAGAACGTGGAAGAACGTTCACCATTGTAACCAAGGCAACCACAGGAACAACATCAAGAAGCACAATCAATTCCCCATTTAAATCTTTCGTGTAAGGTATGCCATGTGAAAGCATGAAGTAAATCCCCTGATCTCTTTTGAACATGGACAAGGTATTTCTGATGGAGCGCAATGAGCAAAGATTTAATAAGCTACTCCTGCCGATGATTCAGCTTAAAGAAGTAAAAGCTTCACAAACAAAAGCAGCTTGCTACCACAGCCAATATTAAATGTACTTGGTGGCACATTACCATTTGCACTGGCTCAAAAGTGGTCTCGGCAGACGTTGTTCCCTACGTAAAGCTGAAAGCGCCAAAGAGCATTTCCATTGAGAAAAAAAATCTTTCTTGATGTTAAACATAGAGAGCCTGCCTTTTAGAAGTTCTCCCTCTAAACACCTTGTGCAGCCTCCCGACAGACTAACAAAAAGCACCTTTTCACCAACTCAATTTATAATACGCCCCTCAAAACTCACAACCGAATAACAATCCATCCGTATATTTGATTTCCAAGATCCATTCAAGGCAACTTGGGTCTTCGCAAGCAAATAATTTCAGGGAAGAAACTCAGTTTAGTCAACTACTGGTGCATTCAGCACATCACTTGCTTTCGCTTGTCAGGGTGGCCGAGTGGTCTAAGGCACCAGACTCAAGGACATGTGTCTTTCCAGCTGGCTTGGGTGTTCTGGTCTCCCAATGGAGGTGTGGGTTCAAATCCCACTCCTGACAGCTTCTGTTTTTACCTCTCTTGAATTGTTCCAGTGCTAGCTGACAGTGAATGACTGAAATATAAAAGCAGCAGAAGAAAGCAAGCAACTCAGTGCAATTTGTGAGTATTCTGCACTGTTAAAATGCACAGGTTTTCATACTTTTTGGAATTCGTAGCTCAAGAAGTGACTCCTGTTTCATTTTCTATTCACCAACTCGATTTGCATTCCGCCCCTCACACCTCACAACAGAATAACAAACGGCTTCATGTGCCACAGCATTCCCCTGTAGATTCGGTTTGCACTATGAATTAGGTGACCCCGAATGAAATATTTTAGTGTTGGCTCAAATGTGAGGAATTTCATGAACCCTCAAAAAGGAACACTTGCAGAAAATGCCAGCAATTCAAAGCGTGTAGGCACCATGAACAGACCAATTCTGCAATTTCTTTTATCACTGGCGGTGCTTTTCGATGGCTCTGCATTAGAAATGAGAAGTGCTGAACTCTAAACACGTTCTTGCCATAACTTCTACTACTGCTGCTACTTCTTCGTCCTCGAAAAAAGAAAAGACAGGCATGTTTTAAATCTCAAAATGATCTTCTGGATCCACAAGAAACATGTAAATCTGATTGATTCCGCAGTATTTTGGATGTACTGTCTTTTAACTTCCATCGAAGAGAGATTTCATCAGTTGCATGAAATTGAAACTTTCGACTTTTTGTCTGGTATTGAAAATATGTTAAAAAAAAAAACATAAACAATTTTCTAACGAACAACTCATGAATTATTGCCAGGATCTATATTTAGCGTTTGGTAGTGATAACACTGCAGATATTGATTGAGTAGAAATTTATGATGTATTAACAGCTTTATCTGAAGCGAGAAGTCCTAGAACGCCATCTATGAAATTTAAGGATTCATACCAAGAAATGCCTTTTGTTTCCCACCCCAACTGCTGCTTTGGCATTACACATTATGTGAACATTACCAGTTTTGGTAGCTTCTGGTCACGATTTTTCTAAATTGAAACTTATTACAAAATTCTTGTAAATCAGGACTAATTTTAATATCAAATGAAATTACTACAGAAGAAAAGGCTTAACTGAAATATGAATAAGACTATGCAAGCCTAAAAAGTAGAACAATTCAATTTCTATAACTTATTTTTAATTTTTTTAGAAATTGGCTCACACACTGGAAGAGACTAACGTTTCTCTTTGTTAGAGTATGTGAATAACAGTTTAACCCCAAATGTTTGTAGTTGTGATTCTGTTAAAATTCAATAAATCGTCTATCAACAGTAAGAAATTATAAAGAAAGAAAAAAAATGTTTTATTACATAAACTATAAGACAATGAAGAGAGTTTACTTCGCTTTTTTTCTTTTGACTTATGCGTTCAGGATCCGAACCCATCTGTGGACGGTTGTGTTTCTTGAATCTCTTGTAATCATCAAAAGTCGTTGTTTTGTGCTTCAGTTTTTTCTCGAGTTGTACCATGGATATTTTATATGATCAATACTTTACATGCTCTTTTGCATTTTTCTTCACATACAGAAAAAGTTCAAGTTGTTCATATCACTGTGCTGCACATTTACGCTGGACCACCTGTAACAGTAGAGGACACGCAGTGAGGAATTCGTGCAGCTTTCAGCTCAGTGCGGAGTCCAGAGGGAGGGCTCGCTCGCTGAATGATCTCTCAGGAAATCCCGGGTGAGATTCAAAAGGTAAACCTGGCTCTCTATGAACACGAGCAAAGAGTTCTCACTCAACAGAAGATTGCGATGTGAGTACAGTAATATAAAACACCTGAAGATGCCAGGGATTGAACCCCGGACCTGTGGAGCAGTAAGTGACTTGTAACGCTGACATAAGAAATACTTACATAAAGTGCTTTTACTGACCATATTACAAATCACAGGAAGTAAGGTCTTAAAACATTGGGCAGTAGTGGGATTTAAACCCACGCCCCTGAGAGAGTGGAGCCTAAAATCCAGCATATTAGACAATTCAGCCACACTACCTCTGGCCCCTTCTCCTTTCCTCTCGTTGCTGAGTATAGGTGCCTTCATGCAATTGAGCCAGTTTTGAATCCCAGCCAATACATCTCCAAATCTTTTCAAATGAATCTGTGATCTTGTAGCACATCCTCTGAAACAAGCAATCGAAATTGGAAACGTCTTTTCAACACTGAAAAGCTCAATTAGGACGAAGCAGTTGTACACAGGACAGCAGTACCGTATATGTTCTTGATTGATTCAGACTCGTTCTCAGTGGTTCGTGCTCACCAAATAACTTAAAAGCTGAGGAAGAACGCTACGAAAAATACTAATCAAAATACAAAATAATAATCATTATTAACCAGAAACAGCAGAAAAACTGGTCACATCTGTGATTATGTAGCTTCTCTGCTTCAGCAAGGTCAATAAAGGACTCTCTGAAAGTAGTAAAACACTGAAGAACTGCAAAACTGAATTCAAAATCATATTAGGAATTCTGAGTGATGCCTGCTGACATGCAATCCAATACGGATGTTGTCTTTAAATAAGAATTCTCTATGTTTCCCTGCCTTTTCCCTGGAGTGAAACTATTGGATTGAAGGAATTCTTATCACAGGTTTACAAGGTGCCGTTGATATTTGGATAAATCTATGAACTCGTGATTTTTATATACTTTAAATATCGGCCATATGCACAGAATAAAATGACAGTACTAATGATTTTTCCTGAGACGAAGCACAGCTTATCTTTCCAAGACAGCTGATAAAGGCAAGCCAGTGGATACTCTAGCAGAACATGGAAAAACGTTCAGCTTTGTAACCAACAAATTCCCCATTTAGATCTGACATGTGAGGTATGCTTTATGATTGCTTGAAGTGAAACCCACAATCTCTTTGGAACTTAGACAAGTTATTTCTGATGGAGCGCTATGCGGAAAGACTTAATCAGCTCTACCCCTGAGGATGACTCGACTTGAAAATGCAGAACATTAACGTTTCACAGATAAAAGGAGCACAACCGACATTAAAATTGAGGGCGCATTGTGATTTGCACTGACTCAAAAGTGATCTTGGTAGACAAACTTCCCTGCTGAAGGTGGAAAAAAGAATTTGTGTTGAGAAGAAGAAACACTTTTTTCTCCCTGCTTTGATGTTAAGCTGATAAAGTAGCTTTTAACACATTGCTCCACTTGGTGGTTGTAACACAAAAACTCTTAGCAGCAGTGGGATTCAAACACACACCTCCAACAAGACTGGAGCCTTAATCCAGCACCTTAGACCACTCAGCCACACTAACCACTGTGTCCTGTCTCTTTGTCTCATTACTTGCCCGGAGGAAGCCGGGTGGCTTTTGCTCTTGTCCGACAGTGGCGTTATGACTATGGAACCGACTGCACCTGCTTTTTCTGAGATGCTTCCCCTCTCATGGTGAGATCTCGAATTCTTAAACACCTCTGGATAAAGTTCTTCTGTGGAGCAGGCTACAGACCTCTGCGTACAGCACCCTTGATGTTGTTTTATTTCTATAGCAGCACCCATCCGGAGTTTGTTTTTGTTTTACTTTTTATTTGAACAACAAAATAGATTCAATATAAACAAGAGCACATATAACGTATTAATAGACTCGTGAGGGGCACATAAATAATACAATCAGACTTTATGGAAAAAAAAGTTAAACAAAGTAAATAAAAACAAGGTCCACACAGCTTTCATGTTCCTACATTTCGAAAGAGTCTGTAAATATCCATTTACGTCTATTTAGAACTATTCAAACGTAGAACTCTTTGCTGATTTAGGTGGTATATTTCCTCAATTACAGGACAGCACAAACAGTTCTTAATGCAGAAATGGAAGCCTGTCTAAATTTTCCTTTCTGTTAAAGACATTTCGGGAAGCACTTTTTTTGGGACACTGATTTTTCTCCTTTGGGGAGCTAAAGAAGACTATAGGGTGTGGCACAGTGGTAGTGTAGTTGATTCTAGCTCAGAAAGTTGCGCGTTCAAATTAGGTTGGGGTCAGCTAAGAGTTTTTCACCATCTGCTGGTGCTGAACCCAGACTTCTCACCATGTAGTTGAGTTCTTCTCAATATCTCAGCATCTCCAAAACATCATGTCCAACTTTAGAGACAGCTACATCAGACAATGAAAGTTTGAGACCATTTTATTATTACAGGTTCTAGCAAACCTGAAAGCTAAGGCGTTTCAGGTCACTTTTTTAATTAAAAAAGTGTCTGAAGCCTCTAAATAAAATGAGGCTTTTTTAATTGTGTATGAAATTCACTCCCATGGGCTCTGAAAGGGGAAATATACTGTTGGGATCCTCGCAAGTGAGGTGTCTCTTCTTGTGGTGAAGCACAGTCATACCTGACTTGTCCGGAATGACCCAAGACAGACTTTATCCAGAAGCGACGGCACCACTCCAAGTAGAATGAGAGAGAAACACAGCACGACACGGGTAGTCAAGAGGCTCCCACAATTCACCTTTCCTCACATTACTGATTTCTTCACTAACATTTTGACCGTTTTACAATCACAATGACCGTTTCACATTAAATAAGTTTTTAAACCATCAATAAACCATCAGTTTGCCAACGATAAGCTCCGGCAGTGCTCCTCTCTAAAGCAGCTTGTTTGGATCGGTTATGTGGGACGGCATTTCGATACTAAGATCATTTGCAGTGCACTCAAAAAACATAGATGAAGAAGGTGTCACAGTAAGGTGAACCCAAGGGCGAGGGATGTTCCTGCTTCGTGTACATCTACACCACCTAGCAATACAAACGGGGTGCTAGGGCCCCTCTACCACAGGCTCTGTTTGTCTCCCAGAATCACCAATGCACACACAGACCAGCGACAAGCATTTGTATTGTATAAGTGCCCTTTTTATTTTCCAACTACATTCACATTCACTGTCACCCAAAAACACAACGAAAACAGAATTCACAGCAGCAAAAGGTCCTTCCCAGGGTCAAAATGAATACAGAGGGGCAGCAGTCTTTCCTGTAAAATACTGAAGAGAGGTTACTCGATCGTCTCTACTTAGTACCTGTAGTCTCTGATGGCCCACTTTGAGGAGAGGGGTATCGCCCAGTCCTATTTCCCCAGTCTCTGTTCAGGTAACAATAGAAATCCTCTGCGACTATATTACATTCCTTTCAGTTTGAATCAGCTAACTGTGCCAGTTTCCTTGTTCCTCACCTTCAGGTGTTAAAAGTCTCTGTACAGTACCTCTGTTCCAATGCCAATGTCTTTCGTTGTCGTCAGTTACTGAACCAGTAGATCCTTGCCTCCAGGTATTAGAAGTCTCTGCAGAGTTCCTCCGGGGTCTTGCACTCTGCAGCGGGGTCTTGCACCCTGCAGCTTCCTTGTGCTGCCTGTGTCGTCTCCAGGATCCAGTGGGAATCGGGAGCCCCCTCTGTTCTGTCTCAGGTCTTTTTTATCCCTCTCCTTAGCCAATCCCTTTCAGGGGGGTTTCCACTGTCCCTGTCAGAATCAGGTCTGCCCAGTATTTTTCCAGGAGGAAGCTTGTGTTGTTTGAGGGGTGTGGGAGTGCTGAGCTAGGTGTCATGGAACCTTATCAGTTCACCCCTTGGTCTGGCTAAAACTGGCTCAGCGACTCCTCACACCTCCAAGTCTCGATACCTAATTGCTCCCTGAACGACTTGGGTTTGACTGTTTTTACTGACTGTTCCTGTATTAATTGGGACAACTGCAGTCACCCCCTTGAGTGAGAGGCAACATTGACACCATCCTGGAATTCAACATAACCTAATCAATCACAGCCTGTTTCTGCCTCAATGACCCACACCCTGTAACACAAATCAACATAACCCAATCAATCCCAGCCCGTGACTGCCTCAATGACCCACATCCTGTGACACAAGCTTCACCTGGAGCACAATGGCTGTGTTTTCAGCTACGGAAACTTCCTGTTGACAAGTCGGTGTTTGTGTTGCTTTTTCTGCTCAATGGAGCTGTATTAATGCAGGCACACGTGCTTCCACGGCAAGTTATTTTATTAGTGCTCACAAACCAACACACTGCAGACACCTCTGATACTGTCACTGCTTGTGGGCCACGTGTTCCTGCCGTCAGCCTACTATACCATGTTCATGCACATCTAGAAATATTACTGCTGTAGTACAGGAGCGAAAGACGAAACGAAAGCACACCCAGTTTAAAAAGGCACATCTGTCAACTGCTGAACTTCACAAGGATGGGATTCACACCCACATGTGCAGAGCACAATGGATTAGTAGTCCATCGCCTTACCACCCCACCACCTCATCCCAGAAGTTAGCCTCCTGACATGAGTTAGTGCTCAAGATGGTCGTATTTCCTCTACTCAAGGATCATTTTCCTCTTCCACCTGCGATTTCACCATTTTCCTTGAAGATGTCAAACATAAAAAGCATATTGAGCTCCTTGGACTTGAAATTACCAGATAAAAGCCATTTCTCATCACTTGCTCAGCGAGCAGGCTCAGCGCACACAGAACGCAGGTATCTCAGAGCGGTGTGTCTAAGAGGCTGTAAAAGGATAGTGTTCTGTTGGTGCTGTGGCTTAGCTGGTTAACGTGCATGTCTAGTAAATAAGTTTCTGGGTTCAAATCACCACAGTGCTTTTCTTCCTCTCTTGCCATGCAGAGTTGGTCGTTGTGGACAGCAACAGGTGTCTGCCTTAACTTTAATGGAAGTGTTCATTTCTGGAACAACTTTTTTAAAAACAAATTCCACACATATTGTGATAGATAAAATACTAATCTTCCCTGTCAGTGCAGAATAATTAGTGCCAGCTGGCATGAAAACGACAAAAAAAAATTTTTGTCTTTAGCGTAAAACCTGTGAATGTAGAAGAAAAGATGACGAGTGTCAATTTTTATGGCACCGTGAGCTTGTCCTTCAGTCAAACACGTAGGTAATTCAAACACACCCAGAGATGCACTTTGAATTAGCTTTGACCTAAATACTATCTACTCCAGATGTGATTGGGCCTCTTTCCACATCCTGATATATGCAGAGAACACAAGCTTTTGGCACGAGTGAATATAAATGTAAACATAAATACTATTCAATATATCGGAATTTTGTTTACCTGGGGATCCTCAAATCAGGAGTGTAGAAAAGAACACCGTTAAACACCGGGAGTGCAGAACGTGATAAAAGTGTTCTTTAAACAAAAAGTGAAAATAGTGAATATGTCTTTCACTTAGATGTTCATTGAATGCTCAGTAAACGATAAAGCAGAGGCTCGTTTTGTGAATTCTCCTCGCATCAGATTGTCTTGCTTCGACCTTTAAATTGTACACTGTGTAGACCCTTCACTCTCCCTAACTCAATTAAAGAGCTGCAGGCAAAAGTGCCTATCAGTTTAGTTCAGTGGTAGAGCACTTGCATCTCGTGTATAAGGCTTTGTTTTCTACTGCCACTCTGGATTTCTTTTTAAATGCAACATCTTATCTGTGATTGTCTTTCATGTGACATCCCCCGTGTGTGAATTTCAGCATGACACATAAAATCGTTTGAGATGCTATTTTTAAAACAGACCAAACGAAAGACATAGTAGCTAAATACAAGTAGAAAACACATGAATCTAATTGAGAAAATTTGGACTGGAGCGATGTATAGTATTGTAATGGTTGGGGGTTCAGGTGGGCACCCTTGCCATTGCCACTTAAGTCAGCCCCCCACCGTCGGGGACTCAAACCTGTGACCGCCACCATAGCTCAACAGGGACCCAGCCGCTTGAGCTTAGGGACGGTCTCCCTTTAGTTCAACAGGCTGGGTCCCTGTTGAGTGATGCCAGAGGTCTGGGTTTGAGTCCCTGACGGTGGGGGACTGACCTGATGTGGCAGTGGCGAGGATGCCCATGTGAACCCTGGAGCGTTACATTGGTGTCAGCAGTGGAATGGGATAGCCCTTTGCTGAGGTTGGTGAGTTAAGCGGGGGAGAGTGTAACGCATACGGCCACCATTGAGTGTGTAAGAGCCGGCTTACCAGAGCGGTGATGTCACTGCCCTTCCCTGTAATAGCAGGGCCACAGCCGCAGGACTGAAGGGAGATTGCTCTTTAGCTCAACAGGCTAGGTCCCTGTTGAGTGATGCAGGAGGCCTGGGTTTGAGTTCCTGGTGGTGGGGGGCTGTTGTGAACACCGGAGTGCTACAGTCTTACTAATAGCAGCACAAAGCTCACAGTGGTGGCTTTAGGGTATCAGAACCAGTGGTGCAATGGATAATGTGTTTGACTTTAGCTCAGAAGATTGCAGGTTTGACTCCTCCCTGGCTCGTTAAGCTTTTAAACTACACTTCTCAGCGTACACAACCCTTCTATCGACTGGATGAGTCTCCCGTTACGTCTCCAATTCTTTCCGCACATTCTGCTTGTTTCACCACCGTTACTGTTGGACCACAGCCACAGAATCGAGGAGAGATACGGTTCCGATAAACTGTCTTAAATAATCATGTTGAAAAAGGTGACAAAGTTTATTTTTCTTTAACATAACCTTACATTTGCCTGTTCAGTTCAAGTTATTTTCTGTACCTGCAAATTCCTCAATTTTTCTGCTGTCTCCTGAGACAGACATGTGTCAAATCACAATAAGTAATACAATCTATTCAGTTAACACCCAGATGTAACAGAACACATTTAAGACTTACACCCCCTTTAAATATGTATTTCCTTCATTTCAGTTTTCTTACCTCCCCAGGATACCTGAAAGTTCACTATCCCATATTAAGGACTGTACATGCATTACCGGTAATACAGCTACTAATAAAGATATACATTAATCTTAATTATTAATAAATTACACTTTTATTAATAAAGACATGTATTCATCAAATTCATTGTGAATAGTTGTGGTGTCTAGAAAACAATTTTAGCTACAGTAAATATTTCAAGCAAGTGGTGCGTATGTTCGTTACTTTGTGACTATATTATTTCCACTACATTCAGAACAGTTCAAATGCGATCGACTGTTCCTCTACTGAACTACATAAACCCTGTGAAGAGGTGGTTTAAGTTAGTCTCCTACATCGGTAACATCTAATGTTATTTTAGGTTTGTTGCAATTGAGAACAGGTTTAGTATGGAGCTGCTGACAAATTTCAGCAGCCACGTTCGTTGCAATGACCCTTTGTAGGGTCATTGCCAATCAGCTACAAGAAAAAAAAAACATCATTTGTGCCTTTATTTAAAAAAAAGAAAAACAGAGTAGTAGTTTATGTGGTAATTTCAGGTACAATGTAAGAACTTAAGTTAACTAGTCCCACAGTAATGCGTGGGGTCCTATCAATAGAAAAAAAATACTTGTAACCCAAAAACACAACAACCACGATGCGAGAAGCCTTCCGGGAACCTAGGTAAATCACTGTAGTAGTCTAACGACTACAGAAAATAAAATAAACAAATACTTAAAGGAACAACTTCAAAACAAAAAGAACATTAAAAACAAATCTGGGAAACAACAAAAACGGAATCTAATGCGAGAGCTTTTTCAAGTCTTCGGTACCCAATCGTGCTCCCTTAGTCCCAGTAGACCTCTCGTCTAAGAAGATATCTCTCATCTATCTGTGTAGAGATCAGCTGGGGGTCCACAGCTGATGGGAATTTAAGTAGTGACCTGCGTCAGCTGCAAAGGAAAAAGTATAGGTTTATTCCATGCTGAAAGGAGAAGGAAACACAACGTGGACCCTTCTTCGGGTGTGACGTGGAATAAACCTTTACCTGTTCCTTTGATGTTAATTTAGACTGGATCTCCAGCAAACACCTAACAAGCTACAATCCCGTTAGATAAGGTGTTAAGGACGACCTATAAGTAACAGTATCTAAAGTGGACGGTTGCTTTCGGTAGCTAAAGACAGGCCACACTGCTCTAGGTGAGGCTCGAACTCACAACCTCGGCATGACTCCGCTGTGCACTGCTGTATAAGTACCGCGCGCTGACCGATTGCGCCACTGGAGCCACGTAGATTGCTTTTCCTTCACACACTGACGTTGCACAAACACAGGGTGAAAACGATTTCGGCATGTTTTCCGTCTCTCCGTGGGAGAAAGGGACAGTAAAAGAGCGAGGAAACTACAAGGGAAGAAAATGAAAAAATAGTGCTCACTGCCGAAGAGGGAGGAGAGAGATGGTCAGACACGTAAATCAGCCCGGCGGATTTACACTACAAATTTGTCATTTGTAGTGACATTTATGAGTCTTCATGTGTCTGAAACTGTCCAGTTTGTATTTTCGTTTCACAAATCCAGTAAACTTGAATAAGACAAGAAGGCACACTGCACATCTGCGGAACATCACGTCCGAGTTTACAGTAACACCAGAGATTGAAAGCGAAGTAGTTTTTTATTAAAGTTCAAGGAAACCTGAATATGTTTGCTAGAAGTATTTCAGAATCACAGTGAAATGTAGTACGATTGCTGCACAGATCTGCAGTCTGCAATTAGAATACGGTTTGTGCGTTGTATAAAATATACCATTCAAAACTTTTCTAAAACTGCAGAGATACATTTCGGAATGCGTCTTCCTGTAAAAATAAAATATCTATTTTATTTGACGGGCGCTATAAGCAGAGTCTGAAGCCAGCTCCACAGAAGAACTATATTCTTTACTTCTCCTGCCATTGCAATTTGCGCACAGATTTTTTTTTCAAAATGTATTAGCCTTGATGGGAAAAAAAAACTAAACTGTGTGCGCGGTGGCCAAGTGGTAAGGCATCGGTTTCGTAAACCGAAGAGCGCGGGTTCAAACCCCGTCCGTGCCTGGTTTGCGTGCCACGATATACCTTTATCTAAATCGTCAATTGTCTTGCAATGTAGAAATCTCTGTAATAATAAGAAAAGAAAAGTAGTTAATAATCCTTTGACAAAGTAACGGGCATCCTCCACTGCTTGTCAGGATGGCTGAGTTGTCTTAGGTGCCAGCCTCAAGAACTCAATCGTGTGTAGTGACAGTTGTTATTCACAACCCGGATTTCTATGGAAGCCCGTTTCCGCCAGGGAGTAAAAAAAAACCCGCTATGGTATCTCAGAATTCAGACTTAGCAACTCAGAATTGCGACTTAGTAACTCAGAATTCCTACTTTATATCTCACATTTGCGACTTCGAAATAGCCCATCAATGTCTGTCCTTTTGTTATTGTAACGGATTCGGGTTGTAGGGCTTGTGCCCTCGCAGCTCCCACCCTAGTTCGTGCCTCACTGCATTGGCTCGAACCCAGGTCTTGCCAGCTGAGCTAAAGAAGACCTTTTTAAGTAAAAAAAGACATACAATGAGATATCATAGCGCGTTTTTTTTACTCCCTGACGGAAACGGGCTTCCATAGATTTCCCTTCATGTTCATTAAGATGTTTAATTTGTATGTTGCTTATATAAGAACAGTTTCTTCAAAAGTTCTGTCAATTAACAGTGGAGAGCTAGCCGATGTACGTTTTCATGAAAACTCTTTAAGGCGATTACAAGTATCTTGAGCAAATCTGCGTCATATTTTTTAAAAAAAAGTTTAGCTCAAGATGCAACAGGAGTATAAATGAATTCTCCCGCCCTACATTCCAAGATATGGAATCTTATTTTTCTTGAAGTGTCTGATGTTGGTCGTTATTGGAAATTGCCCGGTGATATCGACTCAGGTACTCAGTTGTTACGTGCTGTAATTCGATACATGCAAAGCATTTATATTCCCTCAAATTATTAATAAGGCCAATAATGTATTAAACATTACATGCCACTTTTTCTCTAGATGATGTTCGCGATGGAACAGTGAGAAAGGCATGCCTAGATGTGCTTGAACCAGCACCTTACTATCGTTTTAGTCCCGACCTGACCGCACTGAGCAATGGTACGACAGAGACTCCAACAGGTCGGTTTTCTCCTTTTACAGTTTTTGGGAAAAAAAATAATCTGCACTTTTAAGCAAGTATTTTATTTCAAATTTTGCAAAGTGTAAGTTTTTCTTGGAAAACGTTGTTTCAGAAAGAAACTGAGTTGATGGGAATAGCCCTGTCAGTAGAATATCGAACTTTTCATCTCAGCTAGTTCTTCTGTGGAACAGGCTTCAGAACTCTACGTACAACGCCTTTGATGTCATTTTATTTCTACAGCAGACGCATCCGGAATGTTTTTTTTTTACTTTTTATTTGAACAACAAAATAAATTCAATATAAACAAGAGCAATTATAACATCAGTAGAATCGTCAAGGGTACATAAAATAATACAATTACACTTTCTGAAAACGATTAAACTAGGTAAATCAAGATAAGGTCCGCACAGCTTTAATGTTCTTACATTTCGAAAGAGTCTGTAATTACCCTTTTTCGTCTATTTTGAACTATTCAAACTTAGGACTCGTACCAGACCATTTCACTCTACGTACAGTATATCTCTTTTCGTAACGAAAATGTATTTCCTGTCTTAGAAATGCTCTGGGCGGTATGTCTTGCACAACGTGGACTGCAGATCTGTGATATTGTCGAATTCGAGGGATCCAGCAATCATACTGGATTTGACTGGGATTCTGAAATGTCTCTTGCAAAGGTATTTGGGTTTGCTTGAACATTTAATAAAAAAGTGATCTGAGACTTCCTAGCTTCCAGTCTATAATCTCACTGTAACTAAACTAGGATGTGATGTTTCGCAGATGTGCAGTGTGCCTTTACGCTTGGCATGTTCAATACTATTCGTTGTGTGAGCTCCTCACTGCGTGTCCTGTACTGTATTGTGATTTCGTTGAGATTATCTACGAGGAGTACAGCGACTAGAACGCCTTGAACCTTTTTTTCGGTATATAAAAGAAGACGCTAAAGCACATACAAAGTAACTAACATTTCCTATATGTAGGTTTTCTGATTATATCTCTACTTTACTTAAATACCTTAGTGACAGGCGATTCTTTCCGATATTTGTTCAGGCGCGGTTATTGATCCCATACTAAAGGTTATTTTTATAAAGAACATGTCACCTGCAAACTGGTATCGAGAAAGTTTTATAATATTACTTTTTATTTAAAAAAGTACATTTATCATAACCTATATGATTTCTTACCAGCGTGGAGCTCGAATTCACAACCCCGAGATTAAGTGTTTGGTACTAGCTGCGCCACAGAAAAAAAAATGAAATTTACATTAAATACTGCGGCTCCTGACCTTTTCTTCTCGTCAGAGAAGAGGTCTGGTCTCCAGAACCGGGGAAAAGTTAGCTTGAAGTTCGAAAACGATTTTGGCACGCCTGTAGCGTTTACACGAAACCTCTTAGAATCGCGAGAATACTTGCTTTGTGTATAAAATACATTGTGAATGCTTTCTCAGCCTTTACTTTTTCGTTTATATGACATTTGTTTGACCAAGCACGAATATTATTTTGTCCATATCTTCGCAACGGAAGCCCAGAACGCCTTCAAACCAAATGCATTTAAAAGACCACGACATGTGGATATTTCCACAGCCTCTACATCAAAGTATCAGTGAGCTAATTATCTTTTTTTAAACCTCCGGTTTTTCATCGATGCGTAATTACGCACTAACTGGAACCCGGGGGACCGCTGTGTGCACAAGTTCACAACGCAAGAAATACTGTTCAATATGGCTTCATGTGAAAAACCCGTATATGACCATAGGCAATAGAATAGCGCAGTCTCCAATTACTCAGACTGTAAGCACGGGAATAAAGCTCTGTCTGAATTCTGAAACCCTTCCTTTACGTTCTGTTTTCATTCGGGTAAGAGTCAACTATATTCACAATACTACTGACAGCAGGAAGATTAAAATATTCTTTACTCAGCAGCTTATTAAAAACAGCTCCCATGATGTTCAAACCGATTTTTTACACAGAACACTGACACAGCTTTGCGTTCTGAATCTCTTTTTCTCGTGTGTTTATTTAATGTGGCACAATGTACTTGGATAGGGGTATTCTGTTCACAAACCAATAGCATTTAAACCACAGCACCCACAATGCTGCAAGTAAGTGTTTTACACACTAAGCAGAGAGCGATGTCTTCCTTGTTAGTATAGTGGCAAATATCCCCACCTGTCACGCGGGAGACCAGGGTACATCAGGACATGCATTGAAGTGAAAGCAGGATGCGCTGCGACATCCACTGTGCAGATCCCGCCACACTAAGAGGTGAGTGGGTCTGTTCGATCACAGCGCTAGGCGAATCCCCAAACAGTGTGCGTGGCAACAAACGAAACGGGCCTGTTTCCGCCCGGTTTCGATCCGGGGAAATCGGGCCCAGTAGTGGCGGGATCTGTACAGTGCATGTTGCAGCGCTTCAATGTGCTTCCTGATGTCCTACCCCGAGAACAGAAAGGACAGCGTACACAGCAACAACAGATCAGGTCTCTGCACTGGATCTAAGCTGCCCCCATCTCCTCTGCTCTGCGGCTCCTGCGGAGTGGAGTCCTGCCTGGAGCCGTGTTTGCAGGCGGCAGCTCCCCGCGCTCTGTCTGTGCATCGTGTCCAAGAGCTCCTGGGAGGAAGAGAGAGCCCTCCCACTCGGGGGCTTTTCCACGGTCTGTGTGAGGAGGGGCGGGTGTGTCCAGTAGCTTATCGAGCGGAAGCCTGGGGCGGCGGAGAGCTGTGATCGTGCAGACCTTGAGGTGTCACCTCTTTGTCTGCTTTCCCGCCCCCCCTCCGCCCAAGCTCTGCTCCAAAGTAGCCCGGCAACCCCTCACACCTGCACGTGTCACAACCTAAGGTGCGGTCATGAGACACCCATGGGGTGTTGTTCTGTTCTTGCTAATTGTTTCCTGCCCGTCGCAGGCAGGAGTCCATGCGAGGAAGATGCGCTGGACAGAGCTCAGAGGGCGCAGCTGGGTGGCTTTCCTTCTGAATGACGTTCCTGCAACACTCTCCCGCTACTCTTGGTGCGCTCATGCCGCAACACAGGAAGGCTGGAGCAGGTGGCTGTGGGCTCTCCATACTGCCGAAATAGCTCAGTTGGGAGAGCGTTAGACTGAAGATCTAAAGGTCCCTGGTTCGATCCCGGGTTTCGGCATTTTGTTTCATCGCGCCCTTTGTTCCTCTCTCCAGCGCCCCCTGCCTAAAGTGACGCTTCCCTTTCTCAGCCCGAAACGCAAGCGAGAC
The DNA here is from genome assembly GCF_059453375.1 of Lepisosteus platostomus. NCBI lineage: Eukaryota > Metazoa > Chordata > Actinopteri > Semionotiformes > Lepisosteidae > Lepisosteus > Lepisosteus platostomus. The sequence goes on from NC_142615.1 coordinate 57,315,854, forward strand.
ACCAGCAGCGGTCCCTGCAGGTTTCCGTAGTGTAGCGGCTATCACGTTCGCCTAACATGCGAAAGGTCCCCGGGTCGAGACCGGGTGGAAACAGCCCCGTTTTGCACGCTCCTGTACTTCACAGAGGTCTTGAGCGACCGGTCATTTGTTCCCAATGTATTTCCGGTGCCTTCGTGCACTCTTGTACCAAACGCACGTTCGTTCTGTACGCGGAGCCGATCATTTGCAATTGGGCTGTGCCCACAGACCAGGACGAGCTCTGTCGGCTCAAAAGCAGCGCAGGACCTGCAAGAACAACAGAAAGATTAGCATCCAGCGGGGGCCTCTTAGTGAGCCCAAGAGCTCATCAAGAATCGGCTCCAGCAACAGGGCTGGGCGCATTGTTCCATTCTCCGCCCACTCTCGGTGTAAACAAGTCCCTCCTGGTCTCTGCTTGAAATGCACTTTCCTGCGTTTGCTTTGGTGTAACTGGCTTCCCCTGCATGGGCGAATGTGAAGAAGATCCTTAGTAAGTCATTGAAGAAAACCGAGAAGAGGTCGGAGTGGCCTCATCAACGATCCGGTCAGGCAGTACTCCTCTGTAAAGCGCCGTTCGTTCACATCGATTGGCTTTTTTTTTGCCTTCATTCGTGCGAGTAGTAAAAGCAGACGCCCCTATTCTGCCGTGACCCGGATTCGAACTGGGGTTGTTGTGGCCACAACGCAAAGTACTGACCACTATACGATCACAGCGAGTTACCGAGACACACGCGGCAGGGCGGAAAGGGCTGTGCTCTCTTCGTGTGACATAATTCGGAAAAGTCCTGACGTTGCATTTCAACTGAGCCCCAGTATACATCGACCCTTCGACACTCTGAGTGACAACTCTCTTGCGTGTTTTCTCATATTTATGTAGTTTGCTTGGTGGCGCAGTCGTCGTGCACAAAGAACGCTTTGAAAAGCGTCAAAAGCAAGTCATTCCAAGTTAGTCGTTTGTGTTTTCCGTTCAGACGCGAAATGCTGAAATAATCTCTCGGCTCCTCGGTTGTCATTTCTGCTACATAGAGGAATCACAGCACGCGTGTTAAAAGAAGACTGTGATATTCGGTGCGTCTTGGATTAGACGAGATTAAAGAGTGAGTAGTTTTGTTTTTCTGTGATGTCTGTGGGACCAATGAATAATGTGGCATTCAGACTAATGTGGAGTATTTGTTTCCTTAGGGAAATTGCCACTACCATATACTGGGGCATTAGGACCCATATGGACCGCAGGGTGAGCGCCCAGCAACAGAAACCAGACGGTACCGTGTGTCGGGCTCGGCCGCGTGCAGGACAATGACTTCACTTAAATGTTTAACTGATAAAACCCAAATGAACCAAACCTGTATAAATTAGTGGTGGAAAGGAGTCTTCTTATATAGCAAAAGGTCTCTGATCCTTTGGTAAGAACGATGGGTATATAACCCATTGTCCTCAATATTAGAAATGAATCCTTGAGCACTGCTGTTGTACCAACGGTCCATAAAAGCCTAACATTACCCTTTCTTGCATAAATTGTAGAACATGCCGTCACATTTCAGTTGCACCTCAGTAGCAGTTTGATCTATTATCACCCTACTCCCCACCTCAGAACCTTCGCTCTTCTTATTCTGGTCTCCTAACTGTCCCCCAAGCCCATCTACACTGTATGAGTGACAAGGCCTTCTCCTGTTATGCCCCCAAGCTCTGAAACTCTCTCCCCAAGGATACCAGAGTCACCTTCCCTAAACTCCTTCAAATTCAGACTCAACACCTTCTTCTGTAGAAGAGCCTTTACTGAACTGGTTCCATTCTTTACCCCTCTGCTTCTACTTTCCTTAGTACCACCATCCATGGTCTCCTCTGTCTATTGGAATTGTTTTATCCTGTGTATTCTTATTGTAATTATGTCAAGTGCTTTGAGAAGCCACCTTTGGAACCATTATATAAAAAAGTTTATCCTAAAACCTTGAAGCTTTAATAGGGCAGTGCAGTAGGGCTAAAAATTGACAGTGTTAGTGGGCCATCATGATTTGTGCAAATTATAGGTAGTCACAAAGGGAGACTAGGATTCACTTGAAATTCATGACATGGGACACTGAAACAGGGGAGAGGCTTTGTGTAGTAAGCATTCAGTCTCAATCTACACAGTCTGTGCTGCTGGTAGAGGTGGTTGTGAACACCTGTCTTCCCAGTCAGGTGTTGGGATCTCCAGTCTCAATCCTAATACTCCTCATGACTGTCCAATACCACTGCTGTGAAACCAACACCCATAAGACAAAACCTCCGAGATTCTAACTGCACCATTATTCACTGATGTTTGTGCACCAGTATTGTTCCTTTGCTAAGGAATGGAAGGCCTACTTTACACCAAGCCCCTGTTGACAATTCCTTCCTTGTGTTTATTTTAGGAAGTTTGTGCAGCCTAGAATAGGACACCAGATCTCACCCTTACTGGGCACTACAGTAGCAACTCACACTCCATAAGCACTACCCCTCTCGGAAATGGGAGGATTTCCAGTATATTGAACACCTCTGTCTCTCCCCCAGTAAAGAGTGTCACACTGCCCTGCCCAAGGAATAGTGCGGCCATCTTCCCCCAGTACAACGCTTTATTACTCCAGACATTTTCAGTCCTCATTGGCAGCAATACAGGAAGCATTCTTGAAAGGGGAACCCCCACAAATACTTCCATTTATTAATGGGTCTCACTTCCCTTGAATTCCTCCACCCCATTCAAGCCTATAAACCATAAAGAAACAAGGGCAGGCAGAAGGGTCTTTCACAGCTTTATTGAGATGTTGCCATTACAAGGCGACTGGAGGCAGGAGAGTCACAAGGGCCAGGCTGGAGCCTTCATTCAGGCACCTGGGGAGGAAGAAGGAGAACAATGCAGCTGAACTGCAGGACACCCACCCCTATAGGGGCTCCTCCTGCCAGACCCTACCTGTCCACTGGCCAACATCTCCAAAATCCTCTGCTCCCTCCACATCCTCACTGGTGCTCTCAGCATCTTCACTGGAGCTCTGAGGGTCTCCCTCCTCATCCTCAGTCCAGTTAGCTCCCACCTCCAGAGGAGCGTCTACTGGTGCCACAGACACCCGACTACTGGTCACCAGGCTCCTGGTACCTGTGGACAAGCAACACCCAGGATTGAGGGATCTGCTATACCCGGAGACCCACAGTCTACTCATCTACACAGTCCTTTTGTCCAGCACAGGATCATTCCTCAGTTGTCCAAGCATAGTTGTCTCTTGGGCAGAGATGCATCCACAAGGGATAGAGAACCAGACCCACCTTCATTCCGACTGCCAGCACACCTGGACTCACAGCAGGCACAGACCTCATGGTCACCATACAGCTCCTCCCACCTGGAGGAGAGGAGGACAGGTGAGGCCTCCACCTGGCATGTCCCAGAGCACCCTCAGCAGGCTCCTTGCAGAAGTACCTCTTCGCCTCCCTGTTGTAGGTGCAGGACTTGGTCCCTGGTGTTGCTTTAGCAGGAGCCACAGCCATGACACAGTGCATGTACAGCTCAGTCACTTCATGCTACAAGAGGGAAGGTCACAGCATTAAGGGATCAAGGCCAATAGTGGGACAGAGAAGAACCTTCTGCCATCAGTGAAGGCAAGCTGGCAGCTCTAGGCACTACAGCTGCCACAGTCTGGTTCACATCTAGATCATGGATGGAAAAGCAGACAATGGATCAATAGAGCAAGAAGGCTGAGCAGCCTTTGAGAGCAGTACCTTCCTGGACAGCTTCTTCTGGAAGAGGAAGGCATCAATTGTGAAGCGGAGCACATCCTTCTGCTTGGAGGGGACAAACCTGGACAGGCAGCCATCTGCCTTGCTGTCCACCATGCACCTGGGGACAAGGACAAGGATGAACCCCTGCAGGCTCTCAGGGCTCCTGCCCACCTCTCCTCCCAGAAGGGGCCGTACCCCAAGTTGTCGATCACGGGGAAACGGGGCTGGGAGTGCTGGTCCGGTTTCTCCGTTACGTAACACGAGTGGATGTACAGCCTCTGCTCCACTGTGGCAAAGTAGGCAGTGGCCTGGAAGTACATGGGCTGACCCAGGAAGTACTCATCCTTAGGAGAGAGCCGGACCCAGCGGGCTGGAGAGAGAGGCAGCATTACACCTGCACACAGCACCCCCTGCAGGCAGGAGCCACTCACTCAAGGAGCTTACAGTTGGTGGTGAGCAGCACAAAGCTGTGCTTGTTCTTCAGGTCCTTGAAGAAGGTCCTTCTCCTGGCCCACGTGGGGACATAGCCAACCTTGTAGGAGTAGTGGAACCTGCAGGACAGAGGGGTTGAGGGGCATCTGGACACTTTCCCCAGCAGCTTCTCCGCAGCAGCAGAGCCCTGCCTACCTGTTGTAGGAGCACTTGACAGGCACAGAGAAGGGAATGAAGCGATGCACAGGTGCACTGGAGGAGGGCGGGGCATAGCGGAGAGTGTTGGAGTACACCAGGCGGCCCTGGAGAACCTGCAAGGTCACAGAGGAAGGGATATTCCCAGGAAAGGCAACCCCGATACCGGCCCTACAGCTCACATCGATACACTGCCTGTAGATGAAGACCCGCTTACCGATCGCTCGGTACCGCACTCGTGAAGCCCGTAGATGAAGTAGAAGTAATGGCGTGTGGTTCGGCTGACGCTGCAGTTGCCCAAGGTCACCTCCGATGGCCGACAGCTGAAGCCGAACAGGAGCCGACTGACCCTCACGTACATCCTGCTGGAGTCGCACCACACAGCCACTCCTCGGGTGCCCCCGATGGCCGGGCGAGCCGGTTGCCGCCCTCGCTGGGGAGGAAACAGGACGCTCTTGATGTAGGCGGGTAAGGGGCGGCTGCCGGCTTCGGGCTTCATCTTCTCCTTGTCGAAGTAGGGCGAGTACGCGTCTCTGGACACGGGAAGGCGGCGGAAGTCGGGAGCCAAGGACTGCGAGTCGTTCTCGCTTGCAGACAGGTCTTCGGAGGGCGCATCTGCCAGGTTCAAATCCTCCGACTGGGCTGCGTCTTCAGGAGCCGGGAGGTCGGCCTGGAGCGCCAATTCCCGAGAGTCCCAGCCAGCCGGCCCAGCGGAGACCAGTGCGGGGAGCCCGGCCCCTGCGCACAGGCACAGCACAAAGAGAAACGAGCGCATCGCCAAATTGACGTCCCGCTAAACTGCTACAGGAGTAAAATAAGTAAACCAATAAACTGTGTTGAAGCAAGAAAGCATAAAGTGTGAATGCGGTGAATAGGTTTTTATACTGGCAGGACCTACTACCACACACCTGGTCACACTACCGCTCAATCAACACAATCAATTACACACAGAGACTCGGATTGTTCTCAGGGTCTAATTAGAACCTGCTTCCAGTCTGAGGCGGGACTCCGTGAAGCCTCCTGAACACTTTCCCGTGTGTATCTGACCTCAGCGGAGGAGTTCCACGCAATTTCGACAGAATTAAATCACCCACACGTGTAAAATTTGCTCAGATTAATTTATTGTTCAATTAGTTTCTAATTTCCAAGGACAGTGTGTTAAACTCGCTGTCAGACAGAGTACGGAACATGCGACACGTCCGTCCACACTTTCTTTTATCGAGGGGGCTGTTCTAGCAACACGTAATTTTACAATAATAATTTTACTAATTTTCATGTGTAATTGCATGTCATATTAAAATGTGTAATACAAGCATTTCTTTGCTTCCCAGTAAAGAAATACTGATCAGCTTTTGACATGTTCTGATAATAATTTGTCTGATTTCTCAGAGATTGCTTTTGCTTCGCAGCACTGAGAACCAATGGAAGCCCGTTTCCTCCAGGGAGTAAAAGAAAACGCACTATGGTATCTCAGAATTGTGACTTTGAATCTCAGAATTGCGACCTAAAAACTCAGAATTTTGATTTTATATCTCACATTTGCGACTTCGAAATAGCCCATATTTCATTGTCTGTCCTTTTGTTATTGTAACGGATTCGGGTTCTAGGGCTTGTGCCCTCGCCGCTCCCACCCTACTAACTGTATTAGCTTGAATCCAGGCCTTGCTAGCTGAGCTAAAGAACATTTTAGATATAAAGTCGGAGTTCTGAGTTACTAAGTCGCAATTTTGAGTTACTTAGTCGGAATTCTGCGATACCATAGCGCGTTTTTTTAACTCCCTGGCAGAAACGGGCTTTCATACATTTCAATTAGTCTGATCAGTGTAGGACAAGTTAATGTAGAACCATTGCTATGTCTGTCTCTTGTTTGTATATAAATGAATGTCTTTGACAACTTAATGTTAGTTTTTAATTTAGTTTTACGATGTAGGTCATGCGTTAACATATGCACGAGCATACAAAATGTCTCCCTCCTGATTCAGCTCATGCTCCATAGGAGAGAAGCGATTCCTCCTGCTTCTCGTACAATCGTATCAGAACAGAAGCCCGTCTCACCCGGCTCTGATTCAAGAGCAACTCACATCTTTAGCCCCTTTTTTTATTCGTGATCGTAATTTTCTTAAGTTATGATCAATATTGAACTTTTTCTAAATAAAACGACAATAATCAAACATACAAAGTATTAGGAGTTGACAGGGTGCCCCTTTGGAATAGTCGTCAGAAAATGTGAGAAAAGGAAAGTTACCTAAGCTCTCATACACAGCATTAGAGATTGGAATCTGATTGTAAAAAAAAAAACTACCTGTCTCCCCTTCATTTAACAGTGCTGTTGTTTTTATTTTACATATTGTTAGCATTTTAATGAATTGTTAAAAGATTGATACACAAATCGCTAAATAAGAAAACGTAAAAACCCAACTGTAAGCAATTGACCATTCATATTCCTGAATTTTAAATCCCTGTGTTTATCTGTGTCCAAGTGCCTGGTGCAGCTATTTTGAAAGCAGAGTCTATGATTTATTGCGGAAGCGCGTTGTTGCCACCCAGGAAAAAAATCTTAATTAATAAATACCAAATTATCTCCTAATTACGAGATAGCAACGATATCATATGTGTGTATGAACAACCTGTTATATTTGCAATGGCAGTACCTACAGCCTATCGAAAGGTTTGCTGGCACTGTGGGTTTAATTTTCCTGACAATGTGCATGCTGAGAAATGCGCACGGACTGACTTTCTTCTCGCAATGAAAATGTTACCGTTTGTACCTCATGTAAACACAGTTTTAACCATTAGCACACTCATATATATCCTGAATCAATAACGAATGTGACCTAGAATCCATTGTACCGCTTCAAACTGAAAGTCAGATATTTAGTCTCAAAACTACATAACTCAGGATTTTTTTTTCCTTGATGGCAGCATTGGCTTCTGTTATTTAGATTCAACCACTGAAGAGGTTGGTTTTGCGTTTTTAGCTATTGAACATAACTGGTAAGTTTAAGTCAGTTCTTGTTACTCTTCCCGCTCGAAAGAGCTATATTAATACCGGCGCACCTGTCTCCACAGGAAAGTTATTGCTGTTCCAAAACCAATGTACTGCAGCTTCTGGCCACGTGTTCCTGCTGTCAGCCTGTGATACCATGTTCTTCCACCGCTAGAAATATTACTGCTCTAGTACAGTAGTAAAAGAGGAAAAAAATGCAAACACCGTTTAGAAAAAACACACACGTCTCAGGCCTTAACCATGACAAGGATAGGATTTGAACCTAGACGAACAGAGCACAATGAATTAGCAATCCAAAAAGTGACTCATGTTTAATTTTCTTTTCGCTTGCTCGATTTGTAGTACGCTCCTCAATCCTTACAACCGCTAAACAAAACAACTTCATGTGCCACAGCATTCTGCTGCAGGTACGGTTTGCACCGTGTATTAGGCGAACCCGAATGAAATATTTCAAATATGTGAAGAATTTTATGAAACCTGAAAAAAGATCACAGCCAATGTCAACAATTTAGAGCCTGTAGGCAGCTTCAACAGAACAAAACGATCTGAAGCCGCAATTCTTTCATAGAGTGTATTGTGACACTCTAACCACGTTGTTGCTATTACTGCTACATCTGCTGTCGTTGGTTAAAACTCTACTCAGCGGGCAAGTAAAGTTGTACAAAAGACTACTTTGAGCCGTCCAAATTCCATTATGTGAATTTAAGCTTTTTTTAATAATAGCATTAGTAATACAATGCGTGCTCAGAAATGTTACTTATTAGCTTATGAAGCAACAGTGTTTCGACCATTTGCGGTCTTCAAAAAGTAAACGCTGAAGTTTTTATACTTCCTTGTGAGCAGATCACCTTTGATTTAGAAAAGGAAAACTTACTCCACTGTTGCTTTCATTGCAATATCTGAATCGAGACCCAAGCGCTAAGAAAGCTGAATAACGCAAAAGACATATTCCCGATTTTAATTTAGATACACATTTTCTAATGCAGCTTTCATTACAAGACAGTCTATTTCTCGAAAGCGTGTTATGTAAAAAAGAGAAAAACGAAAATATATGGATGACAATCTTTCAAAGATTAAGATTTTACTTTTGAGAAATTGTCATCTTATGTATCTAGACGCTTTTCAACCGCTGGTTTTGGAACTTTGTTGTGCTTCCTGAATCATTTTCAGTGTTATAAACTGGGTGTAGAGGGAGCAATCACTGTAGAACAGTTGATAGGTTGGAGCTGTTCAGACTACTCTCGTTATTTCTCAAATGCTCATATCATTTTTCTTTCACGCTACGACGCGAGTGTGTACATGTGTTTGGTTTTCGTTTCACTGATTCTCATTGAAGATTTGGGAATTAACGACGGAAGAATCAGTTGCCTCGGAAAGCAGAAGCTTTGGTTCACAACGATCTTGAAGACACCTCCATGTAGTGCAGCGTGTGATATTTGTGCTATAAAAGACCAAGTGCTCAAAGTGACGTCTGCGTTTACCGTTTAAACTTTTCATCTCGGGCGCACTTTTAGAAAGCAAAGATAGAGCAGTTGTGTTGAATCACACTATGAGTGGCGCAGCGGGAGCGTGCTGGGCCCATAACCCAGAGGTCGATGGATCGAAACCATCTTCTGCTATACACACCGTCAGTTTAATGATGATTTTTGATTTTTTGTCTCTCGTGTGTGTGCAAGCTTCACACTTACTGTATTCGTTAATCTTTACCAATAGCAGATGCCCAAATGTATCTTTGGTTGTTCTGAGATCCTTGATAGTTTCCTCAAATCCTTCAAATGAACATCCATATCAAATCAATTATGTTTATATTTATTACAATTAAGGTACATATACAAAATATCAACGCACATTTGTATAATGCTCATTTAATGATTGTCAAGTTCTCCAACAAATCTGTGATCTAATTTTAAAATATGTTTGCTAAGGATACAACGGGTGTATAAATGAATTCTCCTGACAGCCAGTTGAAGATAAAATTCCACACGTGAAAATGGTTCTCTTGAACATTGACTTAGGTACTTAATTGTTTACATGTAGTTCCACACGAGTAAAATGCACATTTCCTGCAAAGATCAAGAGGGTTTACAAAGAAATCCCATCAAGTTTAAGAAGAGATTATGGTTATAGCAGAACAATTTGAAGCACATCCCTGAGTGGGTTTGAACCACCAGCCCTTTGTTTAATAGCTGCGCAGAAACACACTCCCGTTGTTTTTTGACATTCACACGTTTGTAGCTAAATTAAAATACTGACATTTTCCTGCCAGCCAGCAGTATTTCTCCTGCACTGACCATGAATAACCAATAACTTTATTTCATCTTTCGCAGGCTGTAATCTACAGAAAAGGAAGTGAATACTTGTATTAAGCTAAATCAAGCCGAAGGAAATGCACTGCCGTTGTTTTTCTCCACTTTTCGTTAAAAGGAGAAAAATCACTGGCATTTTCCTGCGGTATTTCTTCGGTCCTGATAAGCAAGACTTGTATTTTATCTTTCATAAGTTGTTTGAATTTCTTGAAGTTCAGAAACAACTTGTTCCAGCAAAGAAATGAACACTTGCTTCTAAATAAATCAAGACGTATGTCTCACTCGCTGCGTGTGCTCTTATCTGTCCATCTCTCTCTCCTCTTCTCTCTGGCAGTCTGTGCAGAGTATCTGAAGGGGATGTAACACCCCTTGGCAAATAAGAAAAATTCTGAGGCAGAATAAAAAAAAAAACATTATTCTCTTCTCAGTCAGATTCACAGCTTAGACTCACACTCAGACAGAAGCTCAACTCCGTACTGCTCTCTATCCTAACAATCCAGAACCAGACGATATTCAGACAATCAGTGCTGCTACATGAACAATATCAGACAGAACAGCCTGGACTCATGTCACATTTCCCCCTTTTATCCTTCCTCCCAGCCCTCTTAGAGACATAAAAGAGCTCCTGGTTCTCCTCTCTGTGAACTGGGCTCAGGGGTCACTGATCTGGCAGCTGTGGGCTCTGTTCTAGGTCAGAAGCAAGAAGCTTCTATTAACCCTTTCCAGGACTTCCTTCCCTTCAGTATTACTTTCTTTACTGTATATCAGCCTCCAAACATGTTTTTTAAGTGTTTTATAACACAAGTGAGTGTGGAATTATATTAGTATTTATGTAATAAACAGCAGTATTGACACTCTGATCAGTATATTGATTGTTAGTAGCCAATGGGCCGATGGTCGTGACTACAATAGTGACCAGTTGACCAGTCTGTATCTCTGAGCAGTGCTCTGGTGATTCTACACCAGACCTGGGAATCAGCTGCTCTCACAAGTGTCTCACAGACAGTCTTATAAATGTGCAATTAGATGAAGTCTTGTAACAGTTATACAGTTAATTTAAATCATCAGACTACCTATAGAGCTGAGAGCTGGGTGGAAATGAAACCAGGATACACATTTTAACCTCCAGGAACATGAGTCTGATCCTCCTAGGTTCTATACTCTGATGATTCGTGTAAAACCCTTAAAAGCGCTTATTTCAGGGACTCGTGCTCGTTCTCTACTGCTCCACGTGGGTACGCTTTGTAACGCATTAATCTGTGAAGTAAACTTTTTTTTTCTGTTTAATGAATTTCATTCCTCGGTTTGTCGCTCTCCTCCTCCAACTGTTATAAATCGCCTCTCTTCACAGCCCATTTTTTTTGGGGGGAGATGTTATATTTGTATGAAAAGCCCTCCGGGCTCCGGACAGGAGTCTCCTCCAGCAGAGACGCGCTCTTTTTTTAATTAAACGTATGGAATTTACAAATATAACTACAACCAGAGGAACAGAAACAGGTACAAGTGAAAAAAACACAACAGAAAAAAACAGGTAATGGAGTAAATTATGTGATCAAATTGTATTTTTACATATATGTTTTCCTGGCTTTATTATTTCTCAATTATTTATAGAATTTAGTGTTTCAACATACATGCGTTTCCTGTATAAAATAAAAATCAGCACTCACTTTTTTACAAAACAGAAAAGACGCTTTTCTTTTTGCAACATTTCGAGTACCTCTGGCATTCCTGAAAAAGACACACAAAAGCAGCAGAGACGCACTATGCTCTGTCAGAATAAGTGCTGTGACGTCACAGAATCCAGCCAGAGAGCGGGGATCAGAGAGAGAAAGAGTGCGGGAGGCGCACGGAGCGCACGGAGAAGAGTTATTGATCACTTATCTATCGACAACCAATTATTTCAACTGAAGAACCGTAGAAAAATCGATTAACTTCACCGATTGGTGAGTACTGATTCTTTTCTTGATCCTGTTTAAATATCTAAAAAACAGTTAATAAATAATAATAATAATTGCTTACACTTATATAGCGCTTTCTGGACACTCCACTCAAAGCGCTTTACAAGTAATGGGATTCCCCTCCACCACCACCAATGTGCAGCATCCACCTGGATGATGCGACGGCAGCCATAGTGCGCCAGAACGCTCACCACACATCAGCTATCAGTGGAGAGGAGAGCAGAGTAATGAAGCCAATTCATAGATAGATAGGGTTAATAATGTTCAATCTGAAAATAAACAATGATTATTCATATTATTATTTAGGTAACTGTATCCTAGAGCTAGAAAATTATATTTCAAGTTCATAAATGTATGTAAGTAACAGTTTAAATGCATTTTTCCAGTGTTTATAAATCATAAGAATGGTAACCAAGGCGACAGGCGCTCCGTCACTGCACGCGTTTAAGTGTCTCGCATTTGTCACAGAGAGCGGTGTGACGTCACGGGCAGCAACTAATACTAATATCAGTGTCTTCATGTTAATATTAGTGAGAGTACAACTGGTAGTTTTAATGCTAGTGTTCATGTGAGTATTAATGACAGTGGCACTACTGATTGTTTTAGTTTTAATGTTCATATTCATGTTAATATTAATTATAATTATCGTGTTACTGTTAGAGTATTAACACTAGTAGTAATGTTAGTTTTAGTAACAACATTACTGTTATTATTAGTAGTTTGTGTCAGTTTTAGTGATAGTGTTACTGTTGTAGTATTAGTAGTATTTATATTTGTTTTAGTTATTGTGTATCTGTGGATAAGTGTGTTTGTGGTATCTGTGCATGTGTGGGTGCATGTCTGTGCATGTGTGGTGTCTATGCGTGTGTGGGCTGTTAGTGTGTGAGCGTGTGAGGTCTCTGAGTGTTTGGTGTCTATAAGTGTGTGTCTGTGTGTCTGTGAGTATGCGTAGTGTCTGTTTCTGTGAATGCATGCCTTTGAATGTGTGTGTATGGTGTGTGTCTGTGAGTGTGTGGTTTCTGTCAGTGGGTAGTTTTATATTTGTAAGTGTATGTGTTGGTATGTCTGTTAGTGTGTGTAGTGCCTGCGTCTATGTGAGTATTAATGATGATAGCATGTGTGAGTGTATATATGTGAGTGTGTAAGTGTCTGATTGTGCGTATAAATGTGTGATGTGTCTGTGAGTGTAAATGTGTGTGAGAGTGTAGGTGTACAGTATATCTATCAGTGTGTGTGAATGTGTGTGTAGGTGGGCTTGGGTTCCACTGGTGTGTCTGACAGAAGTGACCCATCAACAGGTGTTGAGTTCCAGAGCCGCTTGCAAATAAAAACACTTTCTAGAGTCCAGACCAACATCCAGAGAGCTGTGAGTTCTCTGTTTTTATCAGTATTAGTAATAATGTCAGAAGTAATTCCCACGCAAATGATTATTAACCAAGACAGACATCAGAAAATATCGCCTTTGCAGTGATGTCACACCTCTTCTTCATAAATTTTCTTTAATGACAGGACATTTCTGTGTCTGAGTGTCTGCTGCAAATAGCGCGACAAGCCATTTCTCTCCAATATTTTCTGGTGCGGTTATTTATCGCATACAAAATATTATTCTCATTAAGAATATTTTACCTGCAAAGTTACAGTGAAACTGCTACGGCGAATGAACTTTTTATGAGTGAAAAACATTCAGAAGACTTAATGGCTCCAGGGGAGGCTTGAACTTATAACCTCAGCATGACTCCACTGTACACAGCTATATAAGTAACACAGACTGACTGATTGTACCACTAGACCTGTGTAAGGCAGGCTTTTACACAGATTGTAAAACTGGCACAAATGCAGGGTGAAACATGGGGTTTTGGATGTGGATTCATCTCCACATGGTGGAAAGGGATAGTAAAATATCAAGGAAAATATAAGAGAAGAAAATAAAATATATGTGCTCACTTCAAAGTAGGAAGAGGTGGTTAGACAAGCAAAACAGCTTTGCAAATAATGTGAAGCGACATTGTTTTGTGTCTATCTGCTCACGAATTTCGCTTCATGTGCCTTAAGCTGTGCAGTTTGTATGGTTGTTGGATGAGATTGGTTTCTTCAAAAGCCCGGTCAATTGCCAGTGGAGAGCTTGCCATTAACACCTTCATGAAGACTCCTTTAATTGTCAAGGCACCTCCTTTGCATAGAATAGTAGCACCAACACTAAGAGAAAGGATGAGAAGTGTCTTTTATCAAGCTATTGCAGTGTTTGTTTGACTGAGGATCCTCGTGTGCTGAACTGGCTCCTGGAGAAGTGTAGTGCAGTAAAAGAGAAGGATTGTGTCACTCAAGACTGTCACAGAACAGAACAATACAATTACAATACTTTTATGAGAGTAAATATTACCGGTGAAACACAGTTTTTATAATGGTGAAAACAGGAGCACCTTCTCTGCATTTTTGACTGAAATATTTAAACGACAAGAAATACTATCACTATGCAATTCATGAATGCAATTGAGCTCCTCTAAATGTTCTAGTCTGATGAAACAATGTATAGAATTAGGTGACAATATTGGAATTAATTCAAATGCACAAGATAAAGTTTCAGCAACAAAAATGTGCTCGAAAATATTTTACAAAAAAGAAACCTTACATTCACCTTAAACAACATTCACCCTCTACGTTAGCAGAGAACAGTAGGACAGAGAGTTAGTGTCACTGGACACTGCGTCACAGAGGCCAATCTCTTCTCCCTCATTATGCAGGCTTACCCACTCATGATGACCTGTCCTCCAGTGATAGTCAGTTACCATCACCGACTCAGATTTCAGACTCAGTTCATGTACATATTATACCTTAATTGTACCTGCCACTGCATTACAATAATTTGATCAAAACAACTGCTAGACAATTATCAAATATTTCCTTTCTTCTTTTAGCAGATAAAAAATAAGTATTTATTCCTTTCCTCTCCTACCAGTCTTTGCAAGCCACCCAGTTTTCTCTGAGCCAGTGTGAGGTATGAGGCAGTCAGGGCTAATGCAGCCGAGCACTCTAAAGAGCTGGATTAAAGGTCCAGACTCTTTGGGGACGTAAGTTGGAATCCCACTGCTGCCAAATATCTCCAACTATCTCTGTGTTAAGAAGCACTTAATTTTTTGTTGTTACATCCCTTTGATTTAAACCAATTTCATACCAATACATTTAAATAACCACACTGTTCTTACGGCATGGCTTTGTCTGGCAAAAAAATAACATGACATCTCCTTTAAAACACACATTTTCTACAGAGGGAAAAGGAGAACTCGTGCCATTCAACCTTATAGCGTGATGTCATTTTCTCACGCTAATTTTTAGATGCTTGTGATCGAATCTATGATCCTTATGAGTGCGCTCACCCTCCATAAAGGTACCACAGATATAATGTGCCACGTTTTTAGAGAATTGCTTTAAATACAGGTCAGAAGAAGGCGACAAAATGTCCGCTAGGCAGTTCAGCGATGTCAACTGTGTTCTCTGTTGTTTAGGTGTAGAGTGCCAGCCGTTACAACCAGGAACCACACAGTTTCAGGCATCAAAAAGACTTCCCCGAACCCTGATCCTGTCCTTACTCCGATGATGGCATTCAGACATTTCCTGCAACAAAGTGATGATATGGTCTTCAACAACACATGTGAAAAGCTTGTTCCCTACCCCTGCAGTCCTTCTCAAAGAAGGACCAAGTGTGCTCAGTGTTAAATGCACTGTTCATTATTAATAATAATAATAATAATAAACTTTACTTTATATAGCACCTTTAAAGGTGGCTTCTCAAAGCACTTTGCAGAATTAGAACAATACAATGAAAAAATACACAAGATAAGCAGGATGAGAATACACAGTTAAAGGAGACAGTACAGATGCAGCCATTCAAAGTGCGCGGTACAGACACCGCGGTACAGATACCGCAGGTATGATGACACAGGGTACCGCGGTGCGTGATTGGTTGACCAACAGGGGCACTCGTGGTCCGTTGGTCTGTCGTAGAAAGACTTACTGTAAACGTCTTTACTGTGCCCATTGTAGATATTGAATTTTACCACTGAAGGGAAATCTTAGTAGCTGAGCATAAAAAGAATAGGAGCATACTGTAACGCGTGTGAAGGCCTTAAACGATATTAATTTTGGAACGTAAACATACAGTATATAGCTGGTCTTGGTACTTTAAAGAAAAAAATACACACCAGTATTCCATTTCTCCCTAAACATTGTAAGCTTCGAAGTCTTTAACTAACGTGATACCGGAGTCAACAAGCATACTTTTAGAATTTGATTAAAAGGGAATATAATATGGAATCGCGTATCTAAAGAATTTAATAACGGTATGATTATATCCGTGTACTGCGGCAGAGCTGTGTAGGGCTGTTTCGCCTGCCTGATCATGTGAGCTGTCTTGTAGCCTACTGGTCTAGGTGCGTGACTACCAACTGGCAGGTTGTGTGTTCAAATCCAGCTGGTGTTGGACTTTTCATTTTTATTTATTTATTTTTTAATCGCGTAACATAAACATATTACCGTATGCAAACTGTACTGTATACAGTATGTATATGTATATTTAATGTCTTAACTGTGCCCGTT
Source organism: Lepisosteus platostomus (assembly GCF_059453375.1). Classification (NCBI taxonomy): domain Eukaryota; kingdom Metazoa; phylum Chordata; class Actinopteri; order Semionotiformes; family Lepisosteidae; genus Lepisosteus; species Lepisosteus platostomus. The sequence continues at coordinate 57,332,089 of NC_142615.1, forward strand.
TAATTGAATTAAAAAAAAATATTTAACACGAACATTAAGCTGTTTACATCTTCCGCCTGAGAACAGTCACCCGTTGCTACCCAACGCAGAATGGTGATTGGCTGACACTATCTGACACCCCTCTGATTGGAGAAAAAAGACGTGCTGGTTTGCTATACACACTGTGCCAGGAAGAGGATTTCTTTCTATTCAAAACGTGTATTTTAAAAGTTTAAGAAGTAAAAACCTTACAGCGTACACAGATTTCTAAACTGATCAGGATCGTTATCTTTGTCTTATGCATAATAATGTTCACCGCTCTGTCCAGCAAATTAATAATAAACTTTATTTTATATAGCGTTTTAAACGAATATGTAATTAGATTATAAACCTAATCACTTGCTTTTTCTTTTTATTTAGGCTCAGATTTCAACTATAGATCGGATTATTAATAACCATAATAACAACCAACCAACAAAAACAACCATATAAACATAATGGTGGTGCTGGACCTTCCAGTTTTATTTATTTTTTAATCGCGTAACATAAACATATTACCGTATGCAAACTGTACTGTATACAATATGTATATGTATATTTAATGTCTTAACTGTGCCCGTTTAAGTATTGAATATTCATATCTAATTTTACCACTGAAGGGAAATCTTAACATAAACATACGGTATATGGCTGGTCTCGGTACTTTAAAGAAAAAAATACACACCGGTATTCCATTTCTCCCTAAACATTGTAAGCTTCGAAGTCTTTAACTAACGTGATACCGGAGTCAACAAGCATACTTTTAGAATTTGATTAAAAGGGAATATAATATAGAATCGTGTATCTCAAGAAATTAATAACGATATAATTATATTCATGTTATATTCGAAGGATCCAGCAATCGTACTGGATTTGACTGGGATTCTGAAATTTCTCTTGCAAAGGTATTCGGGTTTGTTTGAACCTTTAATAATAATTTAATAATCGTTCCCTGCATAACGCAAAAAGTGGCAAAACGCATTTAGGTTGAGAGGACGCAAGAAGGATTTTGGTTTGTGCCTTGATGTCAAGCTGAGAAAGTATCTTTAAACACTTTGCTTAGTTTCTCGAGAGACTGCCAAAAAGCAGCTCCCTCCCTTTCGTCTGAAGTCAGCTGAAAGGAGGTCGCGACAGAAGCGGGATTCGAACCCACGCCCCCGCAGAGACTGGAGCCTTAATCCAGCGCCTTAGACTGCTCGGCCACACTACTCGCTGTGCCCTCTCTCTTTGTCTCACTACTTGCCTGGAGGAAGCCGGTTGGGTTTTGCTCTTGTCGCCCGACTTAGTGGCGTTATGACCGTGGAATCGACTGCACCTGCTTTTTCTGAGATGCTTCCCCTCTCATGGCGAGATCTCGACTTCTTTAACACCTCTGGATAAAGGTCTTCTGCGAAGCAGGTTTCAGACCTCTGTGTACAGCACCCTTGATGTCATTTTATTTTTACAGCAGCCGCATCCGGAAAGTTGTGTCTTTTACTTTTTATTTGAACAACAAAACTACATACAATACAAACAAGAGCACATATAAGGTATCAAGAAAATCGTCAGGGGCACATGCTATAATACAATTACACTTTTTGGAAAACGATTACACAAGGTAAATAAAGATAAGGTCCGCACAGCTTGTTCTTACATTTCGAAAGAGTCCGTAAATACCCCTTTACGTCTATTTTGAACTGTTCAAACGAAGGACTCTTCCCAGACCATTTCACTTTATACCACGTTCCTAAATGAGGATGCATCTCCTGTTTTAGAACTATTTTGGGCAGTATGGCTTATACAACACACCCACAGTATTCTAATGGTGGACTGCAGATCTGTGCTATAGTTCAGTCGAATTCGAAGGATCCAGCAATCGTACTGGATTTGACTGGGATACTGAAATGTCTCTTGCAAAACTATTTGGGTTTGCTTGAACCTTTGATAAAAAAGTGATCTGATCTGAAACTACCCAGCTTCCAATCTCTGAGGTAGTTGTCACTAAACTCGGACGTGATGTGGCACACATGTGCCGTGTGCCTTTACTTTTGTAAAAAAACTGGTATGGGGAAAAGTTTCTTAATATTTCTTTTGATTAGCATGCAAGAAAATGTGATCATTACCTATGGAATTTCCCGCCAGCGTGGAGCTTGAATTCACAATCTTGAGATTCAGTGTTCAAGAGTCACAGAAGAGGTCGGCCTGGTCTTCAGTTTGCCAACCATAAGCTCCGGCAGTGCTCCTCTGTAAAGCAGATTGTTCGGATCGATTATGTGGGACGGCACTTCGATACTAAGATTGTTTGCAGCACACGCATGGTTTCCCCCTTCACGCAAAAAACATAGACGAAGGAAACTCTATTGTCTTGGGCTGCTGATCCCGGATTTAAAGCGCTCTGGGTGCCAGTTAAGTCTCTAACAAGCACACTATAAAGACAGGAATTATACTTTGCTCACATCACGCATGGAATGGCGAGGCTACTTGTTCCAAATGTAGTGTGCTCTCTGAAGGCACCAGTTCTGTTGGGTTTGGGCATTTACTGGGACAATTATTAATTGTAGCAGTAAATCACAAAATGATTCTTTTGATGTCCTTAGAATCCAACCATGCGATATAACTCAAACAACGCACACACACAGGTACTAATACACGAGGATACATTTATTAATACATAGAATATGCGTAAATGAACTTGGTTATAACTTCTACATTAGATACTCAAAACAAGTACATAACTCTTAGGAATTAAATTGATATCAACTGGTTGGGATAACAATTGAATTCTCGAGCAGTAATGCAGTGAAGTTGAATACTCATCCAATCTCTGGGGATTCAGATCTCCTGCGGGCACAAAGAAACAGTTGCAGGCTGTTGCTGTCCAATCCGCGCTCTCTGGCTCAGTGCCAGGCTTTGATGTGCGGCTTGCGATGGTGCGCTGCTGATGTTCACTGACCGGCTAGTTAGTGTTGGCTTTAACTAGCAAAGTTTGTGCACAGGAGAAAAGATGACTGTGGGTCCCAGCAAGTCAGGAAGAGGACCGGTTCGTTCCTGATGAAGAGCTAGTTCTGAATAGTGATTCAGCTGTCCACAGTTCTGACCTGTTCACGAGGCCTGCTGCTGGTGCTAACCTCGGGTGGATCCTCTGGTTACTCTCTGGCAACCTCCGCTCTAGACTCTTAGAACAAAGGAAAGTTCTGGCACTCGGACACACTGGCCGTTCCATGGTTGTCCGGGCTGAGTCTCAGGATGGTCAGGAGGCGCGCTGCGAGAATGTCCTGCCCTTAGGAGCCTTCTGCTCCTGGGCCATTCTGCCCTGGAATTCTCCTTTGAATTCCCTTTAGAATTGTCCACAGAATTCTACTGAATCCTCCCTTCTGAATCTCACAGGCTCTCTGTGTTGCCTGTTTTTACCTGGAGGAACTTCAGCTCGTTGATTGGCTGAAAGTTCCATGGGCATCAGAGTCCCACGTGGGTTACTCGGCCCTACCAGTCCCTGATTGGTTGATCAAGGTGAGATATGAGTCACTTACTCCTGACACTTAGGAATGCAGTTCAGATGTCCATCTGGCACTCCCTAGACAGATAGGCGCCAATGGATGACCATTGATCATGATAGCCAGGCTTAGCTAAGTGCATCCCCCTTTGGGAGCTGTCCTAGGAAACCTTATCAAAGGAAACCTTAAATCAGCCTGCATGAATAGTTTCTCTGTGGCTGCACCACAGAGATGAACAGACATGGGACCATTTGGGAAAGCTCAGAACACTTAATTCTTTCTTATTAATAAGCCTCGCCGCTACACCCTACATCTACATTAAAAGAAATTAAGGAGCACAAAATGCGTTACTTGAAGAATGCATATGCAAGGCAGTGGGCCAGGAGATCTGGACACTGAAAATAATAAGTTTCTGGTTCTAACTTATTTAGAACCAGAAAAACGGACAATTAGACAGGGTTTGCAGATGGTGGACAAAAATCGTCTTAATTTCCATTGTAATATTTTTTTTCTTGGAAATGTAGAAGTTATGCATTTTAAAATTTATATTTGAATCAAAATGTTGTTTTGTTTTAGTGCGTTAATGTAATTAGTTTGTGTTTGTCATTACTATACTGTATATTGCCATGTTACCAGAATTTGTAGCTGAAGTTTAAGACTAGTTGTGTTTTTTATGATTATTGCCCATATGTTGATTGTTGATCGATTGTATACAATGTATAATTTGAAATACATATTTTTCAGGTGTGAATGTGTATTTTCTGAATAAATTTCTAAACCAAATCATTGGCTTGATTTACTAGTTTCTACACCTGTAAAACCTATCTTTGATGTATAATAAACCTCTACCCATAAACATATAATAGACCTCTAAAGTTATCCGTATAATAGACCTCTAACCATATACGTATAATAGACTTCTAAAGTTATCCGTATAATAGACCTCTAACCATATACGTATAATAGTCCTCTAAAGTTATCCGTATAATAGACCTCTAAATTTATCCATATAATAGAACTCCAACCATTTATGTATAATGAACATCTAATCATAGACGTATAATTGACGTATAACAATAGACGTATATTAGAATTTCATTCTAGACGAATTGCAGACCACATTTATACGTCTAAGGTATGCGTTTAATAGACGTATATTATACGTCTTTTGCCCACTGGGGTGTATCAGGCTCCGCTGTACAGCAGGGTAAGTATAAGTGTATAGATGAAACCTTTAATGTATTGTTCGGTTTCAATCAAAATGCTTTACTACTACGAGAGAGAAGTATAGTAAGAAGGATGGAACAAAATGTATGATTTATTGGAAGAAAACATTTTTTATTTATAAGCTCGTGTCATCCAGCTCTAATACAAAAGCAACTCGCATCTTCAGCCCTTTTTTTGTTTGTGATCATTAATTTCTTTAGTTATAATCAACATTGAACTTTTTTGAAAATTAAACGACAATAATCAAACACGCAGACAGATTTTTTAAAAGTATTAGGAGTTGACAGGGTGCCCCTTCGGAATAGTCGTCAGAAAATGTGAGAAAAGGAAAGTTACGTACAGTAAGCTCTCATACACAGTATTCGACATTGGAATCTGATTACAAAAAAACTACCTGTCTCCCCAGCATTTGTCGGTGCTGTTGTTTTTATTTTACATATTGTTCGCATTTTAATGAATTTTTAAAAGACTGATACAAAAATCACTAAATACGAAACGTAAAAACCCCAACTGGAAGCAGTTGACCATTCATATTCTTGAATTTAAAATCCCTGTGTTTATCTGTGTCCGAGTACCTGGTGCAGCTATTTTGAAAGCAGAGTCTATGATTTATTGCGGAAGCCACCAAGGAAAAAAAAATCCTGAGTTCTCTAAATAAATGCCAAATTATCTCCTAATTGCGACTCACTCGCTGAATGATCTCTCAAGAAATCCCGAGTGAGATTCAACAGGTGTTTCCTGCAACAGCCACGACAAGTGTGAAGACGTTCTCTGGATTTCCGGAATATGACGTTAAATTAGTTCAAATCATTTACCAGGTTCACACGTACAAAAAGGCCCAAGGACTCCAGCAGTCTTACAACAACTGTCCTTTTTGCCTCACCAGACACAATCTCTATTCTTTTGTAATCCACGATGACCCTGTTTTTCAGGTGATTTATCATGTCCTTCCTCGCCTGTTGAGAGGCCATCCTGATCTCCTCTGCCGTGGCGTGGCTCATACACGCCCTCTTCAAGTGAGCAGGAAGCTGATCAAAAGTATTCAGGCACATCTTGCACACCAGGGGAATCCTAGCAGGCTTCCTTGAAAATAAATAATATAATTTGTGTATAGAAACAAGCTAAGACTGGTTTCTTAAATTATCCTTAATTTTCTTTCTCATAGTTTGACCATAATGATTTTATTGTATTTATATCAGAATTGCTCATTGCTCCAAACGAAATAATGGCTTAATATAAAAAAGTGAACTCTTACTTGGTCTCAGTCACAGACTTTCCAATAGGAGCCATTGTGGAGTTCAAAAACTTCTGGTCCTAGAAGTGGGGAAGGAATTTTATAAGATAAATTGAATTACAACAGAAGGACTGGCTGAGGGAACACTGGAATATATACAAATTCCAACTAGTGAGGAGTCCATATAGACACAGCTACCTTTCATATTCAGTATAACATGGAGAGATGAATTGGCCCTGAAAATTCACTGCAATGAGAGACTGCTCCTGCCACTGTATATGATCAAACATACATGCTCATCTACATTCATTTGCAGTTACATTATTGCAATGAATCTGTATCCAATAAAGGATGTGCTCCATCTCGTCAGTAGATTGGATTCCAAAACTGATTTGGGTCAATATACATTACCTTAGAAGATAAGGTACAGTCTACTGTAGGGAACCATCAACTTAGAAAGCATCGGCCTTCGCTGGGGGGCAGGTAGGTGCAAAAGATAAACCTTTATCCTATCTTTATCTTAAGATAAGTGGCCAAGCAGTATTTTTCCAAGTTTCACCAAGCTCATCATGTTGCCATAGTAGGCAAAGTTCTATAAAATGTTAAATAACTTTAAAAAAAGCATCTTGGTCTTTCAATGCTGTACAAGGTGAATTAAACTGTCCCTCGTAATGCAAAGTAATTAGAAGCATCCCAGAAACTTTATCTCTAGAAACATTAGCTGTTTTATATCATGTAATTTAGTGTGATGTTGTCAGAATTCAAGGACATTATCACACACAGAAATTGGTTCAGTTGAATCTAAAAAACACAGCTAAACATGGGTTTAAATGTAAAATAGAAGTCTTACCTCTTGTCAAAAGATTTAATTCAAGAAGTGAACCTCAGATCCTTCTTTGAAAAAAGTAAGTTAAAATGAAAATGATTGTTAAAAACTGGGCTTTCAATAAATGACAAGTTTAATCTAATACTGCTCTGATCATGGTAGCAGGAAGGTGTGTAAATTACTCTGTACCTTCTCCCCAGCTGTCTAAAAGACTGACCATTTCCAGAGATGGCTGTTGAAAGCCACTTTCTTCTAAAGTTAAAGTTCTACTAAATAATCCATGTAATCCATGTTACACCTCATTCACCTTGTTTTTTTTATTTTAACGCTGAGATTATAGAGGTTTAATACCTATGGTACCCATATTCACCCTTTATTTAATACACCATAAATTTAATATGCATTCTTAAATACTAGAAAGAGCTCTCAATAAATTAAATGCCCGATTGAACTGGCCCTGATTATACAATGCAAGGAGAAGTCTTCTAAGCCAATACTTGTAACCAGAAAGAGGCTTTATTTCAATTGTACAATATACAAAACAATACCATTTAACACAAAGATATATTCCAAACCTCAGCATGCACATGATGAGATTCTTGATATTAGATTAGAAAACAAATATCAATGCACTGAGAGAGGCTTATTAATAAAGATGCATCTGCCTGACTGCATATTAGTTTTAAAAGGTTATCAGATGTAAAGTCTTACCTCTTGATCGTAGTGGTGATTCAATATCCAGGACCTTAGTCAAGTCTCAGAGTTACTGTACCTCCTGTCTCGATTGCAGGTGAAAAGTGAAAGGTATATTGCACTCAGCAGAAAGTTACCCCGAGCAAAGACTCCACCCCTCCCAGAAAACAGCACTCCCCTTTGGCAAAGCAGTGGGTGGAGGAAGCCTTTGCTACCATTATCAAACACAGAAATTGCATTAAAATTGCAGAAAAGCATTAACATCCAAAGTACCTGTCTTAGCTGGGGCAGGAAGTTTACCAAGCCACCTGAAAGAATTACCATTTCCAAAGATGTCTGTTGTAATTTACACACCTTGCCCCAAGGTCCAGTCAGTCAAAAGCATCTTTATTAATAAGCCTCAGTGCCTTGGTATTTTTTACTAATCTAATATCAAGAATCTCACCATGTGCATGCTGAGCTGTGGAATATATGTATTGTTTTATATACTGTAAAATCGAAATACCACCTCTTTCTGGTTACTTATCCTTTATTGCATAATCAGGGCCAAATAAAACTGAATCAATGTCACCTGCTGGGTTCAAAACGCCTTCAGGGGACACCAAATAGGAGGCACTGGACTATAAATACCCATCCATGTTATAACACACTCACCAAGGGTTTTTTAGTTTAACTCTGAGCTTTGAGAGATTTAATACCTATGGTACCCATATTCATCCTTTATTTAAGGGAAGTACACATCCTAGACACACAGGAAACTCCCTTGCCCCAAGGGAAAACTGATACTTTGGATGGTAATGATTGAACCTGGCTTAAAACAGACATCTTTGGAAATGGTAATTCTTTCAGGTGGCTTGGCAAACTTCCTGCCCCAGCTAAGACAGGTACTTTGGATGTTAATGCTTGAAACTATGGATCTTTGGAAATGGTAATTCTTTCCGAGTGCTTGGGAAACTCTATTTCTTTGGATGCACCTGCACTGTTGAATATACTTTAAACCCATGCTTAGCCATGTTTTTAAAATTAAATTATAACAATTTCTGTGTTTGATAATGGCAGCAAAGGCTTCCTCCACCCACTGCTTTGCCAAAGGGGAGTGCTGTTTTCTGGGAGGGGTGGAGTCTTTGCTCGGGGTAACTTTCTGCTGAGTGCAATATACTTTTCACTTTTCACCTGCAATCGAGACAGGAGATACAGTAACTCTGAGACTTGACTAAGGTCCTGGATATTGAATCACCAATACGATCAAGAGGTAAGACTTTACATTTTTACTTTTAAATGCATTTGCTGATAACCTTTTAAAACTAATATGCAGTCAGGCAGATGCATCTTTATTCTTAAGCGTCTCTCGGTGCATTGATATTGTTTTTACTAATCTAATATCAAGAATCTCATCATGTGCATGCTGAGGTGTGGAATATATCTTTGTGTTAAATGGTATTGTTTTGTATATTGTATAATTGAAATACAGCCTCTTTCTGGTGACAAGTATTGGCTTAGAAGACTTCTCCTTGCATTGTATTTCAGGGCCAGTTCAATGGGGTATTTAATTAATTGAGAGCTCTTTCTTGTAGATATGAATGCAGAATGGATACAGATTAATTGCAATAGTGTAACTGCAAATGAATATAGATGAGAATGTTCACTTTTTTATGAAACCATTATTTATTTTGGAGCAATGAGCAATACAATAAAATCATTATGCTCAAACTATGAGAGAGAAAATTAAGGATAATTTAAGAAATCAGTCTTAGCTTGTTTCTATACACAAATTATATTACTTATTTTAAAAGGAAACCCGCGAGGATTCCCCCGGTGTGCAAGATGTGCCTGAATACTTTTGATCAGCTTCCTGCTCACTTGAAGAGGGCGTGTATGAAGCACGCCACAGCAGAGGAGATCACGATGGCCTCTCAACAGGCGAGAAAGGACATGATGAATCACCTGAAGAACGGGGTCATCGTGGATTACAACAGAATAGAGATCGTGTCTGGTGAGGCAAACAGGATAGCGGTTGTAAGACTGCTAGAGTCCTTGGGCCTTTTTGTACGTGGGAAGCCTGAAGACACATTGGCAAGGTGAGATATTTTTAATTTGTAAGGCTTCTGTAGTTTCTTTTTGAAATCATTGTTACAACATATTATGTAAAAGCATGTTGAAAAGAATCTACCTGTATTCCAGTGGCCCTGAGCAAGAGGCCGCTGTCCAGGAGGAAGAGATGCCAGAGGCTGCTCCAGAAACTGAAGCAGAAGCGGAGGAGGAAGGGGAAGATGGAGAACAGTAAGACTCTCTGCTCAATAGGGTTTCTAGTGCTTTATTTTTTATTTGCACGTTGTATGTATAAAAATTGATTTTGTTTCACAGAGGCAAGAAAAAATGTAGCCTTAATTGGGATGTCAGTTAATTGGTAGATATACATATTCACACGGGGCCACATCTAAAGCCATTTTCTCCCAGAAGCCAACTAAGAAAACGGAAACACTTATAATACATGTAATTGTCCATGTGTCTTATTTCTACAGGGTGTCAGTTAAAGGTAATCTAAAAGCTCTCCAAAAAAGAGTTGCCCTGGCTGGACTTTACAGAAAACACTCTCTTGATTCTCCTCTCCTGGCTGGCTTTAAACAATACCTTATCCAGGGCCTGGGAATGGTAAACTGCTCCAAGGAGGTAGGTATTTGGTACATGGTTTTACTCGGCTTAAACTTCACATACCACGGATGTTGGTTATAAAAATAATGACTTTCTCTATATATGTTTTTCAGGTTGAAAATGTCTCCAGGTTCCTGTTTTTTATGCATCCATCAGAAGTTTTCTGAAGGACATTTCCAAAATGCAGACATTTGTTTCCCAGTTGAAGATGACTGGGCTGTCTCACCAGACCATTGCAGGTTATATCATTAATATCAGCAGATTCCTGCTCTTCATCCTAAAAAACACTAGCCTGCAAGTGGAGGATCCCAGTCTAGCTAAGAGTTTATTAGACTTCCAGAGCAATCTAAAGGATATAAAAAAGAGAAACAACAAGAGTGTCAGACAGGAAATAACCAGAAAGAGGTACATTACTTATTAAATGTTGGTTCAACTTATACTTGCTTTTCTATTCAAACACATGAATGTTGCCTTTTGGAAGCTGATAGTATTGCTCTCTCTCCCCAAGACAAACACAGCTGCAGAGTCCTCCACCTAAACTAAGCGATTGCTTGAAGGTGTTGAGTTTTGCAAAGAAAGATGTGCAGCGGATACTGGGCAAGACACACACCTCTGCAGACATCACCACAAGTGAGCGGATTGTTGTGATGCTTTACCTGCAGGCCATTCTCCAGCTGAAGCACCTTCAGCGCCCAGGGGTGGTAAACAATATGACAGTAAGCATACAACCGAGAATTTTGATTATAGATGTTCTTTTCGAGAAATTGTATTTAATTAATATTTGTATAAAAAAAAATCTTCTGAATTCAGGTCCTGGATTGTTGTGAATAGAAGTGGGCAAAACAGGGTAATAATCTTTGTCAAAGAGCGCATGGCTGCAACTCAGCGACTAGCTTCCTTTGCACTAAATGAAGAAGAGGAAAAGGTGAGTTGAAGGTTTTATTGATATTTCATTGCTAAAAACTGTCTTTAGCTTTCAATGGTATGTGAAGAATACTGCATTTAAACTGCATTTTTATTTTTTTTATTTTCTCTTTTTGTTTTACTGCTACTTCATTAACTTACGCTGTGATGCAAACTGCAGAATGGAAATGGAACATTTTTTTGTGTATGCAGGAGGAGAACCAGTTCACAATCCTACCTATGATCTGCGAAGACTGCATGAGAAGTAAATTGAATTATATAATTATTTTGATGTATTTTCTTTTTACTTTTCTGTGGCTTGAAAACAACTATTTTATATATGTGTTTGTTTTGCAGGTACCACCTACCACTGATTACTTGCTATGTTGCAAGAAGGGCATTTGAAATGGAAATAAAGAAGCTACCTATTGATCAGAAAACTGTCCTGAATGATTATTTAGGTGTTTCAAATGGAACTGTTGAAAACCTAGCCAGAAGGCTGACAGATGAGGACATGTGCTCAGCCAGCGAACTACTTCATGTCATTGTAGAAGCAGGATCTCTGTAAGTGTCACAGTGATATCTAAATTCAGTATTTGAAAGTCAATATTTAAGATAAACATACATTTCTCATTTTTTTAAACTTCAGTTCAGGATCAGGAGAGCAATCTTCAGGCTATGGACAAGAACATACAGCTACTATACGGTAAGTTTTAATTCAATATCCCTCTTTCAGTTACCTTTTAGCCACTCTGTCTTAGATCTGAGATATTTAAGTTTTCTTTTTACAAATAGGTCCACTGTGGCAGCTGCTGCATATAGATGCCCAAAGATGGATGATGCTGCAGCCTTCCAGAAGCTGATACGTTTCCCATGACATTAGATGGCCAGCCTCCCAGAAAGAAAGAGCGCCTGACAGTGACCGGTGTTCACGATCGCCACTGTTACAATAGATGGAGAACTGAGCAGAGGAAAAGGAAGCAATAGAACATATTCAGTAAGAACAGGATTTCTTCCCTTTTTAAAGAGTAATATTTCAAGAGTCTATTACTGGATATAATAATCTTTGGGTGGATTTCTGATTTCTCACTACAGATCAATGCAATAGACGGTTACCAACAGAAAGCCAAGTGACCCATTATATAGAAAAAATGGGATGGTCAACCAATACACCAGCTGTGTCGGAGGTACTTCAGAACTGGAAGCCGCATGTAGAAGTCCAACCAAATGGCAAGGACATTGAAAATCTGGTAAAACTCCAAACCTGGAGAGGCCTGCACATCGTTGACGATCCTGTGAAAGGAAAGAAGGTTATAACTTCCAGGCGTTTCCAGAAGGGAGAGGTGGTGTGTGATTACCATGGCAAGGTTATCACAAAGACAGATGGAGAAGCCCTAATGGCACAGATGGCAGAAGGAGACATGGGATATCTATTCTTTTTTGATGGACCTAAACAAAAAATGTGCATTGATTCACGTGAAGAACACTGCACCTGGCAGGACACCTGAGATTGCAGTGGGAGAAGAGCTCCTATATGATTATGGTGTCTCCAGGAAGTCGTTTAATGGAGAAGGACAATCTTTGAGTGGTTGGACGAATGATCATAAAATAAAGCTTTTATTTTAATTCGATTTCTTGATTTATTGGTACATGCCTAGGGCAATAAGCAGTCTGAGGTTTTATTTCCAAACGGCATAGATCAGTGAAGTAGTGCAACACACTGGAACATTATATTATTAGAATCTATTCTACTTAAAATATTAAGTAGGTTAGGGTTAGGTGCAGGAACACTGTATTTAGGATGTGTTTGTAGTGATTCTGTGTTTCTAGCTTCAACACAGTGATATATATATATATATGCTCAGTGATTTATTGGTACATGCCAGGACAATAATCAGAATGAGGATTTATTTCCAGACGGGCTACAGGTAGTGTTGTGAAATACTTCAATACACTGGATCTCAGATTTAGACCCCCTGCACTCTTACTGCTTAAATAACATTTTAGAATCATACGTTTAGTATATTTAGTCCCTAATGCTGAAAGAAATTATCATTTGTTTAACATGCACAGGTGTGTCTCAAAGGATGCAGTGCTCCTGAAGGGCTCTCAAACCCTGCATTTCAGATTCCTAGCTGTATCCCTCACATGTGGCACCTCAGAATGACTTCTAACCTTACCTGTGGTGTCTTTAATCCCTATTGCTCAATGCATGGCGAACGTACTGCATACATGTGTCTTGAGTATGAGGAAAGGGCCCTTGAAACACTCATTTGCCTGTTTCACAAATGATCGTACTTTACTAGAGATTCTGTTTGGGATTCAGATGTGCATCCGTCAGCAATCCCTTTAAAAAAATTATACGTTCTGGATGAGGTCAAAGGTTAAGGAACACTGTATTTAGAATGTGTTTGCGGTAATTCTGTGTCTCCTGCTTCAATGCAGTGATATATAGATGTGCTCCTGTAATTTATTGGTACATGCCCGGGGCAATAAGCAGTCTGAGGATTTATTTATCGACCTTCTACAGCCCCAGTGTGTGCGGGTCTCTTCTTCGTGGAGAAGAAGGATGGGAGACTTTGACTCAGCTCTGACTATCCAGAGCTCAATGAAATAACTATTTTAAAAAAATAACATCGATAGCCCTTGCCTCAAATAGCAGCAGCTCTTGAGTCAGTGCAGGATGTGACTGTTTTCAAAAAACTAGATCTTTGGGGGGCATACAGTATAATCTTATTTGTATACGAGAAGACAATGAGTGGGAAAACAGCTATTAATGACAACACACGGACATTAGGAATACCTGGTTATGCCTTTTGGTCTAGTTAACGCTCCAGCAGTCTTCCAGGCTTTTATGAAATGGAGTTGATCACAAAAGATGACAACAGCCAAGTTCAATCAGACTCGGCCGTCAGTAATTAGTCATCGCGGCTGACATCCTTTCTTCTCCCAAAACACTATAAATGCCTACAATATCCCTCTCTTTTGCATCTCAACCTATGCAGCTACCCCTTGGTCACCCTGCATGGGGGGTCCTGGTCTCCTTGTCCTCTGGCCGGGAGGGGAGCCCTCAGCCAAGCGGGTTAGCCAAAATTTCGCTCCATAATCCTTTTACGATGCCTTAATCTCAGGTGTTGTCATTCCTTGTGAATGATATATTCAGGGATATAATTCAAAGGTTTGTGTTGGTATATCTGGATGCCGCTATTGCTGCTGTTGAATGCAAACATTTAATACATCTGTAATTCATTATCGAACTACATAGACAATTAAATATTCCATTTAAACAGACGGACCCACTATGCAACTCATTATGTAAAGTTTTACTCTGCGTCGTCAAACAACTATGTCCACTGTAGAGAGAAGGCATGGTTTTCAGCAACTGGCAGCTGAGGCACTTGGCTTCTCCCCACAAGAAAAACTCCAAAAACAGACTGACCATCTGGCCCCTGGGTAAGGACCATCTCCAACAGCCCATCTAACAAAGGCGAGTCGCGATTATGTTTTCCACTGGGATCAACCCTTGTGTTTCACAAGTCCTGCTGCATGTACAGCGTAGAAAGTTCCACCTACAATGTAGACAAATTTTAAATGCCAGAACTGTTCAGTTATAGTAGAGTTGGAGGACAGATTTTGCATTTTGGAGGGGCGCATTAGCACACTATTAGATATTAAACATATTGAGGGGAGGATAGATTCAGCTCAGTCAGAGCACTCAGTCAATTCAGAATTGGCTGCAGTCCCTCCCAGCCCAGCTGTCTCCAGCTTGACACTGGCACCAGCAGCGACCACACGCGAGCCCTGGGTCAAGGTCAGATGGGGGTCTAAGAGCTCAAAGACTAGACCCCCTGCACACCAGTTGCCCATCCGACTCAGCAACAGGTTCTCTGCTTTAGGCAGCGTGTCCGTCGATGGGGATAAGGTGCTCTGAATTGGCAGCTCGATAATCGGGAACGTTGGAATTCCTAACCGTCACAAATCTGAGGTTTCCGTAAAATGCTGACATTGAGGAGAAACTAGACATTTTCCAGCAATGAAGCCTCCACCTTGGTTGTTCATGCTAGAACTAATGAATAAAGTATCAACAATCCGAGATGTTAAATATTAACTTCGTTTTATTGCATTTTATTGTGTTTGGTCCCTTACAAATCCTTTACAGTAACCTATAGTAGGCTATATTCTTACTAAACCACTGGTTAGAGACTTGGTGTGCATCAAATAGAATAACCTTTATCAATAAGGGAACAGCCTGGGCTTTTTTAAACAGTCTCCACCCAAACTGGAGAGGATCATTAATTCTTACCAAGTTGCCTGCCTGATTGCTAAGAGCACATCACCAGGTCTCAGTACCGGCACACAGAAGGACATGATGGAAGGCTTAATACTCCACATATTGTACTTTTTAGAAGTGTATAATGTTAGCATGCCCAGAGGGGTTGGGCAGCCAGTTGATCTTGAACCTCGAGAAATATATTTTGTCCTCCTTACTAAGGAGTTTTTGGTTCCTCTCCTCCATTTTCTTCTGGTCTTTTCTGATCTGTATTCACATGTATGGTCACTTGCTTCTGGAATGGTCTAAGAACATCAAGGCCATTTACAAGAAGGGTCAGAGCCGACTTTACTTCATGAGGAGGCTCAGGTCCTTCAATGTACGTAGTAAGATGCTACATTTGTTCTATCAGTCGGTGGTGGTGAGTGCCATTTTCTACACATTGGTATGCTGGGGCTCTGGGATTAGAGCCATGTATTCTAACAGGCTGAATAAGATCATCAGGAGAGCAAGCTCTGTCATTGGGTCTGGCCTGGACCCAGTGGAGGTAGTGGCTGAGAGAAGAATAGTGTCCAAAGTAGAGGCCATCATGGACAACGTCTCCCATCCCCTCTATGACAGGCTTGTAGAAATGAAGAGCATGTTCAGCAATGGAATGATTTATCCACAGTGTGACAGGGAGCGCTACAGGAGGTCATTCATGCCTTCTGCCATAAGACTGTACAACACATCCACCTTGCGTCTGGGCAGAGGCAACATTGACAGTGATCTGTTTCTGGACTGAACAGTAAACTGATATATCTGTTCATTTTCTTTTCTCGTTTACAACCATTTGTGTGCAATATATGCCAGGGACCTGTGAAGTATATTTATATTTATATTCAAATTGTGCAATACGACTTTTTGTGTACTGTTCGTTTCTGGTTTGTTCTCTGTGTGCTCTAAATTGTGAGTAACTCTTCTTAGTACACTTCTCACTGTACTGATTGTATTGTATGTATTGTATTATTATTATTGTATAATTCATTACACCGTGGCTGTGTTGTCTGTGTTAAGCTGCTGTTGCACTGCAATTTCCCTTATGGGATCCATAAAGTATCTATCTTTCTTTGTTAAGCACCTTGGACCACAACCTTATTGTGGAAGGCGCTCCATAAAAATAAATTGAACTGAATTAATAAAGTTGATTATGTAGTCAGTGTGTTTGTATTAACCCCTTTCTCTCTCTCAGTGCTGTGTTAATGTACTGTAATGTCCAGTCCTCTTAGCCAGTGCCTCTAGAGCAGGGGGGTCTCAAACAAGCAGCCCAAAGCAATTATCTGTGGCCTGCAATGACTCACTTGGACTAACACAAAGTTACCCATGAAATTCAGTCATTTGATGCATTGTTCTAGAGATTCATTTTCTGTTAAATAATCGCAATGGATATATTGTAGCGAAGCAGAGGTGCACCCAGCTAATGTATGTGCCACAGTGCAGGCAAAGAACTATAGCCGGGAGATGGTCTGAGGGTCCGTAGAATGACCACTAGGTCACGCTGCCTATGTAAATAGTGACTATAAAACCTAAGGTAAACAGTATTGTTAAATTAATTGTTTACTCCTGTTTTGTCCCTTGTCTTGTTACCACTCTAAACCCGCGTACATGTCCTATTCACATCCCCTATGATTGTGTTAAGTCTCTCTTCCCCAACTGCTGCCTGATGGAGTGCTGTTAATAAAGAGCGTAGACAGAAAGATTTGCCAGGTTAGTCTCCACATCTGGTAGAATCATAACAATGTTTGGCAGGATGTACGTCAGCGAACAGTTTCTCTCATCAATGAAGATCAACAAAATCAGTTTTATGCTGAAGACTCACTGATGAACGTGAATGAGCAAAATTGTGATATCAGGCCTGATGTTGACGTTCTGGTCTCTGCAAAATGCAGAAGCAACAAAGGAGCCAGAAGGACAAACTTCAGACATTACCTCACACCCCAAGTACATTGAGGTAAAGTTAACCAACGTATGAAATAAAAATTTCGATTTTTTTTTTAAATATTTGATGTATTTTGTATGTGTATGAATGCGGCCCCCCAATTCAATTGAGTTTGAGACACTGGCTGTAGATTCTAGATTAAATGTTGGAGATGATGCTCTTCAAGCTCTGTACTATACCCTGTGTTTCTTTGTCAGAACAAGATTGTGGGAAGCTGTTTAGAGATTTGTAAAGGAACAAATCTGCTCCGTTTTGCTTGTGTGTTTTGTACTTCTGTGGCAGAAGCCAAAGAAAGTTCCACAGCAGTGGACAAAAATGTAGCTCCAGGATCATTAATGACAACTTCTCCACCATCTTAACAGATGACCCTGACACAGCTATCCTCTTTCCCGATCATTCCTTCATCTCCTATCGCCGACCAACTAATCCACGCAACCTCGTTCACAGCTCCCTTGACCTCACTCAGCAATCATCCACACCACACACTTTCCCCTGCAATGGACTTCACAGCATCACCTGTGAATACATATCCAATACCACGCTCATTCAAAGGTCCCCTCTGGACAATTCTGTCACCCAGATGACATCATGCATTTCCGGCGATCTTAGTTACTGGATCTCTTGCAGAAAACGCCCAGCTATTGACATTGGTGAAAATGACGACCTCACAGACCATTTCAGGGAACACGCCAGAGCTGCAATTTCTCCATACTGATAGTTCCCTTATTCACCCTAAAGGCTGCGATCTTCCTTATCTCCCCATCTGCTATTGCAGAAAGACATCCAAAACCATACTTATCCTTAAACTTGGATCACACCACCTCTTTTCTCTCTTTCTAATCCTCTTGCCGAATGTGCTCAGGACTTGATTATTACTTCTCACCTGCTCTATGCCCATTTGCTCCCTACTTCTTGTCTGTTATTACCTGCTCTGCCTTTTGTTCTCCGATGCCTTCCTCTCTCTCCCCCTCACACCTGAAGACTCCACAACCAAATTGTGGTATTTCGTTTCAGCATAGAACGAACCTCTACCATGAATACCAGGAAAGAAATTTAATTTTTTGGCTCTCACAGTGCAGAAAGGTTTCCTAAGAAGTGTACAAAGTTGTAAAGAGGGTCATTGGGTAATGCAGAGTGTGACAGAGTGGCTCTTTTTTTCTTTTGATGAATATGAAATACTCCAATATTTGCCTCTAACCTTCTGGTATGTTTGAGTTTGTATGTGATACGAATGAAGTATGAACGATACTAACCTTTTTTATTTCCCTAAAATCACTGCAGTGTTTCCTCAGTGGAGTGTTGTTTTATGCTCGTCAAGTTGACCACCAGTCACCTTTTCCGCTTGAAGTATCCCACAATGCTCCCACAAATGGTCTTAAAGGGAAAGGTTACTGGTGAGTCATCTAGAAATAACATATTTAAGATTTGTTTTGTTTAAGTGGACATAACTTTGTCAGAGTTGCATGACTGTTAAAACCTATACGTTTTTTTATGGATGCTTAAATACTTTATTTGTATCAAATTGCCAATCTCTGTTAAAAGACATGAGCAAGTCCCTTTAAGAGATCTTAATCCCTCCATTGGGGCCCTCTTTTCTGACCGCCCCATCATCTCATATCGCCGACCACCTAATCTGCGTAACCTTCTTATTCACAGCTCCCTTGACCATCTTCAGCAACCATCCACACCAGGCACTTTCCCTTGCAACAGAGCTCACTGTATTACCTGCAAGTACATATCTAAAACCACACTCATTCAAGGCCCCTCAGGACAATTTCAGATCACCCAGATGGCATCTTGTACATCCAGCAACCTTATTTACTGTATCTCTTGCAGTAAATGCCCAGCCATCTACATTGGAGAAACAGGAAGGAGACTCGGAGACCGCTTCAGAGAACGTGTCAGGGCTGTGAAGATTAAAGATCTCTCCAAGCCCATTGTTTCTCATTTCACCTCTGACGGCCACGACCACTCTAATCTCTCCATCTGTGTTCTCAAAGACGGTTTTCCAAACTCGTCCATCAGAAAGACTACCGAAACCAAAGTTATCCTGCAGCTAGGATCACACCTTCCCCCTTCTCTTAACGACAAGCTGCTCTTCTTCTAAATTTTCTCCATTCATTGGAAGTTTCATTTCACACTTCTCTACACCTATTCTGACTTCACACGTCTTGATTGGCCTCTCTTTCTGTCCCCTGCTCCCGTCTCTCAATCCAAGCCTTTGTTCTCCTGCTACATTACCTTTGCTTACTGCCCTATCTTTCTCACACCTGAAGAAGGCTCCACAGCCAACACATAGCATTTTCTTTCTTCTCTTTTCAGCGTGGAATAAACCTATTACTTGTTTGTTTAAAATGTGTGTTTTGTATTGTTGTAGTCCAGTAGTATTTACTGTATATATTGTATTAAAAGTTGGAATGTAAAGGAACAGTTCTGTTTTGCACATACCTCAGTTGGCTTGTATCATTTAATAAAGTGATGTATTCAAGTACTACATCCCAGTTCACTAGGGTTAGAGTACACACTTTCTTCCAATGTGGTCGGGTTAACCAAGACCCACCCTTCAATGAGAAACTCACTGCCCATTGGAGAACATGTTGGTTTTGCATTGCTGTACTGTATGCATTGTAATAAAGTTATGATAGAGCATAAAAGGTCATAAAAGGGTTAAAGTAACGGATAAGTTATGGTCTCATATGATAATGTGTGCTCCCAAAAGCACTGAAGTGCCAAATCCAGTATGCACGTACATAATGCGACATTCAAAGTCAGAATGTCTTCACTTATGCTACAAAAATGCAAATGACATTTAATAAAAAAGACAATGATTTAATTATTGCTTCAGATGTGCTTGATGTGTGGATAAATGTCAAGTTATCAGACAAGCTGTAGAAGTGTATCCCATCTCTCTATGGTAGGACTTCACATATTGTTTTTTTTTTTAGAAGTATTTTACTCTCCAGTTAAAGAAACATGCTTTAAGTACTTGAATCTTCCTACAAAACATCTCATTGAAATGAAATAACTTTACTTCTAATTTCCTAGATTCAGCCTGACGGTTCTAAAATGATTTGTACATCTCATCAGAAGAAAAATGAAGATGACCAGTCTTTTAGTTGCAAAAAATGTAAAGGAAACCCCTAAACATTTGATTTGCAGTTTATTTTTCCCCCATACTTGCACAACCATTGTTAAGCTACAATTATGATACGTTCAATTTCAGTTTACTCTTCTGTAATATTGAAACAAGGCAGGGGAAAATGTCAGTGATGATTACCCTCAAAAAGTTTAAATAAAGAAATTAGTAGGTTATGTTCTCACATGAAAGCATGTGGTCCAAAAAGCACTACAGTGCCAAATCTAATATTCACATATGTAACGGGCTCTGTCCACTTTTCAAGCCAGAAAATCTTCACACGCTACAGGAACATTGATGACATTAAATCGTTGTCATGTTTATTCAAGTTACTCTACAGATGTGCTTAATGTATGGAGTGGTACGTAAGTGGACTGGACAAATATAGAAGTGTATCCATCATTCTATGTGTACGACTTCACACAGTTTTTGTTCTGCTTATTAGAACTAATTGACTCTCCCGTTAAAGAAACATACGCTACAAGTACTTGAATCTTCCTAGAACACAACTCATTGAAATATCATTACTTATTTTGCTTTGTCTAGTTTCAGTGTAACACGTGTGAAAACTGGTTGCAAGAATTGTGCCTCTCAACTGAAGAGTGTGAAAGGCCAAGAATGAAGACACCTGGTTATGTACATTTCACAATGCCTGTAGTGCTGAGTAGTTTAGGCATGTATACTATCACCATGGTATGTTTTGTGAGCAGTAGTGCTACTGATTTGAAAAAGACAAAAACTGATATTTAAATGGAAGTGTTTCAATATAATGTGTTTGGAAGTTCATCTTCAGGCTCCGTTTTGTTTTTAGTATATTCTACTACTGTAAAAAAATAAAAATCAAACCCCTAAAAGTTATTGATAATCAGTTTTTATTCCTTATTACATGCTTGCACAACCATCGTTAAGCTAGAATATGATGCATCAGTTACGTATATTTTATGTCCAATACTACTGAAACAAATGTAGGATAAGATGTTAGGGATGATATTAAAGAGTTATTTCACAACCAGAAATGTCTGGATTTTCAAAACAAATAGCTGCGTACTCCAAAAAGCACCGAGAGGGAGCACCAGAGTATTGCATGTTACAGATATGGGTTTAAAAACCTAATTCCAATACCATTTTTATGTGAGATTTGAAAAATTCTACAGATGGTTTTCAGTTGAACATTAAACGGTTAAACTATTTGGGTCCTTTATGTAGGCCTCTCAGCGGGAGGATTTGCATAGGAATGTGCTTCATTTAAAATGTTTTTCAAACCTAACCACCTCAAAAAAATGAATACAGCATTTTCCTGCATTCCTCTTCACAATACTGTACAATTGGTTTCAACTACTGACTGAACCAGGTTCAAAACAGACCAAGGAGCAGCTCTTTAGCCAAAGAGCTGTGGGGATATGGAACAAGCAAACCAGCCATGTTGTTGAAGCAGATACCCTGGTTTCTTTCAAGAAACAGCAGGATGAGATCGTTGGATTAGTAAATCAACTACCAAATGACATAGGAGGCCTTTTGTCCATTTACTTTTTTTGGAACCTCTTATGTTTTTGCATTCTAGGCACCACTAATAAGTGAGCAGCCACCCTATACAATGCTTTGCAGTGTATGTGCAATATTCCTTATCTCTCTCTACAGGATTACTCTGAAATGCAGGTAACTACTGGTTTCAATATGCCCAAAATGGAGGGAACTGTCCTTTTGATAAGCGTTGACTTACAGAACGGATGGAGTCGCAGACCTTTTCTAAAAATACAAATCATATACAACACTAGAGTGTAACAGTGAAGATCATTTCAAAACTTGGTCAATTGTTTCCGTGATTTAGTCAGAAATCACAGGTCATGTACCGCTTTCCCCAAGTTTGCAAGCACAAGATCTCCAATATGGACACACGGCATCTTGCACCCGGATCTGAACTGGAAAGGGAGGTCGATTCCATTTGGTCAGAGCTTATTCAGATATTTTTGTTTCCAGGTTATTGATGCGGGACTCACAATACAAGTAGAGCAGCACAACAGGAAAGTACCGAAAAAAAAAGACCAATCTGGGATGGTAACCAATGTTGAATGGAAAAAAAATTGTCAACTTGTTTAAAAAGTCTCAGGATTTTGGATATGAATTTTTACTTTATAGATCGATATGAGCCATTCAGAGAAGGAAAAAAAAAACTCAATCATCTGCTACAGAAAAAGCCCAATAACACCCCTACCAGCTCAACCAATCCCAACCTTGTCATTACTATGCCCTCTGACCTTTTCCTTTCACAGGATGAGCGATCTCTTCTTAGCAAAGGCCTCAGTTTTGTTCTAGTCCCCAAGAAGCTGGACACCCCGCAAACCCAAGTCGACCTCAACTGGTTTTACCACGGGATTCAGCTTAAAGCTCATTTTGCTGACGGCTCCTCCTCTCCGGTAGAGGACAATAACCCAGTCACTGATGCCATCAACAATATCAATCCTAAACAGAGCTCTTGGACTCCAACTGGCCTCTCTGTCTCTCTATTGCTCCTGCCTCCTCCCCCCTCCCAGCTTTTGTTCTTCTGTGCTAGAGTTGACAATGCATGCTACTGTATGGTCACCCTCCATACTGTCGGCCACAAACCAAACATGTCAAACAGACAGGATACCTTCCAACAAGGAACCAGGATCATCTACAAAATGATCCAAACAGTCCACCATTTACAAAACAGCAGTTTTTTTGGACGGGAGAACAGAGCACCCACTAGCCTATGACGGAAGACCGAGGAACTCAAGCACCTCATTAAACCTGCCAAGCCAGCCAAACTCACATATTTGAAGCTGGTAAGCAATGCCAAAAATTGGCTTCACACCACACTGCAGATCCTCGAAGAGCACTACGAGGAAGATCTGTCATTACAACTAGAGGAACTTGAGCTTCCCACTGGGAGCAAGCTTTCACACTTGCTTCCAACTGATCAAAAACATTATGAGAGGAAATTGCAGAACACCACCTTTGGACCCTACACAAGCTATCAATACTGGGTTAGGGAAGGACACTCCCTAACAGTGAAGCTATTGGAGAGAAAATTAAGGCTCAGTTAAGAAACTGGAACAGTCTTGACTTGTTTCTTTACACAAAAGTTATTTATTTTCAAAAAAATAATGAGGACCCATGAGGATTCCTCTGGTGTGCAAGACCTGCCTGAAGACATTTGACCAGTTTCCTCTTCTCTTAAAGGTGGTGTGTATGAAATGAGCCTCAGCAGAGGAGATCAGTGAGGTCTCACTCCAGGCCAAGAAGGACTTGTTGAATCACCTGAGGAATGGGCAGGTTGGGGATTGCAAGAGCACAGAGCTCATATCTGGTGAGGTTGTGAGACTGGTGGAGTCCATGGACTGTTTTATGTGGAATCCTGAAGACACATCATCAAGGTGAGATATTTATAATTTATATCTTCTGTTTCTTTTCAAATTTACCATTATGTAAAGGTATGTTAAAATTATATACCCATAGTCCAGATGCCCTGAGCAAGAGGCTGCTGTCCAGGAGGAAGAGATGCCAGAGACTGAAGCAGAGGAGAAAGGGGAAGACATGAGTTCTGGAGAACTTTCTATTTTTACAAATGTATCTATTATTTTATTCTTGTATTCTAGTTTGTCTTATAGGTATAAGATTTTTAAATGTGAATCTTGTATTCCTACTGGCCCCCAGTACTTAAAAGCCATCATCAGGCTCTCAGGAAGACGGTAGCTTCTGGACTGGACAGAAAGCACTCCCTGGATGCTCCTCACCGGGCTGGGTTTAAACAGGACCTTATCAAGGATCTTGGAGCGGCAGATTGCTCTCAGGAGGTATTTCTTTTTTAAAGGCATTTACAATTGAGCAGTGATATTTCCATAACACATGTTTTTACTCCTTAGCTTAAAATTCACCCAGGTGAAATGTCAGCCATAAACATTGTGACTTTACATTTTTCAGGTAGAAAATGTTTCCAGATTCCTGTTTCTTTAATGGATCGATCTGCATCTTCCTTAATCTCTGTAAAGGACATAACCAAAACACAATTATTGTAACCAAATGAAGACCACTAGACTGTCTCACCAAACCATTGCTAATTATACCAAGAACATAAACCGTTTTCCGCGCTACATCCTGAAGGCTATCAATGTGAAAGTAGATGATCCCAGCTTGGTTAACCTCATCATCAACTTCCATAGTATCTTAAAGGATATTCAGAAGAAAAACTATAAGAATGTTGTCAAGAGATTACCAGAAAGAGGTACTTTTCATTTTTTAACTTTATTCAACTGTACTTCTTTTAATTCAAATACAAAAAAAGATGTTGATAGTATTACTTTCTCCCGGAGATATAGACAGATGCAGAGTCCATAACCAAGTACCAGAGATTGCTGGAAGGTGTTGAGGGTTGTAAAGAGAGATGTGTTGCACATACAGCTCTGAAAAGAACACCCTGCCTGACCATTATCTTGTGCTGTATTACCTGCAGACCTTTCTCCAGCTGAAGGACCTGCAGCACCCAGGGGTGGTAAAGAACATGACAGTAAGAATACTTTCATACAACAAATAAGTTACACACACACACACACACATATATATGGGATTTTTACAGTTTGGTGTATTAATTTTTGCTATTACAGGTCGAGGAATAGATGCAAAGAAAGTGTTGTTTCAACAAGTGGGCAAAAAGATGGTCTAGTTTGCTGTTAACCAGCACAAAACCTCATCACAGCAGCTGGCTTCCTTTGCATTGAGTGAAGAGGAACATGCAAGTGGATGGCTACACTGATAAACCCCTTCACTCGATTCAGGGTTGTTGTGGAACTGGAATAATCCTGGCAAGCAGTGGGTGCAAAGCACAGTATCGCCGATAATGTGACACCAGTTCATCACAGGACTCGCACACTCACACCACGGCCAATTTTCATAGAAGCCCATTAAAATCCATGTTAATACAGAACAAAAGACCTCCACTTGCATAGCTACCATCATGTATAGTATTTAAGAAAATCTCCAATGTACCTTAATTGCATTTTATTTGTGTTTTATGAAACAGCTGATCTTTACTTCACTAAACTAAGCTGTAATGCCCAGGTCAGCAGCTGTGAAGGGAGACAGAAGTTTTTCAGTTAATCTGCGGGAGAGCCAATTCACAGTCCTTCCAACAACTTGAGACGACTGCATGAGAAGTAAGCAGAATAATATATTACTTTATATTTCTGTGGGTTGGAAACATTCACAAATGCTTGCTTGTTTGTTTTGTAGATTCCTCCAGCCATTCATTACCAGCCAGGAGGGCAATTGAGTTGACAGAAAAATATGTAACCGATGCACAGAAGAGCATTATGTGGGATTACTTAGCCCACAGAGAAACATTATAGAATACCGACTCAGCCAGCATCTGCTCGGCAATCAAAGTAATTGAAGGCTTTGCAGGACAAGGAGTTTAGTAAGCATCATCACAATCTCAAAATAAGTCTCTCACAAAACAATCATTCATTTCTTTTTTTTAACTTCAGGTCAAGTAATCAATCATCAGACTCTGGACAAGAATGCACACCTGCTGTGGAGTGGGTTAGAAAACATTACACCTATTCAGTTATTTTTTGACTGTGTTACAGAGACCTGTGATATTTTATTTAAAATTTTTACAACAGTGGATCAAGGCCAAGATCCAAAACAGCAGCTGCAGGATTTACATGTCCGAAGATGGATGATGCTACAGCCTTTCAGCAGCTGATAAAGGTGTTTCCAGTGTTATTATATGGGCAGCTTAACAAAAAAAGGAGCATCAGCTTACCAAAAAAAAGGAGCATCTGAAACTAACTAGAAGTCATGACAGGTGGAAATCAGAACAGAGGAAGTGAGACTGCAGACCGTTAATGGCAAGTTTACAAATCAATTATCTTCACCGACAAACACTAAGTTTGGAATATATTCTGAGGATTTATGATGTGGTTTTCCTTCTAGACCTTTACACTAGATGGCTATCAGGTAACCTACTATATTCAAAAGATGGACTGCTCAGCCAATGCATCAACAGTATCTGAAGTGTTTGAGAAGTGGAAGCCCAAGACAGAACTGCCACCAAATGACAAGCAAATTAAAAAGATAGAAAAGCATCAAATCTGGGAAGGCCTGAGCATCAGTGACAATGTTTTCAGAAAGGAGAGGTGGTGTGTGATTATCATGGCGAGATCATCACAGAGACAGCCGCTGAAGCCCTAACGGCACAGATGGCAGAGGGAGAGAAGATACATCTTTTCTTTTTTTGATGGACCTGCACAAAAACTGTGCATTGATGCTCGTGAAGAACACTGTGCCTGCCTCACGGATATGGAGACGATCAGAAGGTGGATAAATCCATCAAAGAAAATAAATACATCAAGGCTGTAAGAGGGTCATTTATATAAACGAAAAGCCTGTCATAATCCTGTCTGTGACAAAAAATGACATTGTTGAGGGAGAAGAGCTCCTCTTTGATTACAGCATTTCCAGAAAATCATTTCAAGGCAAAGGACAAGCTCTGGAGTGGTTGGATCACTGACCATTTCCAAAACAGAAACTCAGTAAGTGTACTAAAGTGCATATTTTGAAGATATATATTTTCTTGTAGCTTAAAATTAATGTTAGAATTAAGAATTATGTTTGTGTTATTGTCTTAAAAATGGCATTTCTCATTCTCACCAGCAAGGATATAAGGAAGGGATATGGGACTGCCAAAAAGATACATAATTTTCAGAAGAGCATAGAAGGCAGATAACTACCCTCAATTGTTACTGCAGAGAAATGCCACATCGTGTAAACAAAAAAAAGCTTTTGAGAAGTGAACCATTCTTGAAATGTATTGACAGAATCTGAATAGCACAGCATTCCCAGACCAGGCACTGGAGTTTCCTGCAGCGTTAGATGGGTAGTCTCTTGATAAGAGAGAGATCGACAGAGTACTGGAAGTCATGAACGACACCTTTCCAATTAATCGAGAACAGAGCCCACAAGATGTGTCTAGAGAACAATTTCTTACAATTTAAGTGGTAGTTTCTGAATAGGTTAAAGACAACATGGCTCTACCATATTGTCAGTGGTTTATATTTAAAATCTAAAGATTTGAAATTGAATCTGTTTCTTAAACGACATTGTTCACAGGAACAGCAGCCCAAATCATTTGATGACTGTAAATATGACAAGCTTGTGATAGTGTAAATTGTACAGTGCAAAACAGTTGTATTGTTTTGGTTTTGTCTTCAACATAATCATATTGGTAGGCATGTTATTTTTATAGCAGCAACCTGCCATTCATCACCAGCCAAGATGCCACAAGGTACAAGAGATGACCCAGAAGTACTTAATGATGCAGAGAAGAGCATATAGGTGAAAAAAAGAAGACAAGAAATATCCATTAACACATGCATCTACAAATCAGAAGATGGGTGATGGTCAGCATTTCAGGAGTGACACTGGAGATTAAATTCAAGTTCTTACAGCGATTTTCTGTTTGGCTTCAACACAAATCATATTAATATGCTCACATTATTAATTTGCACAAAATGCCCGATATTCAATACAGGCCACGTTCAGAGGAGTACACACAACCCTGCCAGAACGTGGCTAGCCGAAGTGCGGCGGACCACAGGGAAAGAACTCTTGTCCACATGGATGTCTCTGCTCTGAAAACCAGTGGATAAAGGTATATGACAGTCTGTTCTCAGCTGTTGATTTTGTGCAAAACATTGAATATGAAAGATTGAAGTGTCACCATTCTATGAAGTTCAGACATAAGTATTATATTGATAAGCTAGGTCTGTTCTAATACCTGAAGAACTTTTATATTGCACTGTTTGCTTTGGTTTCCTTCACGGGCTCTGGTTTTCAGACATCAGTCCAAGATCATTGGTGGGTTAATTGGTTTCTGGTAAAATTGGCCCTAAGTGTGAGTGTGTGTGTTTGATTTCCATCTGGCATCCTCAGAAGATGTCTTTGTTTTCTTTTCTTATTTGCCGTTGATTACTAGAGTTTATTTGGCATAATACCTTTGTGATGAATACTTTCTTTTTTGTCAATAGTCTTATTTTAAATCAACAACGTCAATGAGTTCGTACCTTAACCTTAAAGAACAAGCAGTAAAAAATTAGAAACTAAACACTTCAGATGGGTTATAAGCTGAAGTTTTTGTAAGTGAACCGAGATTCCTGTGCAGTGCAGAGACACGTCTTTAAAATGCTGCATGTATATATGGTGGACTTAAAATTTGTTCAATTTTGTCACAATGTAAAAGTATATTAAACAGGTGACATACTCCATCTATAAAGATTTGACAAGTTTTAATTCCATACTTCCATTGACTGTTTTGGAATGCATTCCTTAAATTTCCCTGAATAATCATTGTCTCACAGAGAAGACCTGGGTGACACAACAGGGGTCAGGGCTGTGCTGAATGGAGGTTTGTGTAGACTAGCCAGTGTCTATGGGCGACTGTGGGATCACCGGGGATTCCCCCCCCAACGCCTGTAACATTGCCAGGGGGTGTAATCACAGACAAAACCTAAAGTTCCCTTCATTGAGGGGTCACTATTTGTCATACATCCTAGCTGAACAAGAGACAAAAGATAAGCCTTCCACTGTCACTGACAGAGCAGTCTGGGACACTCTAGGCTGGACTGGACCATTGGCTTTGGAAGATGGGGTAACAGGAGATGAAATAGATCACACAAGACTGTCAGTCCTGCCTAGCTGTTATGTGACTGACGGACTCACCCCCACATTGAGAAGAGACAACTGGCTTCTGTGTAGAAAGCAGACCATTTCATTTTAACTGGTTAATCAGATCTAATGAGCTTTATTACCCTTGACAAGACTGGACACTTTACATCTAACTTCCTCCACCCCTCTGACTCAATCTTTCTGAAACAGGGTTATCATTTTAGTTTTGCCCGGCACTGTTTGAGCAGAAGAAAGAAATAATAGCGCTATTACCAACAGTCTAGCGCAGTAACCACTAACTCCAATAAGTTTAACTAGAGGAAGAACCCAGCTTCAGCTCAAAAATAAAACTATTTAAATTATAATTCTCCAACACTGGCTGGAGACTCTGTTTGTCCATGCTCAGCGGTTATATAGGACAGGACTCGGCGCGCAGCAGGTGCGGCTCATTGCTCTGCGCTGCCCGTGCGGAATGCGCGTCTCCTCCCTCCTGACTCGTCACACCGCCTTCATACTCTACAGCGGGGAAAAAAAAACTCCCCTTTACTGTCTTCATACATCCCTCTTAAAGCCCAGAAACACAGAAACTCCGGGGCGTTTCTGTGAGTCAGTACTGTTTTTTTCTGTTCGAGGTTACAAGCAGAAACAATAAAAGCGTTGAAAGCAGGAAGTTATTTCTGCTCGTAAAAATAAATTTTCTGATTCCTAAAACCTAATAAAATCCATGTAAGTCTCCCTTTCGTTCCCAATGCACATTACTGAATATAAACCAGTCAAGTTCAAGTACTTTTCTGATTTATCTGAATAGTTCTGGCGCAGCTGTTACAACACAGATACAAACTATTTTTTTTTCAAAGGAGCTCTAGCCTTTTTTAAATTGAATATTTTTTTCAAATCGCTAAGTCACAAGAAACACCAACAACACTCATCGTAAGCTACTGACCAATCACATTCCTGAATTTTAAACCCATTTAGTATTTATTTTTAAATTGTTTTATTTTTTTATTTTACACCTGTTTTACGTATTCTTGCTTCTGTCCTTTTACAGCCACTTGGACAGACCGCTCTGAGACATCTGCGTTCAGTAAGCGCTGAGCCTGCTCTCAGAGCAAATTGCCTCTTTTACATAGCAGCCCCGACACTGAGAAACGAAGAGTAATGCCTTCTATCTGGCATTTTTCATGTCCAATACGTTTGACATCTACCAAGGGCGACAGAGTTCTTTTGTGACACTATTTATTTTTTTTTCTTTCTGTTCTCTCTTTGAAAACAAAACTAGAAATCGTGCAAGGGAAAAATGTTTTTTTTTTTCATAGAGAAAACGTGCACCAGTATGTGTGTTGAGAAGAAATGATTAAACATGATATGTGACCTAATTTACCAGAGCAAATGCTCACCCAGCAAGGTCTGGAGAAGTTGGAGAGGATGACTTCGCATGCACATGTGCTTGCATGCAGTCATATGTGCTTGCATGTGTGCTTACGTGCAAACGGGCGTGGATTCTTGTATGCAAAAAACTTTCCGAGGCTCTTCTGAAGCACATAAAATTATTTGGAGATATACATTTGTCTTGTTTTACTCTTAGGCTCTAGATTTGATAACTTTTTTTTTGCATTTTTGCATTTTTCATTATTTTCCAGAAAATGGTTGCAAGCCCGATATCATGCGAAGAAACTTCAGGATTCAGGGATCAGTCAATGGATTTTCTTCAAAGTTGGATTTTTGCATTCTGTGGACAAACAGATGTTCTATAATGTTTTTTTTTTTTCAAATTTAAAAATATCATTTTTTCATGGAGATTTGAAGGGGATGGATTCACCCTCCTTTAGCCAGGACAGAGCTCCAGGAGCCTGGGTAGGATTCTAGCTTTCTCCCCTTGCAGGCACCTGGCACAAAATACATATTTTTTTTCCTTAAAATCTTTTGTTTTGTATTCCTTGTTGTTCCAAACGTAATTTTAATCACTTTTAATTGGAGATTATATTAATCATTAATAAATGACCAATTTCACTAAAAATAATGTAATATAAAACTGATGTTTTTAACTTTATTGTAGTGTTTTAGAATCGAATATATCTTCAAAAATTGTTATTTTTCACTCCTAGGAATGAAAGCTGTTGTTATATGATGTTTATTTTCAAATTTAAAAAAATCAAAGGCATCGGACACAGAACCTCATGGTTTTCCTAAAAATCTTTTTTTATGTTCCCTGGTGTTCCAAACTTAGTTTTAATAAATTTTAATTTGTTATTATGTTAAAAACAGGGTAATACATTCCTAATTGGACTATAAATAATGTCATATTGTCTGCTATAAAACTGATGTTTTCAACTCTATTGTAGAGATTCTAGAATCAACTAATAGAGAATTGAAATAAAAAAATGGCATAAGAAGACATTACCAACAACGACCACAAGATGGAGATATTGTCCAAAGAGGCAAGAGGGGCAAAGCCGCGATAAGGTAAAATCATTTTTTTAAAGAGATTGCTGTCAGAATGCACATCCGTATCCCAAACAGAATCTCTAGTAAAATATGATCATTTATGAAACAGGCAAATGAGTGTCTGCTACAATATGATTGCTACATATCTGCATTTGTTGGTTTTTAAGTAAGAGAGTTGGGTTTGTAAGTTTTGAGTAAGAGTGCAGGGGGTTTAAACCTGCGATCCAGTGTGTTGAAGTATTTCACAACACTACCTCTAGCACATCTGGAAATAAATCCTCATAATGATTATTGCCCTGGGCATGTACCAAAAAATCCCTGAGCATATATATATCACTGTGTTGAAGCTAGAGACAGAATAACTGCAAACACATCCTAAATACAGTGTTCCTGCACCTTTGACCTCATCCAGAATGTATTATTTTTTTAAAGGGATTGCTGTCAGAATGCACAACTGAATCCCAAACAGAATCTCTAGTCAAATATGATCATTTGTGAAACAGGCAAATGAGTCTCTCAGGGGCCCATTGCTCGTTTTCAGACACATTTATGCAATACTTTCACCATGCGTTGAGCAATAGGGATTAAAGATACCAGAGGTAAGGTTTAAAAGTGATTCTGAGGTGCAACACATCAGCGATACAGCTAGGCATCTGAAATGTGGGGTTCGAGAGCCCTTCAGGGAACCGTACCCTAAAGGTACCAGAAGTCCACTAGTATAAGCATTAAGTCACTGTCACCCCTGTTACAATGTGATTGCTAGATATCTTAATTTCTTTGGTTTTTAAGGAGTAAGAGTGCAGGGGGTCTAAATCTGCGATCCAGTGTGTTGAAGTATTTCACAACACTACCTGTAGCCCGTCTGGAAATAAATCCTCAGACTGCTTATTGCCCTGGGCATGTATCAATAAATCACTGAGCATATATATATATATATCACTGTGTTGAAGCTAGAGACCTGTATGTAATAATATAAATAGAATAGATTATAATAACATAATGATCCAGTGTGTTACACTACTTCACTGCTTCACTGCTCTATGCCGTCTGGAAATAAATCCTCAGACTGCTTATTGCCCTGGGCATGTACCAATAAATTACAGGAGCACATCTATATATCACTGCATTGAAGCAGGAGACAGAGAATCACTGCAAACACATCCTAAATACAGTGTTCCTGCACCTTTGACCTCATCCAGAACGTATCATTTTTTTAAAGGGATTGCTGTCCGAATGCACATCTGAATCCCAAACGGAATCTCTGGTAAAATACGATCATTTGTGAAACAGGCAAATGAGTGTCTCAGGGGCCCATTCCTCATTGTCAGACACATGTATGCAATGCTTTCACCATGCATTGAGCAATAGGGATTAAAGACGACTAAGGACATGATAATTCACCTGAAGAACGGGGTCATCGTGGATTACAACAGAATAGAGATCGTGTCTGGTGAGGCAAACAGGACAGTGGTTGTAAGACTGCTGGAGTCCTTGGGCCTTTTTGTACGTGGGAACCTGGTAAATGATTTGAACTAATTTAACGTCATATTCGGGAAATCCAGAGAACGTCTTCACACTTGTCGTGGCTGTTGCAGGAAACACCTGTTGAATCTCACTCGGGATTTCTTGAGAGATCATTCAGCGAGTGAGTCGCAATTAGGAGATAATTTGGTATTTCTTAAGAGAACTCAGGATTTTTTTTTTCCTTGGTGGCAATGCGCTTCCGCAATAAATCATAGACTCTGCTTTCAAAATAGCTGCACCAGGTACTCGGACACAGATAAACACAGGGATTTAAAATTCAAGAATATGAATGGTCAACTGCTTCCAGTTGGGGTTTTTACGTTTCGTATTTAGTGATTTTTGTATCAATCTTTTAAAAAAATCATTAAAATGCGAACAATATGTAAATTAAAAACAACAGCACCGACAAATGCTGGGAAGACAGGTAGTTTTTTTGTAATCAGATTCCAATGTCAAATACTGTGTATGAGAGCTTACTGTACGTAACTTTCCTTTTCTCACATTTTCTGACGACTATTCCGAAGGGGCACCCTGTCAACTCTTAATACTTTTAAAAAAATCTGTCTGCGTGTTTGATTATTTTAAAAAAAGATCAATGTTGATTATAACTAAAGAAATTAATGATCACAAACAAAAAAAAGGGCTGAAGATGCGAGTCGCTTTTGTATTAGAGCTGGATGACACGAGCTTATAAATAAATAAAAAATGTTTTCTTCCAATAAATCATACATTTTGTTCCATCCTTCTTACTATACTTCTCTCTTGTAGTAGTAAAGCATTTTGATTGAAACCGAACAATACATTAAAGGTTTCATCTATACACTTATACTTCCACTGCTGTGCAGCGGAGCCTGATACACCCCAGTAGGCAAAAGACGTATAATATACGTCTATTAAACGCACACCTTAGACGTATAAATGTGGTCTGAAATTCGTCTAGAATGAAATTCTAATATACGTCTATTGTTATACGTCAATTATACGTCTATGATTAGATGTTCATTATACATAAATGGTTGGAGTTCTATTATATGGATAAATTTAGAGGTCTATTATACGGATAACTTTAGAGGACTATTATACGTATATGGTTAGAGGTCTATTATACGGATAACTTTAGAGGACTATTATACGTATATGGTTAAAGGTTTATTATACGGATAACTTTAGAGG
Source organism: Lepisosteus platostomus (assembly GCF_059453375.1). Taxonomy (NCBI): domain Eukaryota; kingdom Metazoa; phylum Chordata; class Actinopteri; order Semionotiformes; family Lepisosteidae; genus Lepisosteus; species Lepisosteus platostomus. The sequence continues at coordinate 57,366,323 of NC_142615.1, forward strand.
TCTATTATACGTATATGGTTAGAGGTCTGTTATAACATGAATAATAGTTGTGAATAACATAAAACTGTCACTACACATGATTGAGTCCTTGAGTCTGGCACCTAAGACCACTCAGCCATCCTGACAAGCAGTGGAGGCTGGTGTTTTGAATGCGCCCGTTTCTTTGTCGAAGGATTATTAACTACTACTGATAGTTCTTTTCTTCTTATTACAGAGATTTCTGCATTGCAAGACAATTGACGATATAGATAAAGTAAAGTCTTGGCAAACGAAATACGCACGGACAGGGTTGGACTCCGCAATCTTCGGTTTACGAGACTGACACCTTACCGATTTATAATGACATTCACAATAGATTTAAGGAAAACACAACTGTCTGAACAGGGACTTGAACCCTGGGCCTTCAAATTAAAAGTCTGATGCTTTACCAACTGAGCTATCCAGGCTCCAGAAGAGAGTCAACACTGTCGGGATCCTCGCAAGTCACATATCTCTTCTTGTGCCGAAGCGCAGTCGTACCTGACCCGTCTGGAATGACCACTGACAGACTTTATCCAGAAGTGACAGCACCACTCCCAGTAGAATGAGAGAGAAATACAGTACGACGTGAGGAGTCAAGAGGCTCCCACAATTCATCTTTCCTCACAATACACATTTTTTCACTAACATTTTGACCTTTTCACAATCAGATTTTTTCACATTTAATAAGATCTTTTAATCAACAACATTTAAGAAAGAAAAGAAATGGAACATTTTTTGGAACAATAAACAACAAAAAACTTTCAATGCCTTGGTTGTATACATGTGCACACCCTTTATAAAGGGGGTTGCAACTGTGCTGAAATTTAACCAGTCACATTCCAGATCATGTGCAAAGGTTATTTGCCTTTGCCAGACGTCAATTGTATTGATTCTGATTAGTCCTAATTTATATCACTTGATCTCATATAACCAACCGATCTGGGAGAACAAACGTTCAAACTGCACAGCGGAACATGAAAAGAAATCCGACTGCTGGTTGTCAGCAAAGAATGTCGTTACAAATTATCCACCGAGCTGTTTTATGTATCCGGCCACCTCTTTCCTTCTTTGCAGTGAGCACAATTCTTTCCGTTTCTTCTCTTGTATGTTCTTTTCTATTGTACTGTCCCTTTCCCCCATGTGGAGATGGATTCACAACCGACACCCTGTTTTCACCCTGTGTTTCTGCCACGTCAGTCTGTATGAGGAGTGGGTGTTTCACAGCTCCAGTGGCGCAATTGGTCAGCGTGCGGTACTTATACGGCAGTACACAGCGGAGCTATGCTGAGGTTGTGAGTTCGAACCTCACCTGGAGCAGTATGGCCTGTGTCTTTAGCTACTGAAAGCAACTGACGAGTTTAGGTGTTGGAGATGAGGTTTAAATTAATTTGAAAGAATCAAGTAAAGGTTTTTTTCTATATCACACCCAAAGAAGGCTCCACTGCTGAAACATTTCCTGCTCGTTTCAGCATGGAATAAGTAGTTGCAAGAAAATCAGCCACCTGAATAGGGACCCTGAGATGAAATGTTCGATATTCTACTGACTGGGCTATTCCCGTCTACTCAATTTCTTTCTGAAACAGTGTTTTTCCAGAAATACTTACAATTTGTGAAATTTAAAATACAATCTTGCTTAAAAATGCAGATGATTTTTTTCCCAAAAAACGTAAATGGAGAAAACTGACCCATTTGAGTCTCTGTGGTACAATTGCTTAGTGCGGTCAGGTTGGGACTAAAATGATAGTAAGGTGCTGGTTCAAGCACAACCTGGCATGCCTTTCTCACTGATCCAACATGAACATCATCTAGGGAAGAAGTGGCATTTAATGTTTAATACATTATTGACTTTATTGATAATTGGAGGGAATGCAAATGCTTTGCATGTATCAAATTACAGCACATAACAACTGAGTACTGTACCTGAGTCGATATCACTGGGCAATTTCCAGTAGTGACCAACATCATCAACTTAAGATAAGATTCACACATGGAGTTTTATCTTGGAATGGAGGGCGGAGAATTCATTTATACTCCCGTTGCATCTTGAGCTAAACTATTTTAAAAATATGACGCAGATTTGTTCAAGACATTTCTAATCGCCTTAAAGAGCGTTTTCATGAAGACATACGTCGGCTAGCTCTCCACTGTTAATTGACAGGACTTTTGAAGAAACTGTTCTCATACAACCAACATACAAATTACACATCTTAATAAACATGAATGGAAATCTGTGTTGTGAATAACATAAAACTGTCACTACACATGATTGAATCCTTGAGTCTGGCACCTAAGACCACTCAGCCATTCTACCAAGCAGTGGAGGCTGGTGTTTTGAATGCGCCCATTTCTTTGTCAAAGGATTATTAACTACTGCTGATAGTTCTTTTCTTCTTATTACAGAGGTTTCTGCCTTGCAAGACAATTGACGATATAGATAAAGTCAAGTCTTGGCAAACGAAATAGGCACGGACGGGGTTGGGGCCCGCGATCTTCGGTTTACGAGACTGACACCTTACCGATTTATAATGACATTCAAAATAGATTTAATCAAATATTTCACATTTAATAAGATATTTTAATCAACAACATTTAAGAAAGAAAACAAACATTTTTTGGAACAATAATTAAAAATAAACTTTCGATGCCTTGGTATCACACCCTAAGAAGGCTCCACTGCTTTCTTCTCGTTTCAGCATGGAATAAACCTTTACTTGTTCCTTTTGCAGCCCATGCATGCTAGCACAGCTACTTACTTAAATTACCATCAGCTGTGGACCTCCAGCTGACCTGTACACAGATAGATGAGAGATATCTTCTTAAACGAGAGGAGCACGATGGAGTACAGGAAACTTGATAAAGCTCTTGCAGTTAGATTCTGTGTCTTTGTTGCTCCCTAGATATGTTTTTAATGTTTTTTTTTTCTTTTTAAGTTGTTTCATTTGATTGTTTTTAGAGCTGTTAGACTACTACAGGGATTTACCTAGGTTTCCGGAAGATTTCTCGTGTTGTGGTTGTTGTGTTTTCGGGTTACAACTATTTTTTTTCTATTGATAGGACCCCACGCATTACTGTGGGACTAGTTAACTTTAGTTCTTACATTCTACCTGAAATTACCTCAATACCTACAACTCTGTTTTTCTTTTTTTTTTAAAAACAAGTGATGTTTTTTTCTTGAGGCTGATCGGTATCTACAACGGGTCGATTGCAACGAACTTGGCCACTGAAATTTGTCTTCATCTCTGTAATAAAGACTAGCAATCTGGTATTTGCGATGAAGTTCAGTTTCACATTTTTCAGCACTCTCACGGTTAGTATTGCCTGGAGCGACATAATACCTAACGCATTCGTTTTTGCAGCTACATCCGACGGTAACAAGAAAAAATAGTTGTAAAACCAACAGAAAGCACAGACTGCTATAACTAGTCTAGTTATATAATGATTTTAAGTATAAGGATAAACTACTGCAAGGAATCGGTCCACCTGAACAAACAGGATCGTAATGTTGACACCCAATAATGACACTGATATGTTCCGTTCCTGGACGGATAGCCCTCCTTCACATCAAACAGTCCAAGTGACTGTTAGTGTCAATTAGTGTTATCTGACCATTGACAAAGTACAACTTTTTTTTAGGGTGCAGGCTAAGTAAGAGAAAGTGTTCAAAAATCCTTTTGTCCAGAACTGAGGGGGCGACACTCCTCCCTCCCCATGCGACGCCAGGCCTGTCCCCATCCTATTCCATAATGTCATTATATATAATACCTTACAACAGTGACCATTTCCTTACTAACTGCATGCGTTAAAGTTGCACATCAGCACACAGCAGGGAGCACCTTGCTGCGATGTATTATCAATGTTAAATTGCAACCGTACTATTGACAACATTAATAAACGCATATATAATTGACATTGGAAACACAGTAACTTTTCCGGTTATATACCACAATGCATTGCTGATATTCGTTAGTCGCCATTTTGGTTTAATACTTTCATGTTTTTCAACAAAGAAGAAATCTGCAAAAATCTCAGCAGTCCTCTTTTGACAAGTAAGTATAAATAATAATAATACTATTTGAATACATACAGGTCTTACTTAATATTATTTTGGTTAAAAATAGTACGTTAATAAGCAATAAATGGCACATAGTGCACTATATAAAATAGTGTGAAGGTGAAGATCACACAAAATCAACTACAAATGTGGGAATTTTAAAATTTTAGGATTATAAATTGCATGTAGCACATTAGCAACACTACAGTAATGCTAATATAACAATAGTGTAAGAAAATCCTCACCCAATTCCTTTCAAATGCTGATACAAAATGTGAATGATTTCAGAGTTTCAGAAGTGGGTATTGAGTCTCAGAGATCAGAGATGAATTGAGGCGTGTGAGAAGGTGTACAGAACGATTGGACTCCCAATTCCACATCAAGAGGCTGAGTACAATGGAAGAGTTCTGTACACACGAGCGAGTCCTTGCTACTGGCATGATATTATATTCTCTCTGTGGTGTAGCCAAAAGCAATATTAAGTGGAGCTGATGGCACACTACGGTTTGCACTGATTCTCGGCAGCTGTTGTTGCCAGCATAAAGCTGAAGGGACCAATGAGCATTTCTGTTGAGTAGAAAAATTAAAGCTTTTTTCTGCCTTGATGTTCAGCTGACAAAGACTATCTTGAAAGACGTACCTCAGGACAGACTGTCAAATAAATCTTTCACTGATTTAATCTCTAGGGATTGGTGTTGATCAAGTCAAATAGAGGACTTATTAATAGCTGACAGTCGAAAATGAACCAGCGGCCACAATGGAGAAATTTGCACTATGCCTGATCAGTGATCACATTATTCCTATCCTGTAGTCCTTGCGCTGGCTGCCTGTCAAGTTTTGTGTTGACATCAAAATCCTCATGCTAACCTATAAGGCTCCACATGGGTTGGCACCTCAGTACCTTTCTGAGCTATTATTGCCCTACTCCCCACCTTGCAATCGTTGCTCTTTTAATTTTGGTCTCCTATATGTCCCCCAAGCCCGTCAACACTCCCTGGGTGATAGGGTCTTCTTCTGTTATGCCCCATAGATCTGGAACTCTCTCCCCAAGGATATCAGAGAGTCACCTTCTCTAAGCTCCTTCAAATCCAGACTCAAAACCTTCTTCTTTAGAAGAACCTTTTTTTAACTTTTCCTTACCCTCTGCTTCTACTGTACTTAGTACCACCATCTACTGTCTCCTCTAACTGTATATCCTCATCCTGCTTATCTTGTGTATTTTTTATTTTATTTTTATTATCATTCTGTAAAGTACTTTGAGAAGCCACCTTTAAAGGAGCTATATAAAATAAGGTTTATGATTATTATTATAAATGATGAACAGTGTATTTAACACAGACCACACACAGTCCTTCATTGCGAAAGATTGCAGGGTTAGGGAATATTCTTTTCACTCGTTTTGTTGGCTTTGTTGCAGGAATTGTTTGGATGACATCATTGTAGGAAGGAGAGGATCAGGGTTTAAGTGAGTCTTTTTCACGCCTGACACTGTGTGGTTCTCTAAACAAGCTTTTCAATTGTGTTGTTGAAGACTGTATCCCGGCTTTGTTGCAGGAAATGTGTGGATGCCATCATCGGAGCAAGGAGAGAATCAGGGTTTTGGGGAAGTCTTTTTGACGCCTGAAACTGTATGGTTCCTGGTTGTAACGGCTGACACTCTACACCTGAACAACAGAGAACACTGATGAAATTGCTGAACTGTCTAGCGGACATTTTGTCACTTTCTTCTGACCTGTATTTAATGCAATTCTCTGAAAACGTGGCACGTTATATCTGTGCTACCTTTATGAAGGGTCATAGATCTTATCATAGATTCGATCACAATTATCTTAAAACATGCATGAGAAAATTACATTACACTATAAGGCTGAGTTCTCCTGGTCCCTCTGCAGCAAATGTGTGTTTTAAAGGAGGTGTTATGTTATTTTTGTTTGCCGTGCCATAAGAACAGCATGGTTGTTTAAATTAATAGGTCTGAAATTGGTTTAAACCACAGGGATGTAACAAAAAAAAAACAAGTTCTTCTTGACACAGAGATAGTTGGAGATATTTGGCAGCAGTGGGAATCCAACTCAATGCCCCCAAAGAGACTGGAGCTTTAATCCAGCTCTTTAGAGCGCTCGGCTGTGTTAGCCTTGACTGCCTCATACTTCACACTGTTGGCTCAGAGAAAACTGGGTGACTTATAAAGGCTGGTAGGAGTGGAAAGGAACAAATGCTTCATTTTTGGACAAAGACTTTATCTACTAAAGGAAGGAAAATATTTGATTATTGTTTGTTCATTAGACATTTTGATCAAATTATTGTAATGCAGTGCCAGGTACAATTAAGGTATAATATGTACATGAACATCATGTCTGAGTCAGTGATGGCAGCTGACTATCGCTGGAGGACAGTTTTTCATGAGTGGGTAAGCCTGCATAATGAGGGAGAAGAGATCAGCCATCTGTGACGCAGTGTCCAGTGACACTAACTATCTGTCCTTCTTTTCTCTGCTAATGTAGAGGGTGAATGTAAGGAATGTCTACTCCACACCTGAAGAAGGCTCCACGGCCGAAACGTTGTGTTCTCTTTCTTCTTTTTTTCCAGCATGGAATAAACCTATTACTTGTTCCTAATTCTATACATTTTATAATCAGTCTACAACATTTAGAGGAGCTCAATTGCATAATGATAGTATTTCTTGCCTTTTAAATACATCAGTCAAAAATGTAGAGAAGGTTCTCCTGTTTTCACCATTATAAGAACTGTGATGTACCACTAATATTTACGCTCATAAAAGCATTGTAATTATATTGTTCTGTTCTGTTACAGTCTTGAATGACACAAACCTTCTCTTTTACTGCACTACACAGTTCAGCACACAAGGATCCTCAGTCAAACAAACACTGCAATCACTTGATAAAAGCCATTTCTCATCCTTTCTCTTGGTGTTGGTGCTACCATTGTATGCAAAGAAGGCGACTTGACAATGAAAGGTGTAATCATCTTAAAGAGAGTCTTCATGAAGGTGTGTGTCATGAAGCTCTCCACTGGCAATTGACCAGGCTTGTGAAGAATCTCATTCAACAACCATACAAATTGCACAGCTTAAGGCACATGAAGTGAAATCCGTGAGCTGATTGACACAAAACAATGTTGCTTTGCATTATCCGCAAAGCTGTTTTGCTTTCTACTTCTTCCTACTTTACAGTGAGCGCATATATTTCAGTTTCTTCTTTTGTATTTTCCTTACTATTTTACTGTCCCTTTCCCCCATGTTGAGATGTATCCACAGCCAAAACCCTGTGTTTCACCCTACGTTTGTGCCAGTTTTACAATCTGTGTAGGAGCCTGCCTTACAGAGGTCCAGTGGTGCAATCGATCAGTGTATGGTACATACACAGCTGTGCACAGTGGATGTTGGTCTGGACTCTAGAAAGTGTTTCAATTCACAAGCTACTCTGGACCTCAACACCTGTTGATGGGTCACTTCTGTCAAACACACCAGTGGAGCCCACACTCATTTACACACACTGACAGATATACACCTACACACACATTTCCACCCACAGACACAACACACTCTCACAGACACAACACACATTATACACACAATCAGACACTCACACACTCACAGATACACACCCACACACTTACTCACACACATTCACAGACACACAAATAAACACTATATACACAAATAGACACCGCATACACTCTTAGGTACAGATGCACTATAACTAACACTAATGCAGATACTGCTAATATTACAACAATAACACCATCACCAAAACTTACACTATCATTGTTACTAACACTGACAAAACTACTACTAGACTAATAATACTTATAATTACAGTAATACTGTCATGAAAACTAACATGATGATGATACTCTGATACTAACAGTATAATTATCACTAATATTAACATGAATACTAGCATTAAAACTAAAATTAAAAGTATCTATCATCACAAACTCTCACATGTTTACTTATATTATTAGTAAAACTACCAGATATACTCTCACTAATTTTAATATGAATACTAGCATTCATACTAAAACTATCAGTAATGCTATCATCATTAATACTCACATAGACACATAGACACTACACACACTGACAGACATACCCACACATACACTTACAAATATAAAACTACATACTGACAGACACCACACACTCACAGACACACACCAAACACACACATTCACAGGCATGCATTCACAGAAACAAATAGACATTACACATACTTACAGACACACACTTATAGACATCACACACTCAGAGACCCCAAACGCTCACACACTAACAGACACAACAAGCTCACAGACACTCACAGACACACAGCCCACACATGAACAGACAACACACACACACAGATACCACAAATACACTTATCTACAGATACATGATAACTAGCACAAATTGATTCTACCAATATTACAACAGTAACACTATCACTAACACTGACACAAACTACTAATAATAACAGTAATGATATTATTAAAACTAACATTACTACCGGTGTTAATACTCTAACAGTAACACTTTAGTTATAATTAATATTAACATGAAAATGAACATTAAAACTAAAACTATCAGTAGCGTTATTGTCATTAATACTCACATGAACACTAGCATTAAAACTACCAGTTGTGCTCTCATTAATATTAACATGAAGACACTGGTATTAGTTTTAGTTGCTGCTCGTGATGTCACACCGCTCTCTGTGACAAATGCGAGACACTTAGACGCGTGCAGTGACGAGGCGCCTGTCGCTGTGGTTACCATTCTTATGATTTATAAACACTGGAAAAATGCATTTAAACTGTAACATACATTTATCAACTTGGAATATAATTTTCTAGCTCTAGGATACAGTTGCCTAAATAATAATATGAATAATCATTGTTTAATTTCGGATTGAACATTATTAACACTAAACACATTATGGTAATTGATTGATACAGTCTTTATTGACTGTTTTCTAGATATTCAAACAGGGTCAAGAAAAGAATCAATACTCACCAATCGGTGAAGTTAATCTATTTTTCTACGGTTCTTCAGTTGAATTAATTGGTTGTCGATAGATAAGTGATCAATAACTCTCCTGCATGCTCTCCGTGCGCCTCCCGCGGTCTTGCTCTCTGATCCCGGCGATCCTGTTAGTGTCTGTGACATCACAGCGCTCTTTTTGACAGAACAGGGCAGTCTCCGCTGGAGGAGACTCCTGTCCGGAGCCCGGGGGGCTTTTCTTACAGATATAACAACTCTAAATGAAAACACACCAGGCTGTGGAGAGAAGCGAATCATCACAGTTGGAAAAAGAGAGCGACGGACCTAGGAAAGATATTCATTAAACAGAAAAAAATAGTTTACTTCGCAGATTAATGCGTTACAAAGTGTACCCATGTGGAGTAGTCGAGAACGAGCGCGAGTCCCTGAAATAAGCGCTTTTAAGGGTTTTACACGAATCTTCAGTGTAATCTTCAGACTCCTGATCTCTCAGTTCCTCTGCGGGTTTGATGATTTAATTAACTGTATAACTGTTATCAGACTCTGTTTAACTGTATATTTATAAGACTGTCTGCGAGAGATGTGTGGGAGACGCTGAATCCCAGGGCTGGTGTGGAATCACTGCTCAGAGCTACAGACTGGTCAACTGGTCACTATTGTAGACATGACCTTCAGACCATTGGCTACTGATAATCAATATACTGATCACAGTGTCACTACTGGTGTTAATTACATAAATACTAAGATAATTCCACACTCACTTGTGTTATAAAACGTTTATAAAAAACATCTTTGGAGGCTGACATACAGTAAAGAAAGTAATACTGAAGGGCTGGAAGTCCGGGAAAGGGTTAATAAAAACTTCTTGCATCTGACCTGGAACAGAGCCCACTGTCACGACCACCAGGCAGTCAAGATCAAATCGTAAGCGAGCTAATCAGCCCCAGCAGCGGGTTATTATTAACAAACGCCGCCGCACGAGTTAAACCACCTGCACACACTCACGGTGCGGTGCGCACTGCTATTTATACCCTCTTCACCTGTTTCCCACTGCTCAGTATTGGGTCTACTCCTTGAGAGCTCTACCTGGGGTTTTTCCCCGTACCACGTTTATTCTGGATTTTGGATTCCCCTTCTGCCTTTTCGACTTTGCACCTCGCCTCTCGCCTCGGACTGTCTGCTACCGGAGAACTTCCTGGATTACGACTTGCCTTTCGCCTTTTGACTACGACCTTGCCTCTCGTTTTGGTTTGTTCGCCTGCCTCATCTATCACCCGTGTCTGCGTCTGCACAGGATCCGTGTATCTTCCTACCAGGGATTCCTAACACCCACAGCTGCCAGATCAGTGATCCCTGAGCCCTGTTCATGGAGAGGAGAACCAGGAGCTCTTCTCTGTCTCTAGGAGGCTGTGAGAAAAGAGAAAAGGGGGAGATGTGACCTGAGTCCAGGCTGTTCTGATATTATTCATGAAGCAGCACTGATTGTCTGAATGTACTCTTGTTCTGGATTGTGAGGATAGAGAGAAGTATGGAGTTGAACTTCAGTCTGAGTGTGAGTCTAAACTGTGAATCTGACAGAGAAGAGAATAATGATTTTTTATTCTGCCTCAGAATTTTTCTTCTTTGCCAAGTGGTGTTACATCCCCTTCAGAGACTCTGCACAGACTGTCAGAGTGAAAGAAGAGAGAAATGGACAGATAAGAGCACACACAGCGAGAGAGATATGGCTTGATTTACTTTGAAGCAAGTGTTCATTTCCTTTCTAGAACAAGCTGTTTCCGAACTTCAAGAAATTCATACAACTTCTGGAAGATAAAATACAAATCTTGCTTATCAGGATAGAAGAAAAACTGCAAAAAAATGTCAGTGATTTTTTCTCCTTTTAACGAAAAGTGCAGAAAAACAACGGCAGTGCATCTCCGTCGGCTTGATTTAGCTTAATACAAGTATTCACTTCTTTTTCTGGAAATTACAGCCTGCGAAAGATTAAATAAAATTCTTGATTATTCTTCGTCAGTGCAGAAGAAATACTACCAGCTGGCAGGAAAATGCTAGTATTTTATTTTCTTTAACTACAAACGTATGAATGGTGAAAAAATGTGTCCCTGTGCAGCTGTTAAACAAAGGGCTAGTTGTGCAAGCTCAGATTGTTACGATGTAAACATAATCTCCGCTAAAAATTGATGGGATTTCTGTGCAAACCCTTTTGAACTTTGGAGGAAATGTGTTTTACTCATGTGGAACTACAACAAGTAAAGAATTAAGTACTTTAGTCAATGTCCAAGAAAACCATTTTCATGTGTGGAATTTTATCTTCAACTGGCTGTCGGGAGAATTTATTTATACACCTATTGTATCCTTAGCAAAAATATTTTAAAATTAGAAAACAGATTTGTGAGAGAACTTGACAATCCTTGACAATTATTATTAAATGAGCACTGTACAAATGTACGTTGATATTTTTTATATGTACCTCAACTGGAATATATATATATACATAATTGCTTTGATATGGATGTTCATTTGAAGGATTTGAGAAAACTATCAAGGATCTCAGAACATCCAAAGATACATTTGGGCATCTGCATATTTGTAAAGATTAAAGAGCACCATAAGTGTGAAGTTTGCACACACGAGAGAAAAAATCAGTTTCAATGCACTTCATTAAACTGATGGTGTACTTATCAATCATGCGCAAAATGCTCATAGCAGAGGATAGTTTCCATTCGTCGACTTCAGGGTAAGGGGCCCAGCACACTTTTGCTGAAGGGAGCTATTGAACACAACTGGTTTTTCACCCGAAATGAAAAGTTTCAATGGTAAACGCAGACGTCACTTTGAGCACTTGGTGTTTTGTAGTACAAATCATCACTCGTTGCTCTACATGGGCTTGTCTTCAAGATCGTTGAGAACCAAAGCTTCTGCCTTCCTTGCTACTGATTCTTTCGTCGTTAATTCACAAATCTTCAATGAGAGTCAGAGAAGCGAAAACCAAACACATGTAGACACTCGCGTCCTAGCCTGAAAGAAAAATGATGGAAGCATTTGAGAAATAACAAGAGTAGTCTGAACAGCTCCAGCCTATCAACTGCTCTACAAAGTGATCGCTACCTCCACACCCAGTTTATAACACTGAAAATGATGCAGGAAGCAGAGCAAAGTTCTAAACCCAGCGGTTGAAAAGCGTCTGGATACATAAAATGACAATTTCTCAAAAGTAAAATCTTTATCTTTTAAATATTGTCATCCATATATTTTTGTTTTTCTCTTTTTAACATAACACACTTTTGAGAAATAAACTGTCTTGTAATGAAGGCTAGAAATTGTGTATCTAGCTTTGTTCAATTCATAATGGGACATCCCAGTGGGCAAACCATGTAGAATATACGTCTATTAAACTCATATCTTAGACGTACTTTATAAATGTGGTCCGTAATTCCTCTAGAATGAAATTCTAATATACGTATGTCGCTATAGGTCAATTAGACATCTATGGTTATATGTTCATTATACATAAATGGTTGGAGTTCTATTATACGGATAACTTTAGAGGACTATTATACATATATGGTTAAAGGTCTATTATACATCAAAGATAGATGTTATAGGGGTAGAAACTAGTAAATCAAGCCAATGATTTGGTTTAGAAATGTATTCTGAAAATATACAATCATTCACACCTGGAAAATATGTAGTTCAAATTATACATTATATACAATATTGTAATCAACATAAGGCTGATCATCATAAAAACACAACTAGTAAACTTCAGCTACAAGTTCTAGTAACATGGCAATATATATATATAGTAATGACAAACACAGACTGATTACAGGTGGGTTTCATCATTTGTGTTGTTTGTAGAGGGGCCAACTTTACAGAGCTGAAACAAGCTCATCCGTCAGCTGCGGGGTTGAAGGTGAACATGTATCGTATTCTAATGGCTTCTATTTCCATTGATGAATGAGACGAGGAGATCCTTCACGTGATTAAACGAACACATTACTATTTCGGTCTGATGTAGAGACTACATTTGTGTCAGCAGTACTATGAATGTAAGTCTTGTACACTTTCAGGGGCTACATCTGTAGTGCTTCATCTAAGAGGGTTTTCTTTACTTTAGTGCACGGTTACATTCACCTACAAAACGTATTCTCTGAATGCCCAATTGCTCAATAACCCTGTTTTCCCCTGGGAATCACCAACCTACAGTCCCATGCCCTTCAAAAATATAACAAATATATTTAATGAACTGTGTAACACAATGCTGGAAAGGTGAACCCAGGATGGCTGGGCCATTGATTAGTTGGAGTGATCTTTTTATAGGTGAATAATTGCAAATGTTTGAATCCGATTCATATTGAAATGTTAAACAACTGACAATCTGTTCAGAAATGAGCCCATGTAAAAGGAGCTTTAGTGTAGATCTGGATGGCTGAGTGGTTAAAGCATTAGATTTTCCATCAAATGGATAAATGTCGGCGTGGGTACAGTCCCCACTTCCGTTATACTCCTGTAACAAATTTGCAGTGACAGAACACTGAAGATTTACCTCTATTTAAATATGAATTTACTAAATTTCAGTTATCTTCACTCCCCGGGATAACTGAACTCTCACTATCGCATACCGAAGGCTTTACATGCATTAGTTCAGGTGGGAAGCTGCGTCAGCATGCATAGTTTGCAAAGGAATAAGTAAAAGGTATATTCCATGCTGAAAAGAGAAGAGAGAAAAGATAATGTTTCAGCTGTGAAGCCTTTTTCAGAAACGTTGTTTTCTCTCTTCTCTATTCAGCACGAAATAAATCTATTACTTGTGCCTTTACATGCATTAGCTGTGATACAGATTCTAATAAAGACAGAATGAAACTGTTTGTTATGTGTATCATGGTGATCCTCTTCTCGATCCAAATGAAATGTTTAATATGATCCCTCGAGAAAGAAAAGGAGTCAATTTCCGCCTGGAATGATTGATGCCCCATCAAATCTTTTGTGATATCCCTGGAAGTGTATACAGTAGAATCTTGGTTCACTGCTTAAATTCAAGGTAAACAAGATAAGGAACAAGTTGGAAACCTGATGTCGAAGTGGGATTTTAATCACCCACAACATTTCACTACATTCGGCAGTATGTGCCAGAGAAAAGTGCCTGACAGCCCTTTGATGGCTCAGTTGGTAGAGTGGAGGACTGTAGTAAGAACAGTTGGGAATCTTTAGGTCACTGGTTTGAATCTGGCTCGAAGGAAGGTACTTTAATGAAAGAGTTAAAATAGCTAATCTTTTTCACTCAGACGTTGATCAAAAGCTCAATAAACCACGAAGCAGAGGCTCTTGTTCCGAATTCAACTCCCGTCTGATTGTCTTGTATTGGCCAAGATCTGATCTTTGAATTCGGGGACTACTCTGTCTGCTTTGTAATTCAAAAGTATATACAAATGTCACATTTTTTTTGTAGATAAGGTGTTCTCTGTTTTCAAAGGATAGGTACTTAATTGGCTTTATGATTTGGTATTGATTTTGTATTGTTATATTATTAAGTTTGTGTTTTTTTGTGTTTTTAATGTATTGTGGACTTATTTTTGAAACAAATGCTTACAAAGGCAAACAAAGCACACATCTGTTTATACCAGCGGTGAATTTTTATTTACAAGCTACTCTGCACTTTTGGGAGTATAACAGGTTCTATATAAAGTGGCAAAAATATAAAAGGGGAAAATACCCCGGACTGCGTGTAAAGCCCTCATTGTGAGTGTTGTTTTATTGTTAAATACGGCGTACTGTGAACGAAATGTTGCAGAAACACAATCTGATATTTTAATAATTATTATTTTAATAATTTTAGAAGTATGCGATAAACATTTTTTTAAAGGACCTTTGAAAAACTAAATATAGATATACTGTAGATAAAACTAGATAAAAAACATGAGCTTTATTGGTTTTTACATTAATCGATTTTGAATCAAATTTGATCCTTGTACATTGCATTTTACATTGAAAAAAACGTGCATACCAAATCCACCAACAGACAGAGCAATATTTTACGTTGCCTTCCAGAGCTTCCAGCGCCACACGACTTTTTCCGTGTCTTCTCCTCTCTCAACTGGACCGAAGCACAGGAGCCAATATTAGAGAAAACGACAGGTGTTTAAATAGAGGATGTCCCAATGTCTGCGACAATGCATTGTGATTTTGTATAAACGCAAATGGTTTCTAATTTAAAAGCCAACAACATTCTTTTTCTCCCTGGCGCTAATAAGCTACAGTACCATACATGCGAGCTGTTGTGTGAAAGAAAATTAATATTTGCATAGGAAGGCAGAATAAAATCCAGAACTGTATTGGTGATATCGATAAATAGGGCTCATGTTAACAATTAAACTTTATGGTATAAAACGTTAAAATTCGTAAATATATATATTCTTTTTAATTATGCAAAGTATCTGTTTAGCCATTCATGAAGGATTCTTTAGACAAAAAACACACCATTATATGAGAAAATATATTTACTATATGTGCATTTAACTTACTTTTTAACAATTTCAAGTTCAAGGCCGATGGAAATTGTTGCCCTGCTTTTTTGTCATAAATACACAAGCTTGTTATGTCTTGTGTCAGAAATAAACTGCATGAAATTTGCTAAAGCAACATAAAGTAAGCGCCACAAAGAAGACAAACAATTGCTTTTATAGTGCAATGTTATCTCGAGCCTTTAAAATTACTTTAAACACAATTTGTTTTTCTCTGTGGCTCCAAGGCTTTGTCATTTAGGTGTGCTGTTTTTTTTTTACGTTGTAAAAAAGTCGCTTAATCATACGAAAAATAAAAACTGCAATTGTAAACAATTGACCATTCATATTCCTGAATTTTAAACCTATGGAGTATTTATACCTTGTCTTCGTATTTGTGAATATTAAAGAGCTCCTTTTCAAAAGCTGTCAGTATGGATTAGTGCTTAGGTTTCCTGTTTTTTTACCCAGGTGGTCCAGATAAGACTCTTGGTATAGGAGCGCGTCTGTGTTGCCTTCTGGATTTCAAACGAGCAGCTCAGTGCAGAAAAGAGCCCCGTAGACCAGCATGTACATTTGCCTGGACAGTAGATTTTTCAGAAAGTGTAATTGCATTATATCACGTGCCCCTGACGATGTTATTGGTACGTCATATGTGCTCTATTTTGTATTATATGTATTTTTGTTGTTCAAATAAAAATATGAAAAAAAGTTTCAGGATGCATGCTGCTGTAAAAATAAAATGACATCAAGGTCTGAAGCCTGCTCCACAGAAGAACTTTATCCAGAGGTGTTAAAGAAGTCGAGATCTCGCCATGAGAGGGGAAGAATCTCAGAATAAGCAGGTGCAGTTGGTTCCACGGTCATAACGCCACGAGGTTGGACGAGTGAAGGGCACCCGGCTTTCTCCGAACAAGTAATGAGACAAGGAGAGAGACACTGAGGGTAGTGTGGCCAAGTGGGCTCAGTTGCTGGTTTAAGGCTACAGTCTCTTGAGGGGCGTGGGTTTGAATCCCACCACTGCCAAATGCTTCTCTGACCCTTTTTCTTCTGACTTGGAAAGCAATCTTTGGAATAGTGTTTTGACCATCTCCTGATAACCTTAGCAAAGTTTTTAGAGATACTTTGTCACCTTCACATCAAGGCAGAAAACAAAAGCTTTATTGCGTCCTCTCAACCCAAATGCGCTTTGCCACCTTTAGCGTTATGCAGGGAACAACGTCTGCTGAGATCACTTTCCAGTCAGTGCAAATCGTACTGTTTTAATATTGGTTGTGCTGGCGTACTGCTTCTGTCTGTGAAACTTTAATGTTCTGCTAAGAGTTAAGAGGAGTGCTAAATGTTATGAGGAGTGTTTGAAGGTCATAACGGAGGGAGGACACGCGCATTCCTCACGGGGAGCGCAGAGTAATGAGCCGCGCCTGCAGCTCGCTGAGTCTTTTCTTATATAACCGCTCAGCCTGGACACACAGCGCCTCCAGCCTGTATTGGAGATTTACAGAAAACAGCTGTGTCGAGCAGAAACTGATCTTCCTGCTTTAGTTAAGGTTATTGGAATCGGCGGTTACTGTGGGGTTATAGAGCTTATATCTCTCTTCTCTGGCTAAACACTATCTACTGTATAGTATAGAAATAGACAAAAAAGCTCAAATACTTCAGTAAGACCGAGCAGATAGGAAAGTTTAATCAAATGTTCTATAAATCAATTTCCCTAGATTTTCGAACTCTCTGCTCGAGCTCTGATATAATCTCTGTGCTCCTGCCGCTGTCACTGGGAGAGTAACTGCATTCCGTAGGGCTTCAGGATGGTTTCACAATGACCCCATATAATGTAATACAGGACAAATAGCAAGGAAAACATTGTTTTAATAAATCTTCTTCTGTTTTTTTTTTATTTCGGTCTTTCACATTTGAATGCATACCTTGCAGTTAATCTTTCCTCGATTACAGGCAGCCCAAACAGTTCTTAAGGCAGAAATTCGAAGCCTATTTGACTTTCTGCTGATCACATTGAAGTATTCACGGAGCATTTCCTTGCCCATCTTGTGCCCGCAAAGCGGTTTCTCCGTTTTCCTCTTCCTGTCATTATCAGCGAGCACAACAAGATGGGAAAAATGCAAGACAGAGAAAAGCGAGTACCTCTCAGGAGTGGGATTTAAATCCACGCATCTATTCAGAGACCAGAATACCCAAGCAATAGAAAGACATCTTTCAGTCTGGCGGTTTAGACCATTTACCATCCTGACGAGCTACATACAACGGTGTGGTGAAAGCACCAGTAGTTCACTAAACTGAGAAATGCTTTGCTGGAGAAGTGCCACGTTGCCTGTTGTTGCCTAAACGGATCACGGAAATCAAATATTCGGATCGATTCAGAGTGTGCTTTACAGCCTTTGTGTAATATTATGATCTGCAAGGGTGCAGTCGTCTTCACAATCTGGATTATCTCAAAAGGAGCGACGTCAGTGTAAAACAGGTTTCATTTCCGGGAACGGACCTTGTATTGCATATTTCAAATTGATTTATTTTCCTGATTGCAATGTATTGTGAAGCAAAAAAGCCAGCTGCATAACTCTCTATTACGCGTCATTTATGAAGGCGTTTCAAATAGCAGCCAGTGCAGGATTAACGCTTTTGAGCATGAGTTATATTGTAAATACTCTTATTTAAATAACCTTAAATTCGCACACTGTTATTTAGACAGCGCAAACCAGTCTGACCTCCTACAACTTTCCGCTAAGCAGATCTTAAAGCAGTTGCAGCCAGAGTAGCCGCAATGGCAACACAGTGCTTTGAGTTCGGCTTTGCTTATTTCTTCCGCGGAACCACCAGTATCGGAATATATTGATCCGCTTAAGAAGCGCTTTCGGTTTCTGATCGTTTTTATTGAGCGCTGCTCTAAACTTTACATTTGCCCGTGCTAGTTTTCCCCATGAAACAAACAAAGACATTTCCCTAATTACATGATTTCACTTTTTTTCTTATCAACGAGTAGAAAGAAATAAAATATATAATTCATTATAAGTACCATAGGAAAGATAGCTGGTGGTCTAAGGCGTTGCGTTCAGGTCGCATTTTCCCCTGGAGACGATTGTTCAAATCTCACATCTAATAAAAAAGTTTTTCTCGTTAGAGTAGAAACGATCGAAGCCTTAAGCGGAAAAAAAATCACAACATCTCGCATTTCACGTGTTTAATGTTAATTGTCTCAGTGGCTGTCTCGGTGATTGATGGCTCTTCTCCCTTGCAGGGTGACGGCAAACTTCTTCAAAAAGGGAGTTTCCTACATAAGGCTGCGCTTCATCAAGACAACAGAAACAGACTTCAAACTCGAATGAATTACTTCTTGAGCGTTTATGACCGTCTTTAAAAAGATGAGAGCAGGCGAAAACGTATTTGGAAATGTCTGCTGACAGTATCAGAGTTCACGCTCAGCTGCGGACAAACGCTCCTCGTTAGTACAGCGAAACTTTAATGCCTATGATATTAGCAGAAATTGCGAGTGCTTTGCACGTGTCGAACTTCACGGACGAACTACTACAACAGTTGTGAACTTAATTCAATATTACCGGCAACATCTGAGAAAATAATGTTCACCCATGGAATTTGGTCTTTTAATGGCTGGCGGGAGAATTCATTTATACTCCCGTTGCATCATCAGCTAAAACGTTAAAATAACAACGCAGATTTGTTGGAGAACCTGACAAGAATTATTAGGTTAGCACTGTATGTATGTTGATAGTATATTTAATTTAATTTTAATATAAATGTAAACATACATGCTGTACAATCTAAAGTAATTTTAAAATGTGTTAGCTGAGGATGCGAGGGGGGCTATTATACCTTGTGAAACACGCAAGACAACTGTAAGAAAGGCTGGTATTTTAATAAAATTGGTGATCACAAGAAAACCACAATTCGTGTGATATTATCATCAATATCCTTCATAATCGATGTTCAAATGAAGGATTTGAAGAAACTATGAAAAAAGCAACAGTAATAGCAGAGGATTTTGATTATTGCTCTTCAATTCAGTAGATCGCTGTGGGGTTGCACCCCCACAAACAGCACAAAGGATGAAACCCACCTCCTTCGTTATTGCTATGTTTGTGCCGGTTTGTGCTGTTGAAAGTAGCATTTGTTCTATTGAAAACATCTCAAAAGATGAAGGTGCAGTCGCTTCCACGCATCATGATTCCACTAGATCTGATGACAAGAGCTGAAGCCCCTGGCATTTTACAAGCCAGCAATGTGAGAAAGCCCACCCCTGTGGAAGGTAGCGTGGCCCAACAGTCTAAGGTGCTCTATTTTAGGCTCCAGTCTCTCTGGGGGCAGGGGTTCAAATCCCACCACTGCCAAATGTAACTGTTTTAAGACCTTGTTTCCTCTGATTTGCGATACGATCAGTAAAAGAGCTCTTTGTTAGTCTGTTGAGAGGCTGCACAAGGTGTTTGGAGATAGACTTTCTAAAAGACAATGTTCTTTGGCACTTTCAGATTTATGTAGGGAACAAAGTCTGCCAAGATCATTTATGAGGCAGTGCACATGGTAGTGTGCCGGCAAGTACATTTAGTACTGGCTGCAGTGGCAAGCTGCTTTTGTCTGTGAAACTTTTACTTCTTCATGCTGAATCATTGGCAGGGGTAAAGCTTATTAAATCTTTGCACATAGCGCTCCATCAGAAATACTTTGTACATGTTCAAAAGCAATCTGGGGGTTTACTTCATGCTTTCGCAAAGCACAACTTACAGGAAAGATTTAAATGGGGAATTGGTTGTGCTTCTTGATGTTGTTCCTGTGGTTGCCTTGGTTAGTTCTTGAAGTTCGACACGTGCAAAACACTTACAATTCCTGCAAATATCTTAGGCGTTAAAGTTTCGCTGAGTCTAATCGTCGTAATTGAAGCCGTTTTGTTATTCGGTTGTAAAACCCAAAACAGCCGTTAGAACCTTGTTGTGCTTCCAGGATCATTTTCACCCTTATAAACTGGTTATCAAGCTGCTGATCACTATATTAAGCAGTCGATAGCCTGAAGCTGTTCAGGTGCTCTTATGATTTCTTTTAATAAGAAGCACCAAACAATTTTAGAAAGCTTTTCAAGTTCTGACATAATTTTTTTCTGGCCATCAAATGAGAGACTCCAGAATATTAAAAAGTGCTTCGACCTTTAAGTCGTGGTTTTACAAACTAGGGTACTGAGGGAGCGCCCATACACGCTCTGCAATGGGGAAGAAATTGAAATTCTCATATGTGCTGTGAAGGAGATTCTCAAATGCTTCCATCATATTGCTTTCACGCTAGGACACAAGTGTGTATAAGTGTTTGGTTTTCATTGATTCTTGTTGAAGAATTGGGGATTTACGGTGAAAGAATCAGTATCCTCGGAATGCAAAAGCTTTGCTTCTCAGCAATCGTAAGGATTCTGAAGACAGGTCTATGTAGAGCAGTGTGATGATTTGTATTAAAAAGACACAGGGTGCTCAAGGTGACACCTTCCTTTACTATTGAAACTTTGAATCTCAGGAGTACATTTAGTAAGTACCGAAAGAACAGTTGTTTTTACAGCATTTTACGGTGAGTGATGCAGTGGAAGCATTCAGGTCCCATAACCCAGACATAAATGGGTCAAATTCATCCTCTGCTATGCTCGGTTCATGAGCACACCCTAGATTCACTGAAATGCGAGAGAAGACTCCCTTTCCCTGTGTTTATTAAAGCTCCGTTCTGAGTTTCTCTCTTCGCTTCACACTTATGGTACTCTCTAATCTTTAACAATATCCTGAAAGGGAAAGGAACAGAGGCACATTTAGATAGCCTTTGCTTTGTGAATTAAGAACTGTTTGGGGTGTCTGTAATCAAGGCACGATTTGCGGTAAGGTATGTATTCAAATTTGTAAGACCGAAATATAAAAGGTGCAGCACAGTGTACTATGTAACTGTTCTGCATTTTTAAGATCTGCAGTTTTCTACGCATCTTGGATTATTTTAATTTCTTTTAATTGGATTTCTTCTTGGATTTCTTACTCGCCCGCTCGATTTGTAATATGCGCATCAAACCTCCCCACTGAATAAAACAGCTTCATGTGCCACAGCAATCCACAGTAAATAAGGTTTGCACCGCGTATTATGCGACCCCTAGTGAAATATTTAAGTGTTGGCTCAAATGTGAGGAATTTAATGAAACCTGAAAAAGAAATGCATGCAGGAAATATCAGCAATTCAAAGCATGTAGGCAGCATGAATAAAACAATGCAGAGCTCAGTTTAAATGATCTGAAGCCACAATTCCCTTTATATCCAGAGCAGTGCATTCTGACACAGTGGCTCTGCAGAAGAAAATGAGAAAAGCCGAACTTTACCCGCCTCGTTGCGGTTACTGCTACTCCTGCTGCTGTAGCTTTAAGTTTCTCCTGACATGTAATTGTCTTGCTTCTAGCATTATAATCTCCAGTGTGTCGACTCCTCACACTTCCTGACAGAGGAGCAGTCAGTGGATGGTAATCAAAGAGCTGTAGGGAGGGGCTAGCTGCTGGTATTTGTAGTATTACTTATAATAATAATAATACATATATAGATAGATAAGATAACACATATATAAGACCACTTTATTGGTCATATACAATTTCATGTATTAGGATTTTGTCTTTTCACCTACCCCCAACTTGCTCTCCATAAGATACACAGAGAAACGTGGGGTCAGAGCACAGGGTCAACCATTTATACAGTGGCCCTGGATCACTTGGGTTTAAGGGTCTTGCTCAGGAACCCAACAGAAGAGGATTTCTCTGCCTGCCATGAGACACGACCTGGCAACCTTCAGCCACAGGAACAGATCCCTAGCCACTGCACCACACCATATACTATGTGGAGGATACATATAGAATGTATATACTATATATATATAAGAGCTGAGCTCAATCTGGTGCAGTTCAGCAATGTGAGAGGAAGGGCAGTAATGCAATGGATAACGTGGATCAGAAGATTGTAGGTTCGTCTACTACCTGACTCAGGCTCCTCAGTAATAAATGCCCTTTATGTAAGTGAACTGCACCTGACAGCTATAGAACCACACATTGGGTCAATTGCAACAAACTTTCGAAAGGAGCACACAGCTGCGGACTAGTTAACACGGTTCTATCTAGAGATCATCTCCAGCTCTGAGCTCAATTGCAACGAGAAACAGTGGGGAACAAACCTGGAGAGCAGCTGAACTTGTGCTCAGGTTTCAGCACTGTTGTTTTTCTAATTAACACTAACTGCAAGGGCTCTGAATCAAAGCTTTTCAATTATTCTGGTCAGTGTGTTAAAATGTAGGTCATAATTGTTATTTTTCTGTTTCGTTCAAGTATATAACTGGATATCACCAATAATTTAGTTATTTCCAATTAAACAAAGGCATATATTTTAAAATATTGCAGATCTGGGTAAGTTTGCTCACAAAAGCAAGAAACTTAGAACGGGACTTAAAGAAAGAGATTTTGGCTATCTTTGTTTTTCTTATACTACATTGGCCCGATGGTGTGCTTAAGTCTTCCATAAAACTCAGAGGATGGTTTCAATTCATTGACCTCTAGGTCATGGGCCCAGCATGCTTCTGCTGCGCCATTCTGCTGTATGATGCAAATGTCGACACAACTGTTCTTTCTATGCCTTCTAAAAGTACACCTGAGATTAAAAGTTGCAATGGTAAAAGAAGATGTCATCTTAAGCACTTGGTGTTTTTTAGTACAGATTTTCACACTGTGCTCTACATAGACATGCCTTCAAGATTGCTAAGAAACAGAGCTCCTGCTTTCCGATGCTACTGATTCTGTAATCATAAATCACCAATTCTTTAACAAGAATCGGCGAATCGAAACCCAAACACATATTCACATCAGTGTCCTAGTCTAATAACATTATGATGTAAGCATTAAAGAATCTGTGTGGTTTCGTGTGATTTTTTTACCATAAGATTGTTTCCCAACTGGTCGGGATGGAGAAAGTTCAGATTGATCCATTGGGATCGTACTGGATTTGATTGAGATTTTGAAATGTTTCTTGCAAAGTTATTCAACTTTGCTTGAACCTTTCATAAAAAAGTGATCTGAAACGTCTTAGCTTAAAATCTTTAATGTTGCTGTCACTAAACTTGGACGTGATGTTCCAAAGTTGTGCAGTGTGATTTTATTCTTCAAGAATTCCCGGTGTGTGAGCCTTTACTGTGACATGTGATTTCATTTACATTATCTACATGGAGTATGTATAAGTACGTATGATTATTAGTAAATATAGTGAAATATAAACGTTTCAAATGCAGACGAACATTATAACAAGAAATCACGTCAAAATCTCATGGTAAACCAAGGGTTAAGTTTTACAACTTCAAGTACAACAATTTCATTACAAAAAGAGCAAGATGAAGACATTAAACACAAAACAGACACATTAAAATACAGAATCAGGTATTTAAATTGCCACCAGGGCAGAAATGTTACTGGGTGTTAACAGGTGAGAACAGTTCTGTGACTCATCAGTCATTTTTACAATGGAGCAGCAGGAGGTGAAACTCTGGACAGAAACTGCAGATAATGGAGCAGCAGGATGTGAGACTGCAGACAAGGTGAAAAAGAGAGTGAATGAGACAGGAGCAGGTAAAGGTTTATTCCATACTGAAAAGAAAAGAGACAGAACGTTTTGGCTTTGGTGCCTCCTTCATGTATGAGGGGCAGCTGATAAATCAAACAAAAGAACAAAAGATGGGAGTGGAGAGGAGACGAGCAGGAGAGAAAGAGCATCAACACTCAGGTGGTGTGAAGTCAATGATAGGGAGCTGGAGAGCTGTTCTCACCCTGACAATACCAGCTAACAGCTCTGACCTCTCAGTCACTCTGCTCCTCTGGACAACTGAAACAATGAGTTTACAACTGCTCTTTCTGTCAGAATGCTGCTGGTTTGTCAGCTGTAAATGTTAAAAATGTTAAATGTGGACAGAAAAGACTTCATTCAAATCACAGTCTTTTAGGGACTTTATTTTTCTTATTCTATCAACATTGCTGTTTTTTTCTGAAAATGAAACAAAGGATCTCTATAAATTATAGAAATCATCAATTATAATAAAACCAATCTTTATTATGAATATAGATATAAAACTATCTATTGTAAGCAGAAATATAATTTGTCTAACTAATTAAATCCCATAAAAGCCCATAAACTAATGGATGCACAGAACATGTAGCATGATGTACTTAGATTATCAGAAGGTTTTTGACCTACATTCCATTTTACATGTTCTGTTTAAAACAATATTTTCAATGCCTGATGTCTTGGAGATATCAAACCAATTGGCAACAGGAATTGTCCACATTACCGTCTATTAGCAGACATTGTTCAGATATGGATCCATTACATTAAAAGTTTAATGCCTTTATTTCAATACACGTTTAAGTACTGTTATTTATTTCAATACAGGCGAAGGGTCTGGAAATATATGAAAATACAACATATATATTTGTATGTGTAAATATATTGATGTGTATATTTTATATACATATATTTGTAAACAAGGCTACATTTATTTTTATTATTTTATTTCATTGTAAATTCATCAAGATACAACATACTGAAAGTCCTTCATGTGAAGTGCATAGCAACAATCACTAAGGAAGTGAGTCATGTGGTAGGATGTAGGAGGAGTGATCGCTCAGTTCCTGTTCCTGCTTTAGGTGTGAATTCAAACCCTTGCAATAATATAGACCCGTAGGTGCGTAGGAGTCATAGTGTTTGTCATATCAGTATCAGCACAGCAATCTCTCTGGATTTGTGATCAACTTTGGTTAAATATGGCAATTTTACTGTTCAATCTGGAAACTACGCTTCACTCTTTCATGGAGGATTTGCTCAAATCGATCGTGTATGAAGTTTCACATGTGTTCCGAAACAGGATGTCTGACTCCGAGGATGAGATTGAAAACAAACTCTGCAGCGTCTCCCAGACTCAGGTGAGACAGGCCGTGTTTAAAATCACACAGTGTGTGGAAGACAGTGTCGGGAGTGAAGTGGCGCAGCTGAAGAAGGAAAACGAGAGCCTGAAGTTGAGATTGCAGCTGTGGGAGAAGGAGTCGGGAGCAGAAGGAGATCGGCGACAGACAGATCATGTTGGACACACGCTTCCCTGTGAAGTCCCTGCAGGAATAAAGGAAGAAATGGACACGAAACTGCAGCTCTCAGGTCAGTCGGGTGACATGTATGTAGTCAAGGTGTGTGTGAGTTTAAAAACAGTGTCTTTAACTTCCTCACTGGTGAGAATATAGTGGAGAGATGCAGAGTCAAGTGGGAAAGACTTGTGATGTAGCAACGGGATTCTTTAGTGGAAACTGAACTGTTTTGTACGGTTACGGTGCTGAAAACAATTGTTTCACTGAATCAGTAATTAGGAAAGTAGACATATATATATATAGTTTTGCGATGTTTTGGTTTATATTATTATATGTATACTAATGATTGTGTATACAAAATA
Source organism: Lepisosteus platostomus (assembly GCF_059453375.1). Taxonomy (NCBI): domain Eukaryota; kingdom Metazoa; phylum Chordata; class Actinopteri; order Semionotiformes; family Lepisosteidae; genus Lepisosteus; species Lepisosteus platostomus. The sequence goes on from NC_142615.1 coordinate 57,392,400, forward strand.
ATTTTAATAGGTTTAAGAATTACAGTCCTCAAGGGCCTGTGTCTATATTAACTCATCCCAGTGTACGGTCAGTGTGTGTTTTAACCCCTCTCTCTCTCAGTGCAGTGTTAGTGTACTGGAGTGTCCAGTCGGTGTGTTTGAATCAACCCCTCTCTCTCTTTCAGTGCAGTGTTAGTGTAAATGTAATGTACTTGTGATATTATTACAGTAGACATACTTTTTACCCCTTTATATGCACTTATTCCCCTCTGCTTAAACAACACACATTGATTGTGAGTGTACTAGAACGTGCATGCATGTAGTTTAAAGTATAATAAAACCAGTGATACAGCTTAATTTCTCTTGACTTGCCTTTCCTCCTCGATGGAGATGCTGCATGATAACTAGAGACTAGTTCCTGAAGAGGAGCTCTGTTTCTGTTGCGTGGTGTATAAGAATTGAATTTTTGTTTCCCACATTCTTTACATTTTTATTTACAGTATTTGAATTTTTTTGTTCACCGTTAAATGGCTATACATGAATTTGTGTAAAAACATGTTACATAAAATACTAGTCTGCTGTATTTTCAGTCCCTTTTCACTTTATCTGTTAAAAGAGATTAAATGTGTTTGAATGCATTTAAAGTTTGGGAAATTTTTAAAACTTAAATTACATGCTACTAAATAATATCTTTGCCATCTCAAGTTTAAAATTTAAGCTACTTTTTGTGCAGATATTACTTCCTTTTGAGCACTTCTCTAAGCACGTATTAAAGTTCAGGGCTAAATATTAGGCTCCTTACTTTTCAGCATTTACATATTTCCACTTGGTCAGCGTTTTGGTCAGTTTTGTCTTCTTCCAAATCGGCTATTGTAACACTCCACACTCTGGGGTTTCTAAATCCACATTGAACAAACCCCAGTATGTCCATAATTTGGCAGCCAGAACCCTAACCAGGTCTAGTACAACTGCTCACATTACTCCTATCCTGGAGTCCTTGCACTGGCTTCCTGTCAAGTTTCCTGTCGACTTAAAAATCCTCCTGCTCACCTATAAGTTTCTGCTTGGCTTGGCACCTCAGTACCTGTCTGAATTAATATCGATCTACTCCCCACCTTGCAACCTTCTCTCTTCTGTTTCTGGTCTCCTATCTGTCCCCCAGTCCATCTACACTCTGTGAATGACAGGCCCTTCTGTTAAACCCTAAACTCTGGAACTCTATCCCCAAGGATATCAGAGAGTCACCTTCCCTAAACTCTGTTAAATCCAGACTCAAAACATTCTTCTTTAGAACAGCCTTTATCTACCTGTTCTTTACCCATCTGCTCCTACTGTATTTTGTGCCACCATCTACTAGGGCTGGGCGATATGGCCAAAAACATTATCACGATAAAAATTTTCATATCAGTCGATATTGATAGTTATCACGATAAATGTCAAATCATTATTTCTTTCAAGTTTAAAGGCAGATCTTTTCTCCTGAGTGAAAGTTGAAGAAACCAGACAGTTAATTGGTAAATTAACAACTCTTTATTTTAAGAACACAACAAACACTTGCCAAACAGCAGAAACATTAAACAAATCTGAAGTAGAGAGTATTCAAGTCTTTTTTATGTCAAAATATGCATGAGTAAAATGTACAAAATAAATATCTTAATAGAACGCTGTGCACGCTGCTCTGTTTTATGTCTGATCGTAAAAAGCCAAAATATCTCCAAATTACCAAAGTTGAATGACCTTTTCTGTCGATGATGTCATCGTCCTTCGAGCTGGTCATTGGCAGCACTACATTTGCTTCAGTGTCGCTCATTTCTCCACTCTTCAATCCTGTCAGCCACCACCGTGTGGGTTAACAACACCACGTTAGCTGCCTGGTCTGCAACACACACGCGCACTCGTAGTATTTTGTGCGCATGCGCAAAGCATAAACATATGTATCAAACATTTATCAAACTTTTGTTAAAATTATATCGAGAAAAATTATATCGCGATAATTATCGTTATCGAATTATCGCCCAGCATTACCATCTACTGTCTCCTCAAACAGCGTATTCTCATCATGCTTATATTTTTGTTGTTGGCATCATGTTAAGCACTTTGAGAAGTCACCATTAAAGGTGCTATATAAAATAAAGTTAATTATTATTATTATTATTATTGTTGTTGTTGTTATTGTTATTGTTATTATTATTATTATTATTATTATTATTATTATTATAAAGGTCTTGGTTTCCTGTCCTGTGTTTTTTAGGATCAGAGTCTAGTGATTTCCCTGATGCTGGGGAATGGGCTTCTCTTGAACAGCAGCAGAGTGAGGAGGAGTGGGGCTCCAGTCTGATGCAGGAGACAGAGCTCACTGCTGCAGAAGGGAAAGAGACACTCAGTGAGAAGCACACTGACAGCAGACAGAGTGTCAAGGATCTGGACTCTGTGCCCATGATGAAGACAGAGCCTGAGAGTGAGACACCTGGGCTCTTAGTATGTGATGATTTTACAGAGAAGATTAACAATCTGAACACAAACAACATTACACAAGGTTGTAATGAACTGGGCTGTGTCACTGTACAAGAGCACAGTGAAGAACAGGATGTTTTAAATCTTCCAGAGCAAGACATGGAGCCCAAGTTGATTGACACTGCAGAGCAGCAGACTGATGTCCCTGGTGAAGAGAATAGTACTGAGTTACAGCACCCAGAGGAGAGTCAGTACAGGGAGGAACAACGGCAGCTCCAACAGGGCTTGATAATAATTAGGCCTTGTTCTGTTCAAGTGGAGAGATTGTCATTGCAGAGTCTAAAACAATTATACGATCCCTTAGTATCCGATGACTTTACACACAGGTTTAAAAATCTGGTTACTGAGAAAACTGTTGAAAGTTTTAATGAACTGGAGAGCATGTCTGTTCTTGGGCAAAGAGAGGAACAACTGAATGAGCTGGGCGGTTTTAGTCTCAGAGAGCTGGAGAAGGAGCCCCAGATGATTCACACTGCTGAACAGCACACTGAAGGACATGGTGGAGAAAACACAGCTCTGTTTCAGCACCCAGAGCAAGACCATTCCATGGAGCATTTGCAGAATAAGAGACCCCAGCACAATCAGAGGATGAGGAAGAATCACTTAAGGCCTTGCTCAGATAGAGTGGATAAACTGCCATTACGGCACAGACAGGAGCGGAGTTTCTGTCAGTCTAGCATTTCGAATCCCTACCAGCACCTTCACACAGGAGAGAGACCTTTCAGCTGCAGTCAGTGTGTGAAGAGATTTAGTCGGTTAAGCCACTTAATAAACCACCAGCGCATTCATACAGGAGAGAGACCTTTCAGCTGCAGTCACTGTGGGAAGAGTTTTAGTCAGTTAAGCTACTTAAAAAATCACCAGCACATTCACACAGGAGAGAGACCGTTCAGCTGCAGCCAGTGTAAGAAGAGTTTTAGTGATTCAAGTACTTTAAGAGTCCATCAGCGTATTCATACAGGAGAGAGACCATTCAGCTGCAGTAAGTGTGGGAAAAGTTTTAGTCAGTTATGTAACTTAAAAAGACACCAGCACATTCACACAGGAGAGAGATCATTCAGCTGCAGTCAGTGTGGGAAGAGTTTTAGTCAGTTATGCAACTTAAAAAGCCACCAGCACATTCACGTAGGAGACAGACCATTCAGCTGCAGTCAGTGTGGGAAGAGTTTTAGTCGGTTAAGCCACTTAAAAAGACACCAGCACATTCACACAGGAGACTGAACATTCAGCTGCAGTCAGTGTGGGAAGAGCTTTAGTCAGTCAAGTACCTTAAGAGCCCACCAGCGTATTCACACAGGAGAGTAACCATTAAGCTGCAATCAGTGTAGGAAGACTTTTAGTCAGTCAAATAACTTAAGAGCCCACCAGCGCACTCACACAGTCAGCGTGGGAATAGTTTTAGTGACTGAATCACCTGAAGAGCCCACATATTAAGATCACTTTATTGGCCATATAAATTTTTTTGTATTAGGAATTTATCTTTTCACAGGTTGCTCACCATGAGGCCCACAGATAGGGAGAGAAGCTTTGGGTCAGAGCACAGGGGGAGCCATTTGTACAGCACCCCTGGAGCAGTTAGAGTTTGGGGGTTTGCTCAGGTATCCAACAGAGTAGGATTCCTCAGTAAGCTTCAGGATTTGAACTGGCACCCACAGGCCCAGATCCTTAGCCATATTGCCACCACACCACCCTTATTCGTACAGCAGAGAGACCTTTTAGCTGCAATCAGTGTGGGAAGTGTTTTAGTGACTCGTGTACCTTAATAGCCCACCAGCCCACTCACACAGAAGACCTTCATTGTTCACCAGTGCAGTCACACAGGCAAGAGTTCATTCAGCTACAGTCAGTGTGGGAAGAGTTTTATCCAGTCAGGTGACTTAAAAACACACCAATTTAGTCACCAGTTTTTATTTTAATCATAGTCTTAGTCTTGTCAATTGAAATGTCTATTAGTTGAAGTAGGTAGCTGCGTCAGCATGTGACATCCGTAAAAGTTTCCACAGCTGACTTTTTGTGTTTTCTTTGTTCTTTTTTCAGAGGAATAAACCTTTACTTGTTCCTAAAATGTCTATTGGTCACTTTGTAGTCGGCCACTTTTGATTTAGTCTAGTCATCTAAATGTTGACTATGATTACTCTTACTTATGGTTGATTAGAACAGAATTCTAGTCATGCAGTTGACTTTATGTGTATAATAAAATATAAGTCTAAATTGAATTCTTTATTCCTTTATAGTCTTGGAATGTTAAGTTTAGTCCTGTTTAATTTACAATTAAGACTGTTCTCATTGGATAGGCTTGTAATTGTGTAACAGCTTACCATGTTAAGCAAGAAATGTGTATAAAACAGATTAGGATTCTTAACTGTAACTCTTAAGAAAAAGAGACACATCTTTGTTGCACAGTCTAAATTTAATCAAACACAAGAAATATTTATGCAATAAAGGGTAAATAATAAGGGATTGGAGAAATTGTATGAATCTTTCTTGATAAGAAAATCTATTTTGGCACCATTACTAATAATTCCATATTTTTATGTTTTTTTTTTCAGTGCAGCTCTTTATTTTTTTTTTTAAACCAGACAGGACAAGCAATATATATATATACACTTTAACAGCATCATAAACTAAGTGCAATTAAATATTATTTTCTGATGCCCTCATATGAATATGATTCATAGTTTCTGCATAGCCAGAACCTGTGTCATCACTACCTTAGTGAGCATCTTTGCTTTTTCTCAAATACAACATTCACTCCAAAAAGAAGATGAATTATAAAAGCCAACACATTTTCCAAAGCATTTTATAATAGTGTCACCCTGGAGGCATGGGTTTGAATCTCACTCGTGAGGAAGAGCTTGCTCTATGGTCTTGGTATCATGCAAATGAGGTAAGGCACTATGATGTAGATAATGCGTTAACATATGCACAAACACACAAAATGTCCCATTCCTTTCCTGTTATGTCCTTATCCTATCCTGTATGCTTAATAGGAGTTAAGTGACCTCCTGGTTTCTCGTATATATATATATCCTAACCACTACTGAACAGATACCCTGTTCAGTGTAGCTGATTCAAGATTCAAGAACTCACCCTTTTCGGCACTTTCTTTGTTCACTGGAGATTGTTAATTAATAAACTTTTTTTGGGAAAAAAATTAAATTAATCAGACACATAGGTAGATTTTGATAAAAAGCATTTAGGAGTTGACAAGGTGCCCCTTTGAAATAGTTGTCAGAAAATGACAGAAAGGAATATTACATAAGCTTTCTCACACTGCATGAGAGATGGAATCTGATGGGAGAAAAGCTACCAGTCTTCTTGTTGGGGAATAAAACCCTGATCTCCCACGTGACAGGCGGGGATATTCACCACTATACGAACAAGGGGTGCTTGCTTGCTGTTTGGAGGCATTTCCTCTTATGGCTACTGCTGTTTCAGCTTTTATTTTAATTTCTTCCAAAGAAGTGTAAGAAAACAGGTCTGCATCTGCACCATTCTCACTCCTCCTCTTCTATTATCACAGCTCCTCTTTGTGCACGACCAACACCTACGGAGTCGGTTCTTTCAGCTTTACTAAAGAGGTTTTCAAAGGCTGGAAGTAGGGCAGAAGACATGAGGATGCAAAGAGCGTTGTTATCTGCTTCCATCTGCGAAATGTCACTTGTCGACACTGAAGGACTTATTGCCAAGGTTTTGGGTCCAATTGATTTAGCATTTCAAAAGTACCAGGAAAAAGGAAAGAGCACTTTATCTTTTTTTTTGTGCCAGAACACAATGACATAAGAAGGTCACTATAATCAGTAAGATTCAAACCCACGTGGGAAGACCTCAATGGATTTCTAGTCCATTGTCTTGGGCGCTCTGCCACAACTACAGTAAGTGCTGCTACCGCCACACTTTTGCAATAAATCTAACATGGAGTGCGTGGCGGCATCGGAAACCTTTTTCAAAGTCCCTCTCTGTCTTAAAGAAAAATCTTTACAAAATACATGCTAGCAGACAGATACACCTCGGAGGATTTAAGGGGGGCTTGGTTGGAATGATAGTCTCCCCGTCTGGACATTAAAATGGAATTTTGTTAGAAAAAAATGGAGAAATGTGTACAAGGATTTTAAAAGCTGCACCACAGTTTGAATAACATTAATATTAATGTTACACACAGGAATTGCCTTTGATTTACACGCTTCTTAATGCAATGAAAGACAAAATGACCAAAAAATGAAGTCCTGCAGTTAAAGTATTGCGTGTCAAAGCAATATCATACTTTATTCTACCACCGCGGCACTGGGCGTATATGGAAACGAACACACGCTATGACTCATTTTTAAGCAGTCCCTACTGTTGTAAGGCACCATGAAGCATGCACCTCCATCAATATTTGCGCATCTATGAAAGGTAAACTCTGTAAGGGAACTAATGCTATTAGACCAGCACCTCTGGAAGATCTTAAGAGTCTCTTAACACCACTTCCAGCAACAAGCCTTTTTTTTTCCAGCAGGTCTTGCCCATCCAGGTACTGACCTTCGTAGCTTCAATGGGTTATCAGTTTTGGGTTGGAAGGTGATGTAGCTGCTAACTGCAAAACTCAGTGCATTGTTCACCGAGTTTGCTGTGTTTTAAGAGGAGTGTATGAAGATGATAACGGAAGGAGGATACGCCCATTCCTCACGTGGAGCTCAGAGCAACGAACTGCGCCTGCAGCTCGCTGAGTCTTTTCTCATGTAACTGCGGAGCCCAGACACAGCGTCTTCAGCCAGTGTTGGAGATTCACAGTTCAGAAAACAGCTGTCTTGAGCAGAAACTGATCTTCCTGCTTTCGTTAAGGTTATTGGAAATGGCGGTTACTGTGGGGTATAGTGCTTGTATCTCTCTTCTCTGGCTAAACACTATCTACTGTAAAGTATAGAAATAGACAAAAAAGCTGAAATACTTCAGTAAGGCTGAGCAGATAGGAAAGTTTAATAAAAATGTTCTGTAAATCAATTTGCCTATATTTTCGAGCTCTGATATAATCCTCTCTGCTCCTGCCGCTGTCACTGGGAGTGACTGCATTCCGTAGGGCTACAGGTTGATTTCACAATGTCACATTTAATGAAACGCAGGAGAAACAGCAAGGAAAACAATGTTTTAATAAGTCTTCATCTGGTTTTATATTTCGGTCTTTCACTTTTGAATGCATATGTAAATCTTTACTCGATTACAGGCAATCCAAACAGTTCTTAAGGCAGAAATTGAAGCCTCTTTGACTTTCCGCTAATCACATTGAAGTGTTCACGAAGCATTTCCCTGCCCATGATGGGCCCGCAAACCGGTTTCTCCGTTTTCCTCTACCTGTCATTTTCAGCGAGCACAAGACGGGGAGAAAAGGAGACTAGCTGTCAGGAATGGGGCTTGAACCCAGGCCTCTATTCAGAGACCAGAACACCCAAACAATGGAAGGATATGAAACCTTGAATCTGGCACCTTAGACCACTCAGCCATCCTGATGAGCTATACAAGGTGGTGTGTTGAAAGCACCAGTAGTTCACTAAACTGAGCAATGCTTTGCTGGAGAAGCGCCAAGGTGCCTGTTGTTGACTAAACGGATCGCGGAAATCAAATATTCGGATCGATTCAGAGTGTGCTTTACAGCCTTTGTGTAATATTTTGATCTGCTAGGGAGCAGTTGTCTTCACAATCTGAATTATCGCAAATGGAGTGACGTCAGTGTAAAACAGCTTGCATTTTTGGGAACAGACATTGTATTGCGTATTTCTAATTGGTTTATTTTCCTGATAGTATTGTATTTCCTGATGCATTGTGATGCATAAAAGCCAGCTGCATAAAGCTCTGTTACGCGTCATTTATGACGGCTTTTCAAATAGCAGCCAGTGAAGGATCAAGACATACTCCTGGCTTCACACTCCGGACAACCAAGTCCTGCTTATTGTTGCTGAGGGTTGCGATCTGTTGCCCTGTAACGTCGCCGTTAAGTATCAGAATGTGTTATGTATTAAACACAACCCACAAGGAAATAAAGATTGTAGAGGTATGTTTTAGGTGCTCAGCTACCACGGTGGGTACAGCATGAAACTTTTAATCTCATGAGTTTGAGTCCAATTTTCTTGATCTCCTCTTGATCTCTCCAACCATGTAGTAGGATCGTGCAAGTACGATGCGATAGCATACTGGGATCCCTAGTGCCTAATGACTTTTCATAATTCAACTTGCTTACAGCGTTGGGCTCTGTTCAAAAACTGCTGTGAAATCAAGAGCTGAGCAGGAGTCTGTGTAAATGGAGGCAGGTCTGCTCACGAGGAGGGAAACACTTCATCGTTTACTAATTGAAGACCACAATCTGCCAAAACACTTATGCTAATTAGTAACACTTTTGAAGTATGTATTATATTGTAAATACTCTTATTTGAACAAGCTTAAATTCGCATACTGTTATTTGGACAGCGCAAACCAGTCTGACCTCCTACAACTTTCTGTGCCCGCTAAGCAGATCTTAAAGCAGCTGCAGCCAGAGTAGCCGTGATGGCAACACAGTGCTTGGAGTTCGGCTTTTCTTATTTCTTCCGCGGAACCACCAGTATCGGAATATACTGATCCGCATAAGTAGCGCTTTTGGTTTCTGATCGTTTTTATTGAGCGCTGCTCTAAACTTTATATTTGTTTGGGCTAGTTTTCTTTTTTCTTTCTTATTATTTATTGACGTGTTAAATATTAATTGCCTCAGTAGTTGCCTCGGTGATTTTTGGCTCTTCTCCCTTGCAGGGTAACGGCAAACCTCTTTAGAGAGGGAGTCCCCCACGCACAGCTTTTCTTCATCAAGAGCGGAGACAGAAACAGACTTCAAACTGAAATGAATTACTTCTTGAGCGTTTATGACCGTCTTTAAAAAGCTGAGAGAAGGTGAAAATGTCTTTGGAAAAGAGGAAATGTCTGCTAACAGTAATCAGGGCTCACGCTCAGCTGCAGACAAGTGCTCCACCATAGTACAGTGTTGAGTACCCCTGCTTGTTGCGCGGGAGACCGGAGTACGTTTCTGTGACAGGGTGCTGGTTTAATTTTTTAACAACCTGACTTCACTTAAAAAGTGTGTACTGTGTACTAAGTTTTGGACTAGTTAGTGTGGTAGAATATGGAAATCGTCTCCAGCTCTGAGCTTAACTGCAACAAGAAGTCGTGCTGAACAAAGTCAGACCCCAGCTGAAATTGTGCTCAGTGTGGTGCTCAGGACTCAGGAGCATTGTTGTGGTTCTAATTAGCATGAACTGTAGGGGCTCTGAATCAGAACATTTAAATTTATCTGATCAGTAAATTAAAATGCAAGACACTTTAAAATAGGATTATTACTTTCTCTCTGTCCTGTTTGTATATAACCGAATGTCCCTCACGGTTTAAAAGATACCAGTAAGGACACATAACTCTTAATTCGGTACTCATTGCAAATATCCCAGAAACAAGCACGTCCGGCAGAAGGGGTTGAAGGTGAACATGTATCGTATTTTAATGGCTTCTATTTCCACTGACGATTGAGACAGATTCATGAGGAGATCCTTCACATGATTAAGTGAACACATCTCTATTTTGGTCTGATGTAGAGGTTACATTTGTGTCAGCAGTACTATAAATGTAAGTCTTATACACTTTGAGGGGCTGCATCTGTAGCGCTTCATCTAAGAGGACTGTTTTACTTTACCACACGGTTACATTCACCCACCCAATTTATTCTCAGAATACCCAATGGCTCAATAACCCTGTTTTCCCCTGGGAACCACCAGTGTACTGTCCCATCCCATTTGAAAATATAACAAATATATTCAATTAATATATTAAATTAACAAATATATTCAATGAACTGTGTAACACAGAACTGGAAAGGTGAACCCGGGATGGCTGAGCAATTGAATAGTTGAAACTGCCGACCAGGATGGCTTAGTGGTCAATGTATTGGACTTAAGGTCCAAGGTCCAAGGGACAAGTGTCCATGTGGGTTCAATCCCTGCTCCTATAACTTGCTTTTGAAGTGACAGAACACTTTGAAGATTTACACTCTATTAAAATATGGATTTACTAAATTTCAGTTCTCTTCGATCCCTGAGATAACTCAACTTTCACCATTGCATCCTGAAGGCTTAACGTGCATTAGCTGTGATACAGGTTCTAATAAAGACAGAATGAAACTGTATCAATAATAAATGACATGTTTTAAATAAACATTTATTAATAAACATCATTATTAATAAAAATGGTGTGACGGGAAAGCAAATTAAATATTATAATGATATCCCAAGCAACTGATGTGTGCCGGAGCCAAATGTCGTCCACTGTAGGCTTTGTAAATTGTTAAAAAATTGGAAGCAGGTGTGCCTGCATTAATAAAGCTCCATCGAGCGGTAAAAGAAACAGAACAACCAACCTAAATCCACTAGCAAGTTTCTGTAGCTGAAATAACAGGCAAAACTGCTCCAGGTGAGGCTTGAACTCACAACCTCGTCATGACTTTGTACTGCTGTATAAGTAATAATAATAATAATAATAATAATAATAATAATAATAATAATAATAATAAACTTTATTTTATATAGCACCTTTAAAGGTGGCTTCTCAAAGCTCTTTACAGGATGATAATAACAATAAATAAGAAGACTACAACAATAAATAAGAAGATTTCACAAGATAGGACACAATTATAATTACAAAAATACAACAATAACAATAGAGGAGACCGTGGAAGGTGGTATTAAGAAGAGCAGAGGGGTGAAGAATGGAACCAGTTAAGTAAAGGCTTTTCTGAAGAAGAAGGTTTTGAGTCTGGATTTGAAGGAGTTTAGAGAAGGTGACCCTCTAATATCCTTGGGCAAAGAGTTCCAGAGCTTGGGGGCATAGCAGGAGAAGGCTCTGTCGCCCATACAATGTAGACGGGCTTGGGGGACAGTAAGGAGGGCAGAATTTGAAGAGCGGAGGTTGCGAGGTGGGGAGTAGGGCGATAAAAGCTCGGACAGGTATTGAGGTGCCAAGCCATGTAAAGCCTTATAGGTGAGCATGAGGATTTTAAAGTCTACGCGGAATTTGACCGGAAGCCAGACAAAAGATGACTCCAGTAGATAGCTGTGTAGTTGTGTAGGACCACACACGACACAGTGATGGTGCGGCTCTTAATGGACACAGACCACATGAGAGGCAAGCAAAACGCTGTTTTAAAATTCCAAAGGCTCACCAAGCCAGAGGAACAGCAATGAACTGAAAAGATCTGTTACAGACGTCTACTGTATGTTAACCTCTTTAGAGCTCTAGATGCCACGTGTTTCTTTTAATTGTAGATTAACACTCCCAAGTAACAGCACTTTACAGTATATTAATGTTAATTCCGCTGGTGATTGGCTTACGATTGGCTTACTCTGCTGTAAGGAATATAAAGTATATGAAGAATATAAAACATGCGAACTTAAATGTTCAAAGCTTTCAGGCTCTTTAGCATTTTCCTTCACATATGGGAAAAATTATTGTCGCTGTTCTCCACATAGATAATCTACACGAGAGCACATGTAACAGTACAGGACACGCAGTAAGGAACTCACACAGCTTTCAGCTCAGTGCAAAGTGCAGACGGAGGACTAGCTCGCTGAACAATCTCTCAGGAAATCCCGGGTGAGATTCAACAGCTACGACAAGTCGGAAGACACCCCAGTTGGCAAAAGACGTATAATATACGTCTATTAAACGCATACCTTAGACGTCTAAATGTGGTCCGCAATTCATCTAGAATGAAATTCTGATATACGTCTATTGTTATACGTCAATTATACGTCTATGATTAGATGTTCATTATACGTAAATGGTTGGAGTTCTATTATACGAATAAATTTAGAGGACTATTATACATATACGGTTGGAGTTCCGGATAACTTTAGAGGACTATTATACGTATATGGTTAGAGGTCTATTATACGGATAACTTTAGAGGTCTATTATACGTATATGGTTAGAGGTCTATTATACATCAAAGAGTTTTACAGGTGTAGAAACTAGTAAATCAAGCCAATGATTTGGTTTAGAAATTTATTCTGAAAATACACATTCACACCTGAAAAATATGTATTTCAAATTGTACATTGTAAACAATCAATCAACAATCAACATATGGGCAATAATCATAAAAACACAACTAGTCTTAAACTTCAGCTACAAATTCTGGTAACATGGCAATATACAGTATAGTAATGACAAACACAAACTAATTACATTAACACACTAACTCAAAACCACATTTTGATTCAAATATAAATTGTAAAATGTACAACTTCTATATTTCCAAGAAAACAAATATTACAGTGGAAGTTAAGATGATTTTTGTCCACTATTTGCAAACCTTGTCTAATTGTCCTAACAGTTAGAACCAGAAACCTATTATTTTCAGTGTCCAGATCTCCTGGCCCCCTGCCTTGCATATGCATTCTTCAAGTAACACATTGCGTGCTCCTTTATTTCTTTTTCTGTTGATGTAGGGTGGGACTTCAGCACCGCAGCTAGGAGAAAATAATATTATATTACTTCCCAAATAAATGATGATTAATATTTTCTTAAGTATAATCTAAAAATGAACGGTTTACTAAGCTCAAAGCTGATATAAATGTATAAATTTGGCTTGCATCATAGCAGTTGAGCAATAAAGTCTGTCCTAATTAAAGAGTACCCAAAGTTTGAAAGTACAACATAGAATAAGAATAGAGAAACGGCATCTTCCCCATTCACACTATTTTTATATGCCATTTTTTGCTTATTCACGTACTATTTTAATCAAAATAATATTAAGAAAGATCTATATGTATTCAGATAGTATTATTATTCATACTTACTCGTCAAAAGAGCATTGCTGAGATATTTGCGGATAAATACTTCTACGTTTGAAAAACGTGTCCAAAATGGTGACCAACGAATACTAACAATGCATTGTGGTATATAACCGGAAAATATGCTGGGTTAGATATTTTCTCAATGTATGCGTTTATTAATGTTGTCGATATTATGGTTGAAATTTAACATTGATAATACATCGCGGCTATGTGCCCCCTGCTATGTGCTGATGTGCAATTTTAACGCATGCAGTTAGTAAGGATCGGTCACTGTTGTATGGTATTATATATAATGACATTATGGAATAGGATGGGGACAGGCCCGGCATCACGGGGGGAGGGAGGAGTGTCGCCCCTTCAGTTTTGGGCAAAAAGATTTACCTAACTTAATTTGCGCCCTAAAAAAATAGTTGTACTTTGTCAATGGTCAGACAACACTAAATGACACTAACAGTCACTCAGACTGTTTGATGTGCAGGAGGGCTATCTGTCCAGGAACTGCATATATCAGTGTCGTTATTGATTGTCAACATTACGATCCTGTTTGCTCAGGTGGACTGATTCCTTGCAGTAGTTTATCATTATACTTAAATCGTTATATAACTAGGACTAGTTATAGCAGTCTGTGCTTTCTGTTGGTTTTACAACAATTTTTTCTTAACGATTCAGAACCTCCATGTAGCTGCAAATTATTTTCGCAGTAATTAATTTACACGTGTATAATAAATATAGTAATAAATATAATAAATTAATTACTGCGAAAATAATTTACTTCGTACACTGTGCAGAGTGCCGTATACTCCTAGTTGCGGCACACACGATACAGTAAAAAGCCTCAGGCACTGTGTTAGATGTGTTTTCGACGTTATATATGCGTTTATTCATGTCGTTGATTTTACGGTTGCAATTCGACGTTGATTATACGTCGAGGCGACGTATATATATGTATAGCCGTATTTTCGCCGTAAATATACGTATATTCGACGAATCAATGCCCACAGCTTGGCATACAAGGGTTTTGCGGAGGGGGTCTTGCCACCTGCCTGAAAAAAAACAGTAAAATGTTTGAGTGCCTATAGAGTTTCTATTTTTATTTTCTTGACAAAAGTTGATACCATTTCCTGGACACCCCGTCCCCCATCAGTGCGCGGTGCCCGGGGAAAAATCTGTTGGGGGGCGTCTGAAATTCTGAGGGGGGGTGATATTTCGGTTGAAACGGAGCTGTACGGTGCAGCTACCCAAATGAAATCTCGCAGCTATGCCATTGATTAGTGCTTCATGATAGAAGATACAACTAGCAATCTGGTATTTGCGATGAAGTTCAGTTTCACATTTTTCGTCACTCTCAAGGTTTGTATTGCCTGGAGCGAAAAGTACCATAAGCGTTCATTTTTGCAGCTACATGGATGTTCTGAATCGTTAAGAAAAAAATGTTGTAAAACCAACAGAAATCACAGACTGCTATAACTAGTCCTAGTTATATAACGATTTAAGTATAATGATAAACTACTGCAAGGAATCGGTCCACCTGAGCAAACAGGATCGTAATGTTGACACTCAATAACGACACTGATATGTGCAGTTCCTGGACGGATAGCCCTCCTGCCCATCAAACAGACTGAGTGACTGTTCGTGTCATTTAGTGTTGTCTGACCATTGACAAAGTACAACTATTTTTTTAGGGCGCAAATTAAGTTAGGTAAATCTTTTTGCCCAAAACTGAAGGGGCGACATTCCCCCCTCCCCCCGTGATGCCAGGCCTGTCCCCATCCTATTCCATAATGTCATTATATATAATACCATACAACAGTGACCGATCCTTACTAACTGCATGCGTTAAAATTGCACATCAGCTCATAGCAGGGGGCACATAGCCGCGATGTATTATCAATGTTAAATTTCAACCATAATATCGACAACATTAATAAACGCATACGTTGAGAAAATATCGAACCCAGCATATTTTCCGGTTATATACCACAATGCATTGCTAGTATTCGTTGGTCACCATTTTGGACACGTTTTTCAAACGTAGAAGTTTATCCGCAAATATCTCAGCAATCCTCTTTTGACGAGTAAGTATGAACAATAATAATACTATCTGAATACATACAGATCTTTCTTAATATTATTTTGATTAAAATAGTACGTGAATAAGCAAATAAATGGCACATAAAATAGTGTGAATGGGGAAGATGACACAAAATCATTTTGCCGTTTCTCTTATTCTTATTCTATGTTGTACTTTCAAACTTTGGGTACTCTTTAATTAGGATAGACTTTATTGCTCAACTGCTATGATGCAAGCCAAATTTTATACATTTATTTCAGCTTTGAGCTTAAAAAACCGTTCATTTTTTAGATTATACTAAAGAAGATATTAATCATCATTTATTTGGGAAGTAATATTATATAATTTTCTCCTAGCTGTGGTGCTGAAGTCCCACCCTACATCAACAGAAAAAGAAATAAAGGAGCACGCAATGTGTTACTTGAAGAATGCATATGCAAGGCAGGAAGCCAGGAGATCTGGACACTGAAAATAATAGGTTTTTGGTTCTAACTGTTAGGACAATTAGACAGGGTTTGCAAATAGTGGACAAAAATAGTCTTAACTTCCATTGTAATATTTTTTTTTCTTGGAAATATAGAAGTTGTACATTTTAAAATGTATATTTGAATCAAAATGTGGTTTTGAGTTATTGTGTTAATGCAATTAGTTTTGTGTTTGTCATTACTATACTGTATATTGCCATGTTACCAGAATTTGTAGCTGAAGTTTAAGACTAGTTGTGTTTTTTATGATTATTGCCCATATGTTGATTGTTGATTGATTGTATACAATGGATAATTTGAAATACATATGTTTCAGGTGTGAATGTGTATTTTCAGAATAAATTTCTAAACCTAATCATTGGCTTGGTTTACTTGTTTCTACACCTATAAAATCTATCTTTGCTGTATAATAGACCTCTACCCATATACGTATAATAGACCTCTAATGTTATCCGTATAATAGACCTCTAACCATATACGTATAATAGACCTCTAAAGTTATCCGTATAATAGACCTCTACCCATATACGTATAATAGACCTCTAATGTTATCCGTATAATAGACCTCTACCCATATACGTATAATAGACCTCTAATGTTATCCGTATAATAGACCTCTAACCTTATACGTATAATAGACCTCTAAAGTTATCTGTATAATAGACCTCTAACCATATACGTACAATAGACCTCTAAAGTTATCCGGAACTCCAACCATATATGTATAATAGTCCTCTAAATGTATCCGTATAATAGAACTCCAACCATTTATGTATAATGAACGTCTAAACATAGACATATAATTGACGTATAACTTTAGACGTATATTAGAATTTCATTCTAGACGAATTGTAGACCACATTTAGACGTCTAAGGTATGCGTTTAATAGACGTATATTATACGTCTTTTGCCCACTGGGCTATTTGTAGCTTTCTTTTGATCGCCTGTTTTATTAAAATGCCAGCCTCTTTTACAGTTATTTTAGATGTTTGGCAATGTGTAATATCCTCCCTCGCATCCTCAGCTAAAATATTTTAAAAGTACAATAAAATTACATTATATTGAACAGCACTAGGTTAACATTTAGAATTCAAATTAAGGTAAATATACAAAAATATTAAAATATAACTCCGGCGATCTGTCGTTTTTGCTTATCAAGTTCTCAGATAATTTTGCATTGTATTTTAAATTATTTTAGCTGAGGATGCAACGGGATTATAAGTGAATTCTCCCGCCACCCATTGGAACAAATTTCCGTGGGTGAATACTATCTGCTTGGAAGTTGCCCTTGTCGGTAATTATTGGAAATTCCCGGTAATGTTGACTCTACCGCAGTCTTTACCTCTGACCAACCCTCAATTGTTTACTACTGCAAATATCAAAATAGTTAAGGTTTTGCGGACAAATTATATATCTGTGGTGATGATGTTTACTATGGGAGGAAGTGCGTCCCTGGGTGGGCTCAAAACACCCACCTTTGGGCTAAGAGCCAAACACGCCAACCAAATGCACCACAGAAATGCTTTCACGCCGTTTTTTTTTCCATTTACATACTTTTGGTGCACACAAAAATTCGCTCACATTTCATCTTTCGTAAGATATATGATTTAAAAAAGTTCCACAAAGGAAATTAATACATGTATTAAACCAAATCAAGCCCTATGTGAGTGTCCCAAATGATCTGTTCTGTAAAACAAGACAGGAAGAAAGGTAACGCTAGAACTTGAACGCAGGACTTCCTCTTTATTAAACAGGTGCTTTAACCAGCTAAACCACGGCGCCGGCAGAGCGCTATTCTTACAGCCGCTTAGACACACCGCTCTGAGACATCTGCGTTCGGTGTGCGCTGAGCCTGCTCGCTGAGCAAGTTGCCTCCTTTTCATGCACTAGCAGCCCCGATACTAAGAGAGAGGATGAGAAATGGCTTTTATCTGGCACTTTTCATGTCCAAGGAGATCAATGTGCTTTCCGTGTACAACAGGGTGTCCTCTATACTCACCACTGAAGCACAGGACACGCCTGTTGGATTGACATCACTCAAGCAAAATAGTGAAATGGCAGGTGGAAGAGGAAAACGACCATCAAGAATGAAGAAAGATGATCTTGAGCGTGCCAACGCATGTCTGAAGAGACTGGCTTTCTTGACGAGGTGGCCGATTGGTTAAGGTGATGGACTGCTCATCCGTTGTGTTCTCCACATGTGGGTTTGAATCCTATCCTTGTCATCTAGAGCTTTTGACTTGTGATCCATTTCTAAGTCGGGTTTGTGCACTTTTGCTACTGTAGTAGAGCAGTAATATTTCTAGCGTTGGCCGAACATGGCTTACAGCAGTAGGGGACAGACAATAGTCTCTTAATATTTAGGTTATATTTATGTTTTGTACTGCTTTCACCTGATAGTAATAGTAGTCCTGATGATCGATTTAGGGACATGGTGCATCTTGAAAAATGTTCTTGTTAATTTCAATTTGGAAAAACTGCACTCACCAGAAGCTGAAACGGGTCGTGTTTACATAATGCACAAAGCAATAGCAACGTTTGGAGTTGAATCTTGCTATGAGTCCTTACCTGTTACAGGAGGCATTTTAGGACTTTTTTAGCTCAGACAGCTATCAATTCATCTTACATTTCTACTACATCATGATTAGCAACGTTATCTTTACCTAGCACTAAATGTAGCTTTAAATAAGAGTAAATTTTAAAATATATGTAAAAGTAAATGCTATTCCATATATTGTAACTTTGTGGTATTTATAATGTTTATCTGAGGATGCACGGGAAAGTATTATACATTGCAAAACATCCAAGACAAAGGTAAAAGAGGCTCATATTTTAATACAATTTTCGATCAAAAGAAAACCACACTCTGTATGATATCATGGTTAATATCCCAAGATATCGACGTTCAGTTGAAAGATTTGAAGAAACTCTCCAAGAAGCAACTGCAGTAGCGGAGTTTTGATTTGAACCGATGTTTACACCTCAATAATCCATTAGTCCTCAAAAGAAACAAAGACAGGTGATTTGAGTGTCACCATGATCCTCTTCTCAATCCAAAAGAAAGGTTTTGTATGATCCTGATCCCACTAGAAAAAGAGTCAATTTCGGCCTGCACTGATATCCCTTCAAACGTTTTGTAAGATCTCTGGTAGAATATACAGTAGAATCCTGGTCCATTTCTTCTACTAAAAGAGACTATGGGAGTGAGTATTTGATGTCGAACTGGGATTTAAATAAACAGAAACACTACACAACATTGGGCTACGCGTATGACAAAACGTGTGGGTTTTGAGTTGACCTTTCCATAGCTCAGTTGCTAGAGTGTAAAACTGTTTCAAAAAGCAGCGGGCGATTGTTATGTCGCTGTTTTGAATCTGGCTCGAAGGATGGTGTTTTCTTGTTCCTTAATTAAAAAGTGAAAATATCGAATTTGTCTTTCACTTTTACGTTCACCGAAAGCTCAGCAAACAGAGAAGCAGAGGCTCCTGTTCTGATCTATCCTCACGTCTGATTGTCTTGCTTTGACCTTTAAAATGTGCACTGTTGACCGTTCACTCTTCCTAACACAATTAAAGACCTGCGGAAAAGACTCGCTATCGGGAGTTTAGTTCAGTGGTAGCGTGCTCTATGAAGCGTCGTTTTCAATTGCCGGCGTCTCCACTCTGGATTCTTTTAAAACGCGATATCTTTCCTTCCTCTTGTGACTTCCCTCGTGTGTGAATTTCAGGGAGACACATAAACTCTTTGTCTGAAGAGACAAAAGAGACATTTTTTAAACCAGACAAATCGAAAGACGTAGTAATTATAGACACGTACAAAACACGTGAATCTAATTGAGACCATGTTGACCGGGGCGATGTATTACTAGTAGCGGCTCTGAGCTCACTGTAGTGCAGTTGAGTAAGAGGATAGTAGGGACAGTGGTGCAATGGATACCGTGTCTGATTTTGGATCAGAAGTTTTTAGGTTCGATTCCTGCCTGGCTCATGAAGCGTTTAAACCACGCTACTCAACACTGTCACCTATTTTGTGCGGTCCTACACAACCTTACTATCGACTGGATGAGTCTCCAGTTCATTCCGCCTGTTTCACCACCGTTATTGTTGGACCACAGCCACAGATATGAGAAGACATACTGTTCAGAAAAACTGTCTTAAATAATCACGTTGTAAAAGGTGACTAAGTTTTTTTTTCTTTAACGTAACCTTACATTTGCCTATAAAGTTTACGCTTTTTTCTCTAGCCACAAATCTTCAATATTTCTGCTGTCTCCTGAGAAACACGAGTATAGAGTTAAAACACAATAAATAATACCACAAATCTATTCAGTTAACACTCAGATGTGACAGGGGTGACTTGCACCCCCTTTAAATATGTATTTCTTTAATTTCAGTTCTCTTCCCTCCCCAAGATACCTGCAAATTCACTATCGCATATTAAAGGCTGTACATGCATTACCTGTAATACAGCTACTAATAAAGATATCCATTAAAGTTAATTATTAATAAATAATACTATTATTCATAAAGACATGTATTCATGAGATTCATCATGAATAGTTGTGGTGTCTGGAAAGCAACTGTAGTTAAATATAGAAAAAAGAGTTGTAGTTATTGAGGTAATTTCAGGTAAAATGTAAGAACTAAAGTTAACTAGTCCCTCAGTAATGCGTGGGGTCCTATCAATAGAAAAAAAATATTTGTATCCTGAAAATCCAACAACCACAAAAGGAGAAGTATTCTGGGAACATAGGTAAATCCCTGTAGTAGTTGAACAACTATAAAAACAAACAAAAAACTTGAAAACATAAAGAAAAAGAACATTAAAAACATATCTTGGAAATAACAAAAACACAGAATCTAACTGTGAGAGCTTTTCAAGTTTTTGGTACTGCATTGTGCTCCTCTCGTCTAAGAAGATATCTCGGTGATATCTTTTTAAGAAAATAATTGCCCGGTGATATCGACTCAGGTACTCAGTTGTTACGTGCTGTAATTCGATACATGCAAAGCATATGTATTCCCTCCAATTATCAATAAGGTATTAAACATTACATGCCACTTTTTGTCTAGCTGATGTTCATGTTGGATCAGTGAGAAAGGCAAGCCTGGTTGTGCTTGAACCAGCACCTTACTTTAATTTTAGTCCCGACCTGACTACACTAAGCAATTGTACCACAGAGACTCCATTTATAGTTTTTGGGAAAAAATAATCTGCATTTTTAAGCAAGATTGTATTTCAATTTTCACAAATTGTAAGTATTTCTTGAAAAAAGCTGTTTGAGAAAGAAACTGAGTAGACGGGAATAGTCCAGTCAGTAGAATATTGAACTTCTCATCTCAGGGTCCCTATTCAGGCGGCTGATTTTCTTGCAACTACTTATTCCATGCTGAAACGAGAAGGAAACACATTACAGCAGAGGAGCATTCTTTGGGTGTGATACAGAATAAACCTTTATTTGTTTCTTCCAAATTAATTTAAACCTCATCTCCAGCACCTAAACTCGTCAGTTGCTTTCAGTAGCTAAAGACACAGACAATACTGCTCCAGGTGAGGTTCAAAACCACAACCTGAGCATGAGGGGGGGCTTTTCTTACAGATATATAACATCTCCAAAATAAAAACACACCAGGCTGTTAAGAGAAGCGATTCATAACAACAGGAGTAGGAGAATGACGAACCGAGGAATGAAATTCATTAAACAAAAAAAAATGTTTACTTCACAGACTAATGCGTTATAAAGCATACTCCTGTGGAGCAGAAAAGAAAGAGCACAAGTCAATGTAAAAAGCGCTTTTAAGCGTTTTACATGTACAGATGCAGCCATTCAAAGTGAGCGGTACAGACACGTACCGCAGGTAAGATGACACGGGGTACCGCGGTGCGTGATTGGTTGACCGACAGGGGCACTCGTGGTACGTTGGTCTGTTGTAGAAAGACTTACTGTAAACGTCTTTACTGTGCCCGTTGTAGATATTGAATTTTACCACTGAAGGGAAATCTTAGTAGCTGAGCATAAAAAGAATAGGAGCATACTGTAACGCGTGTGAAGGCCATAAACGATATTAATTTTGGAACGTAAACATACAGTATATAGCTGGTCTTGGTACTTTAAAGAAAAAAATACACACCAGTATTCCATTTCTCCCTAAACATTGTAAGCTTCGAAGTCTTTAACTAACGTGATACCGGAGTCAACAAGCATACTTTTAGAATTTGATTAAAAGGGAATATAATATGGAATCACGTATATAATTAAATATAATTATAAATGAAACGCTAAAATGTATGAAAAAGAAACAAAACAAAAAACATACTAACAACTGTGCCATCCTACTTAGTTAATACATTTTATTATTCATAAACAGTTAACATTGTTAGCAAAATATTTTGAATTATATTTAATTATATTTAACCCTATTTAACCCTATTTTTTCTTTAGTTTTGTATTTAACTTTTTATATGATAGTCAGACTTAATGTATATTTGAACAATGAAAATATATTTTTACAAGATTTTACATTAAGCACTTAAAATTAATATGGTTAATAATAGTAAACTGTAACATGCTGTAACAAGATCGGTTAAACTGCGAAGAACATGCTTTCAGAGAAAATGTTTCAGGTGTGAAGAACATAGATCTCCAATGCAATTTCAACCAAACCTGTTCCCACACATCTTGCCCCCACTACCATTAGAATATACACAAACATTTTAGCGTTTCATTCTGAGCAGAAGACCCTCACACCTGAAGAGTGCTGGCTGTGACGAATTAAACCGGTTTTACAGGTTTCAATCACAGACCATGTGACATGGGATTCAGTAAACTAATATACAGCGCCACTGGATTTGATAATACCTAACCAAAATCCGCAATATGGAAAAAGAACCTGTGTAATTGTTGATAGATGATGTACTCGTAACATTTTTTCAAGACAAACTACAACATTTAAAAAATGACTTGCATGTACTTGATATCTCTAATCAATCCACGGGTTCCAGCACAAAACGAAACTAAAACGCATACCGTTTCGCACTTCTTTTTAGTTGCTCAAAAGTAATTTGACCGTATGAAATGCATAATATAAACCTAGAAACATATACGTGAGCAGTACTTAAGCACTGTAGTATCGGTGTTAAGACATACCTCTCAAATACTGTAAATCAAGTTAAAAATATCTCAAGACCGATTCTGGTCGTAATGAAACCATGTTTCATGTATGTTTTCTTTTTCATCTTGAAATAACTCATTTCTAAATACCTTTTTCACTGTTAACATCTTGCAGCAACTTTGCGACAAAATATACACTCTGACAGTTCATCCTGCTACCAACATTAAATAAAACAAATCTTAAGATTTCTATATTTATGTCTTTATTTAGTGGTTTCATTAGTGACAAAGGCTAAACTTTCTTGGAAAAATGTATTTTATGTGTTGCTGAAAAAACTGACTTGCTTTAACAAAATATGTTTACAAATCCTTTCACCTGGCATTTTCATAGTTAGAAATTATGGAACGCTCTGTTAAAAGCAAGGGAGTTTTTATGTCCGTTGCAGTTCTTTTGCAACATGAATATAATTATATCGTTATTAATTTCTTGAGATACGCGATTCCATATTATATTCCCTTTTAATCAAATTCTAAAAGTATGCTTGTTGACTCCGGTATCACGTTAGTTAAAGACTTCGAAGCTTACAATGTTTAGGGAGAAATGGAATACTGGTGTGTATTTTTTTCTTTAAAGTACCGAGACCAGCCATATACTGTATGTTTATGTTAAGATTTCCCTTCAGTGGTAAAATTAGATATGAATATTCAATACTTAAATGGGCACAGTTAAGACATTAAATATACATTTACATATTGTATACAGTACAGTTTGCATACGGTAATATGTTTATGTTACGCGATTAAAAAAAAAAATAAATAAAACTGAAAGGTCCAGCACCAGCTGGATTCAAACACACAACCTGCCAGTTGCTAGTCACGCACCTAGACCAGTAGGCTACAAGACAGCTCGCATGAACAGGCAGGCGAAACAGCCCTACACAGCCCTGCCGCAGTACACGGATATAATCATACCGTTATTAAATTCCATATTATATTCCCTTTTAATCAAATTCTAAAAGTATGCTTGTTGACTCCGGTATCACGTTAGTTAAAGACTTCGAAGCTTACAATGTTTAGGGAGAAATGGAATACTGGTGTTCTATGAATTGGCTACATTACTCTGCTCTCCTCCCCACTGATAGCTGATGTGTGGTGAGCGTTCTGGCGCACTATGGCTGCCGTCGCATCATCCAGGTGGATGCTGCACATTGGTGGTGGTGGAGGGGATTATAATTATATCCATATGTGGGATTAGTGAGTCACTGAAACCCCTCCCCTTGTCCAGTTTACACTGTGGTATTGGGGCGGTACAGGGGCTGGGGTGACTCTCCTGACCCCTCAGCTTTCCAAGATATCTGCATCACCCCACTCAACCTGGAAATCTCCCAGATCCAAGGGGAGAGAGACAGGAGCTGGGCTGGGACACCAGCCTGCTGTTATTTCAAGTGGGTGGCTGAAAAACACACCGCTTACAGATCACCGCTAGGGGGCATCATAGAGTGGGTGGTGAGACTCTTGGTCATCGATGGCAACAGCGGGGTGACACCCCATCTCTCTCTCTTTTGGCTTTAGAGATACCACAGTTTCACCCCTAGGTTGCATCTCCTGTCTGGCGCTGTGGAGGTATGATGATGATGATTCACTGTCTTTGTTCTCTCTCTCTGGTACAGGAGTTGTTACTGAGTTAGTGAAGTTTCACAGAGGATATGATAAGAAATTTTACCAAATCCCAAAATTAAAACAGTGAAGACAACAGACAACACAAGCTCATATAATGGAGGTTTGGTTTGACGACTGCAGACATGGTCAGGACATCTTACCTGATTCTCTCTCCCCATTTTCCTAGGATTTTCCCTTCCAGGGCACAGGAATCATGAAGCAGGACAACTACGAAGAGGTGGTGGAGACACTGAAGTCCTACTTTGAAAACACGAAGGTCAGGTGTGAGTTCTCCGAGGTGAACAAGTGCTTCCACCAGGCTGCAGCCAACATTGACGTTGACCTCATCCTGCAGAATTACCTGGGAGTCCCTGTAGCTGAGGTCTGTGAATAGCAGGTTTATTTTTTCTCTTTGTAGTAGTCTTAGGACAGTTTGACCTGTTGTGGGACTCGGCAGGAACAGAAAGGTCTTCTGTGTGTCTTCAGTCTCCACAGCCCAGGAGACGCACGATCCAGGTGGGCGAGGCTGTTGAAGAAAACAAGCTGTTCATCCCTCCCTCTCCTGGATCTTGGCGCCCCTGGGCCCTCCCTCTTCGATCACCTGTGACCCCGCTGAGCTCAGAGAAACCCCTGTTGACTGCGCCATGCTGCCCCCATTAAGTTCCCTCCTCTAAGGAGTGTCAGAGCTCCTGAGCTTCCGGGACAGGTGAGAAGCGAACAGAACCTGAATCCTTGTGTGGAGTTACCTGTACAGACTCTTATTGGACATACTGTATAGACTCACCTGTATGGACTCTAATTGGACACACTGTACAGACTCACCTGTACAGACTCTTATAGGACGCACTGTATAGACTGTATAGACTGTACAGGCTTTTATTAGGACTCACTATATAAACAGACCTGTTTAGACTCTTATTAAACACACTGTATAGACTCACCCCTGTACAAACACTTAAAAAAACTGTACAGACACACTTGTCCAGGATCTTATTGGACAAACTGTGCAGACTCACCTGGTGAAACTCAGTGCATGTGGACCTTATAGTGCGTACAGAATTAGAAGTGAAGGGTGTCTCCATTACCAAGGTCTCCTGTGTGTCTTCAGCCTCCACAGCCCATTATCCAGGTGGACAAGGCTTTCAAAGAGAACCAGCTGTCCACCCCTTCCTTTCCTGGACCTCGGTGCCCCTGGTCCCTCCCTCTACACTCACTTGTGACGCCGCTGAGATCATTAAACTCCCTGCCGACTGCTCCATGCTGCCCCCTCTGTCCTTGTGTAGAGTCAACTGTGCAGACTCTTATTACAGTCACAATGCATATACTGAGGGTATATTAAGAATAAGAAGAACTGACCCCAACAGCAAAGACCTGTGTCTGTCTTCAGTGTCCAAGTGCAAAGAGGCGTGCTTTCCAAGTCAGCCCTGAAAAAAATGAAGAGGACAACATGTCCACCTCTTCTAATCCTGACACTGACCTGCCCCAGGTCACTGCCTCACTGTCCAGCCAGCTGCCTGTCCCCAGACCCATCCCTCACCTCTCTCCCATCACCTCCCATGAGAAGGCTTGGGTGAAGAAGACTAAGAAAAAGAGGAAGAAGAGGCAGAGGAATCAGGAGAGTCAGGAAGGTCCAAGTCCTGAAGACAGGCCTCCAGAGTTGCTGAAAGTCAGAACACAGGTGCTGAGACACCTGGAGGACCCTGTAGCTCCTGTGATTCTAGGAGAGATGAGGAGTGAACCTTTACTGTAGTGTCCAGTCAGTGTGTCTGTATTAACCCCTCTCTCTCAGTGCAGTGTTAATGTACTGGAGTGTCCAGTCAGTGTGTCTATATTAACTCCTCTCTCTCAAAGCAGGTCAGCTCCTCCCATTCCTTCACCAAGATGCTGTGCTGTTCCGGGGTCGATGAGGATAAGAGCAACACTACAGAGCTGAAGAGATGGAAGGAGCCGCAAGGGGGCAAAAGGACAATGGTACCAGTGGAGAAAGTCAGGAATGTCCGGGTTGGGAGGCACCGGTCCCTGAACACCCAGAAGCGGGATAAGGAGAGGAGGCGGAAGCTGGAAGGGTGGTTGATGGATCGGAGAAAGGAGGTGCAGGAGGAGAAGGAGAAGAGGAAGCTGGAGGAGGACAGGATGAAGGTGGAGGAGAAGAGGAGGAAGGAGAGAAGATGGGAGAAGGAGGGAGAGGACAGGAGGAAGATGCTGGAGAAGGAGAAGAGGAAACGGGAGAAGGAGGAGGAGCAGCGGAGGAAGACGCACCAAGGCAGCAGATGCAATTAGGAGGACCATGAACAAGGAGGAGCGGAGACGTGCCCAGAAGGCGGAGGAGAACAGGAGGGAGCAGCAGAAGCAGGAGGTGAGATGGGAGAAGAAGGAGCAGAAGAGGTGGAAGGCCTACGCTCGGGGGCTGGAGAAACGCCTGCTGCAGGAGGAGGAGAGGAGGCAGAAGGAGAAGGAGGAATGGAGGTGAGCTCAGGAGGAGAAGAGGAGGAAGCAGCTGAAGGAGGAGAATAAGAAACGAGCAAAGGAGGAAAAGGAGAGAAGGAGATTTTGGGAAGAGGAGGAGAGGCAATAAGCAAAGGAGAAGAAGGAGAGGAGGAAACTGTTGGAGAAGCAGGAGAAGAAACAAGCAAAAGAGGAGAAGGAGAGGAGGAGAGTTTGTGAAAAGGAGGTAAAGCAAAGCTGAAGAAGGAGGAGGAAAGGAGGAGAGTTTTGGAGAAGCAACAATTGAAGGAGAAGATGGAGAGGTGGAGAGTTTTGGAAAAAGAGTGTGCCCCAGAGTCCAGATGCTGTCAGGTGAGTTATTATAAATAAGATGCAGGAGTACACCCTGTACCAACCTGGACTAACCTTTGTCATTAGTTTCAACCTAATTTCACACCAGCAAATAAATACTGACTGGGAGAGAAGAGGTATCTGACAGGCCAATCTGGGTCAGAGCCATTACTGACCTGCTCGTCTGTTCACAGGGAGAGTCCTCTCTGATGAGACACCCTATGGATACAGAGATCCAGGGGACATTGAGGGAGACCCCACTTCAGGTAAAGGGGACTACAGACAGGGGACTCAGTGTGGGTGAGGTTGTTCAGGGATGGGATCCACACTGACACTGTGACCTGAGTCCACTTCACTCCACTGTTTCCACACTGACACTGTGACCTGAGTCCACTTCACTCCACACTCTCCTCAATGTCTGTACCTGCAGCTTCTGTTTTACAAAAGTTAGGCTTGAACATCCCATTTCTTTCTTCTTTCTACAATTTGATGTTTCAGAAATAAGAAATTAAACCATTCCTTGATGTAAATTCTGAATGTAACACTTTTGATGGGAACAATTTTTTATTAATTTTAATAGGTTTTTTGCAAGAAACTTTTTAGAACCGTTTTATGTGCTTATGATGTCTAATTTATGATATTAAAACTATCAATTAAAAATGAAGGAGCTCTTGGCAACTCACAATGAAAATATCAACCCCAGCGGAAAGGGAAACTTAAATGTTTGTTATCAATATGTATACATTGGACCACACAAAGGAGAAAAGCCACTGTGGACAAATCCAGACACAACATGAGACATCCTGACTGTTATTTACATTTCCCTACAAATCAAGAGAAATTAAGGGTCCTCGTCCTGCAAGAAGGGATGGCTCATTGAAATATACAGCATAGCTACCTCACTTAAAACTGCAGAAATATTAACTACAGATTGTTACAATGGCGTCTGGGTTCAAATGACAGGAAAGACGAAAGTTCAAACAATTCACACTTTGACAGGTGTGACAAAATGACATTAGAAAATTTATGATCATGAAATTCACTTCCTAAAATGATATCATAATGTTTTTGGACTGCGGGAGGAAACTGAAGCACCTGGCGGAAACTCCAAACAAACATGGGGAGAACATACAAACTCCACACAGATAGAACAACAGGTCAGGAAATAAACACAGGGCGCCAGCACTGCATGGCAGCAATGTTAACCACAGTTGCACCTGTAAAATAAGTATACTTCCAAAACAGCAGCATATAGTGTATAACAATATTTTATAAACTTTCAGTCTGGATCTTTAAAAATTCATATAATTTTTGTCAGCTGAAAATGTTAGGCTGCCTGCCTTTAGGGGGGGAAATAATTTTTCAAATTTACATGTCGATATTAAAATAACATATTTCCACATATAAATACAATTATAATAAAATATACAAAAAAAGCCTTATTTTCTTTAATGATATGAGTTCTACAGTACTGATACAGTATTGTACAAAATGGTATGATCTGAAGAATCGCCAGAGCACAATGTATCAATTTGGATGATACTAACAAAAGAGGGACACAACATAGAAATCCACAAGGTTTATTTTCAACAACAAAAAATGTGCTTGAAAATAATTTGACAAGGAGGAAACCTTACATGCATGGATACCAGCATTTCCCCAGTAGGTTAAAATGCAGCAGGGAACAGTATAACAGAAGGTCAGTGTCACTTGATATTGCATCACAGAGGCTGATCTCTTCTTCATCATATCCACCATTTCCAGAAACCAGTACACATAACTGTGAGGGTTTAAATTCAGAGGGAAAAATAATTCTCTAAATTAAATTTTATGCTGCACAGAGAGCCTCACGTGTATGTGGTCAGGAAGATCAGAGATTAGAGATCTCTCTTTAGCTCACGGGGCTAGGTCGCTGCAGAGAGACGCGGAAGTCCTGGGTTCGAGCCTCCAGTCGGGATGGGGCCGACCAGATGCGGCAAGGGCGCCCGCTTGAGCCCCCGTTGCGTTACATTATAGGGCGGAGCGGTGGCTCTGTGGCTAAGGATCTGCGCCTGTGACCGGAAGGTTGCCGGTTCAAATCCCGCGGCTGGCAGAGGAATCCTACTCCGTTGGGCCCCTGAGCAAGGCCCTTAACCCCAACTGCTCCAGGGGTGCCGTACAATGGCAGACCCTGCGCTCTGACCCCAAGCTTCTCTCCCTGTCTCTGTGTCTGTGTCTCCCTGGAGAAAAGCTGGGGTATGCGAAAAGATGCATTCCTAATGCAAGAAATTGTATAGGGCTAATAAAGAAACATTATTATTATTATAGATCAGTTGGATCGAATGTCGTTCTAATAACTCCACGGTTGTGGGTTTGATCCCTTACAGGCCAGGAGATCTCCTTATCTTTTGCCAAAACCATTTGATCTTTCAGTCCATGGTGAAATATATTGTGTTGAAAAGATGCCACAAACTGTAGACAAATGCTAGTGCTGCAGGTGAAGAGGAAAGCATTCAAAGATTTATGAGTTTCTTATGTGGAGCGAAAATAAAGTGTCACCATTTGCATATGTGAGGCTTCTAAATCAGCTGTCTGTAAAGATGCTCAAATCTAGCCTGTTAAGTAAAAAATATTTTAGCTGGGGATCCTCAAATCAGGCGTGTAGAAAAGAGCACCGCTAAACACCATCGGGAGTGCAGAACATGTGATAAAAGTGTTCTTTAAACAAAAAGTGAAAATAGTGAATTTGTCTTTCACTTTGACGTTCTTCGAAAGCTCAGTAAACGATAAAGTGTGTTTACTGAGCAAGAGACTCGTGTTCTGAATTCTCATCAGATTTACCGGTAATACAGCTACTAATAAAGGTTTACATTAATCTTAAATATTAATAAATAACACTTTTATTAATAAAGACATGTATTGATCAAATTCATTGTGAATAGTTGTGGTGTCTAGAAAACAATTTTAGCTAAATATTTCAAGCGAGTGGTGAATACTGTATGTTCGTTACTTTGTGACCATATTATTTCCACTACAGAACAGTTCAAAAGCGATCGACTGTTCCACTACTGAGCTACTTAAACCCTGTGAAGAGGTGGTTTAAGTTAGTCTCCTACATCAGTAAGATCTAATGGTCAACAGATGTTATTTTAGGTTTGTTGCAATTGAGAACAGGTTTAGTACAGAGCTGCTGACAAATTTCAGCAGCCAGGTTCGTAGCAATGACCCGTTGTATGGACATTGCCAATCAGCCACAAGAAAAAAAAACATCATTTGTGCCTTTATTAAAAAAAAAGAAAAACAGAGTAGTAGTTTATGCGGTAATTTCAGGTACAATGTAAGAACTTAAGTTAACTAGTCCCACAGTAATGTGTGGGGTCCTCTCAATAGAAAAAAAAATACTTGTAACCCGAAAACACAACAACCACAATGCGAGAAGCCTTCCGGGAACCTCGGTAAATCACTGTAGTAGTCTAACGACTACAAAAAATACAATTAAAAAATACTTAACGGAACAACTTCAAAACTAAAATAACATTAAAAACAAATCTGGGAAACAACAAAAACAGAATCTAATGCGAGAGCTTTTTCAAGTCTTCGGTACCCCATTGAACTTGAACTTGAACTTTATTGCCATATGTAACCGGTACTGGTACAATGGAATTCTTACTTACAGAAAGTCTCTCGATTGTAAAACAAGTGTAAAAAACAAGACAAAGTGCAAACAGTGCATCAAGACAATGTACAAACAAACAATAGACAATGTGCAAGTAAACATGTAGACAGTATGAATGTAAACAATACAGACGTGTAAACAATGACTGGAGATGTGCAATAGATAAGAAATCATAAAGAGGTAGATGGTGATGGTGTAGGTGTGGTCCGAGGGAGATGGCTAAATGTGTTTGCCAGTCTCACTGCTTGTGGATAGAAGCTATTGAAGAATCTAGTGGTAAGTGTCCATATGCTCTTATATCTCTAGCCTGAGGGCAGTGGGGTGAAGAGCTCATGCCCGGGGTGGTGACTGTCCTCTGTGATGGCCAGAATTCTACCAAGGCAGCGGTCCTCATAGAGCTGTTTAATCTCGGTGAGACCCCAGCCGATGATCTTCTGGGCCATATTGACCATTCTCTGCAGTGCCTTTCTTTCTCGCGAAAAGGTGTTGCCATACCACACGGTGATCCCGTTGTTGAGGACGCTCTCGATGGTGCAGCGGTAGAAGTTCACCAACACATGTATTGGCATCCCCCATCGCTTGAGGCACCTCAAGAAATAAAGGCGCTGCTGAGCCTTTTTCATGATAGAGTCAGTGTTCACAGTCCAGGTTTGATCTTTAGAGATGTAAATTGCCACACACCGAACAAACACCGGAGCCTTTTCAGCAATTTCAAAAAAACGGGCCTGCTCGCCTGCCCACAAGGCTCCGTCTCTTACCCGCTCTCCAGAGCCTGCTCCCTTCTGTGCTGTTCTCTCGGCAGCGCACACAACTCCTGCAGCGCGGTGAGAAGGTTTCCATGCTCTGCCGCAGGGAAGGCTCGCTCCGTGCGCACACGTCCTTTCAATGCCAGTTCAACAAGTGCTCCGCATTAGCAGCGTCGGGGCTCCGGCGTGTCGCACCTCACCTCACCTCGCACAGCCCCCTCCTTGAATGTCTGGTGCTGGGCATGCCCCGCTCTCCTCCACCTTATCTTATCGCGTGTGACCACCGACAATGGCCACAATGCCGGGGAATGGCACCTGTAAAGTGTTAATTGGGGCACAGGAACAGCCCGTCTCGTCTCGGGGGCCGGCTTCAAAGACAATACAGCAAACACAGCAGGGCAGGGGAAGAAGACGACACGATACATGCAGGTACATTCAGCTCCGGCGGGAACGAGTCATTTGTCTGTCTTTTTCAAGTGCTGGGAGCCGAGTAATCCTTCGCTTGTATCGTTTCTCCCCGCTGACTAGATCTCACCCTGCGACTCTCGACTGGGCTCACCCACGGCAGCCCAGCAGGTGTGAGCCTAGCCGGCACCCGGATGGGAGATTCTCCCCGGAAAAGCTCAGGTTGCTGCTGCTCCTGCAAGAGGTGTGACTGGGACCAGTAGGGAGCGCTCACCCTGCGGTCTGTGTGGCTTTCTTATGCCCCAGCATCCTGATGGCGACACTCTGCTGCACAAACAGGCGCCATCCTTCGGGGGGAGGTGGAAAACCGAGGTCCCGACCCTCCTTGTGTCAGTGTCACAGGGAGAGGATGGGCAATGTGAGACTGACAGTGCTGTCTGGGAGAAGCTCCTCCTACAGGACTAGGCACATTAGAGCTTCACCAACAGAGTCACACAGCGAACGTGATAACCGCTACACTATGGCAACCTGCAGGGGAACGATGGGAACTCGTGTCCAGTGGCCCAGCGCTCCTCAGCCAGTTTGATGATTTAATTAACTGTATAACTGTTATCACACTCTGTTTAACTGTATTTTTATAAGACTGTCTGCGAGAGATGTGTGGGAGATGCTGAATCCCAGGGCTGGTGTGGAATCACACACTGACAGATCTTCTGTGTGATCTGAGTCCCACTGCTCAGAGCTAAAGACTGGTCAACTGGTCACTATTGTAGACACAACCATTGGTCTGCTGCTGCTGAGAATCATGATACACTGGTAAGAGTGGCAATACTCACAACCAATTAATTCAACTGAAGAACCTTAGAATAATCGATTAACTTCACTGATTGGTGAGAACAAATTATTTTCCCATTTTGACCCTGTTTTTAATATGTAGAATACAATTCAACTGAAGAACTCAGATTGTCAGGATAAAGAGAAGGATGGAGATGAGCTTCTGTCTGTTCAGGAGGTAGGAGTTTTGGTAAAGTACTGAGGGATCCAATGCTCTGTGTGTGAGTCTGAGCTGTGAATCTGACTGAGATACATTTTTTTATTCTGCCTGTGAGAAGTCTTTTCCTTTGCCGATCAATGTTACATCCCATTCAGATACTCTGCACAGACTGTCAGAGTGAGAGAAAAGGAGAGAGAGATGGACAGATAAGAGCACACACAGCGAGAGAGACAGGAAGTGGGAGAGAGAGGAGAAGGAGCATGAAGACAGCGCAGGTGTTCAACCACACTGTGACCACAGGAGACAGGAGGCTTTTCTCAGCTGCTGAGGAGCTCAGGGCTCATGGCCACTCAGGCTCAGAGGCTCTGGCAGCAGTCAGGTCTGGGAGCTTCTCCTCATACTGACTCTGGAGCTCTGAGAGTCAGCCTCCATTCTGACAGGAATAGCCCCTCCTGTTCAGCCCCTGAAAGACACACTGAGAGAGCTGTTAGAGCCCTGAGACAGCTGTGTGGGTAGAAGACCTGTCACCCTGTAGAGCTCTGAACACTGGGCTCCCCTGTGTGCCTCACTGTACAGGAACAGAGCTCTGACTGGACTCCCCATGTATCTTTGTACAGCACTAGAGCTCTGAGCACTGGGCTCCCCCATGTGCCTTCCTGTATACCTCATCACACTGCACTGCACAAACCACAAACTCACTGCACAGTCTGACCTGCAGTTCCAGTAAAGCTCTGTCGAAACAGGCCCATTTCCTAAAGACAGGGGAGTGAAGAGATAGTGCAGTTTTACTGAAGATAATATGTCCCTCTCTAAAAATATGCTGTCATATCATTATATTACATTTTTTCATGCTAGCCCAGCAGGAATTGTGGCCTTAAATCACAGCTGTTCAGCTGTATTAACAAGAACTGATTGTTTCTAGTTAATCATTTTATTGTTTGTATTAATATTAAAACTACCAGTTGTACTCTCACTAATATTAACAGGAATACACTAGCATTAGTATTAGTAGCTGTCCATGACATCACGCCGCTCTTTGTGACGAAAGCGAGATGCCTAGCCGGGCATAGTGACGTGGCGCGTGTTGCCGTGGTTACCATACTTATGATTTGTAAACAAATGGAAAATGCATTTCAACTGTTACTCAAACACATTTATCAACTTGGAATATAATTCTCTAGCTCTAGGATTAAATTCCTAAATAATAGGAAAGGGTCAAGAATGGGAAAAGAATCAGTACTCACCAATCGGTGAAGTTAATCGTTAATTCTACAGTTCTTCAGTTGAATTAATAGGTTGTCGATAGATAAGTGATCAATAACTCTCCGCAGTGCGCTCCACGCGCCTCCCGGGATCTCGCTCTCTGATCCCGGTGCTCTGGCTGGTGTCTCTGACGTCACAGTGCTCTTTCTAAAATATATAACATCTCCAAAAAAAAAAACACACCGGGCTTTGAAGAGAGGCGATTCATAACAGCTGGAGAAGGTGTAATATTTGTGTGTGTCAGCAGTGAAACTGCATGTTAATTGATGGAGGGCTGAGCGGGGAATAACGGTTGCTCAGGGTCACAGGGTCACAGGTCATAGTGACTGGATCGGAGTTACAGGATAAATAATAAAGAGTTTGTTCGAGTGTCACATCTTCGTCCTGGGTTCTTAATTTTTACACTATACGTGTAGGAGAAACAAGACAGTGTGTGTGTGTGCCCAGGTAATTCTGGGAGACAGATCGAATCTGGGCTAAAAGAGAGGGGGCTTAGCCCTCTTACATTTGCTAGTTCAAAGTTGTACAACCCATTTGTATCTGCTAGGCCCTGGTGAATTGCTGCGAAATGCTGAAATAACCTCTCGGCTCCTTGGTTGTCATTTCGTCAAACGTGCGTTTGGTACAAGAGTGCATGAAGGCACCGGAAATACATTGGGAACAAATGACCGTTGGCTCAAGACTTCTGTGAAGTAAGGGAGCGTGCAAAAAGAGGTTGTTTCCACATGGTCTCGAACCGGGGACCTTTCGCATGTGAAGCAAACATGATAACCGCTACACTTCGGAAACCTGTAGGAATTGTTGCTGGTGTCTCGCTTGCGTTTCGGGCTGAGAAAGGGAAGCATCACTTTGGCCAGGGGGCGCTGGAGAGAGGAACAAAGGGCGCGATGAAACAAAATGCCAAAACCCGGGATCAAACCAGGGACCTTTAGATCTTCAGTCTAACGCTCTCCCAAATGAGCTATTTCGGCGGTGCGCAGAGCCCACGGCCACCTGCTCCAGCCTTCCTGTGTTGCGGCATGAGCGCACCAAGAGGAGCGGGAGAGTGTTGCAGGAACGTCACTCAGAAGGAAAGCCACCCAGCTGCGCCCTCTGAGCTCTGTCCAGCGCATCTTCCTCGCATGGACTCCTGCCTGCGACGGGCAGGAAACAATTAGCAAGAACAGAACGACACCCAATGGGTGTCTCATGACCGCACCTTAGGTTGTGACACGTGCAGGTGTGAGGGGTTGCCGGGCTACTTTGGAGCAGAGCTTGGGCGGAGGGGGGGCGGGAAAGCAGACAAAGAGGTGACACCTCAAGGTCTGCACGATCACAGCTCTCCGCCGCCCCAGGCTTCAGCTCGATAAGCTACTGGACACACCCGCCCCTCCTCACACAGACCGTGGAAAAGCCCCCGAGTGGGAGGGCTCTCTCTTCCTCCCAGGAGCTCTTGGACACGACGCACAGACAGGGCGCGGGGAGCCGCCGCCTGCAAACACGGCTCCAGGCAGGACTCCACTCCGCAGCAGCCGCAGAGCAGAGGAGATGAGGGCAGCTTAGCTCCTGTGCAGAGACCTGAGCTGTTGTTGCTGTGGATGCTGTCTTTTCTGCACTCGGGGTAGGAGTGAATGTTGAGTTGCCCTTAGAAATGAAGCAGAGCACTTCAACGGCACGGGTGTGTGTGTGTGCGCCCTGGTGATTCTGGGAGACAGATCGAACCTGGGCTACAAGAGAGGGGGCTTAGCCCTCTTCCATTTGCTAGTTCAAAGTTGTACAACCCATTTGTATCTGCTAGGCGGCGCAGTCGTCGTAAACAAAGAACGCTTTGAAAAGCGTCAAAGGCAAGTCATTCCGAGTTGGTCATTTGTGTTTTCCGTTCAGACGCGATATGCTGAAATGATCTCTCGGCTCCTCGGTTGTCATTTCTGCTCCGTAAAGGGATCACAGCATGCGTCGGCTTCCAGCATGCTGGGTCAGGACACGATGCCGGGGGTTGGAGAGAACGATGTCTTCCTCGTTAGTATGGTGGCAAGTATCCCCGCCTGTCACGTGGGAGACCGGGGTTCGATTCCCTGACGGGGAGTAGCTTTTCTTTCACCTCCTTAGAGAAATGACTGCCTTTCACTTCTC
The DNA here is from genome assembly GCF_059453375.1 of Lepisosteus platostomus. Taxonomy (NCBI): domain Eukaryota; kingdom Metazoa; phylum Chordata; class Actinopteri; order Semionotiformes; family Lepisosteidae; genus Lepisosteus; species Lepisosteus platostomus. The sequence continues at coordinate 57,429,014 of NC_142615.1, forward strand.
TGTTTTCTTTCACAGCGTCGTGCACCTTTTCATTGCTCTCGCTATCAGAGCCTTCGCACGGCACACGACTCGACATCAGGAAGCACATTGAAGTGAAAGCAGGAAGCGCTGCGACATGCACTGTGCAGATCCCGCCACACTAAGAGGTGAGTGGGTCTGTTCGATGCACAAAGAACGCTTTGATAAGCGTCAAAGGCAAGTCATTCCGAGTTGGTCGTTTGTGTTTTCCGTTCAGACGCGAAATGCTGAAATGATCTCTCGGCTCCTCGGTTGTCATTTCTGCTCCGTTAAGGAATCACAGCACGTGTCGGCTTCCAGCACGGTGGGTCGGGACACGATGCCGGGGGTCGGAGAGAGAGCGATGTCTTCCTCGTTAGTATAGGACCTGTCACCTGTCCCCACCTGTCACGCGGGAGACCGGGGTACATCAGGACGCGCATTGAAGTGAAAGCAGGATGCGCTGCGACATGCACTGTGCAGAACCCGCCACACTAAGAGGTGAGTGGGTCTGTTCGATCACAGCGCTAGGCGAATCCCCAATCCCCTTTTGTGCGTGGCGACAAAAGAAGTCTGTTTCCGCCCGGTTTCGAACCGGGGACCTTTCGCGTGTGAGGCGAACGTGATAACCACTACACTACGGAAACGGTGGTAAGACGTGCCCAGCGGCCCAGCGCTAAACTTCGCCAATGCGATTCAGCTGCTTCCAGTGCCTTTATTGGAGTGCGCTGATGGACCGTGGTCTCTCTCCAGAGACCAGCACGCCTGTCATGGACGGAGCAGGAAAGGCGGCGCCACATTTTACAGCCCTCTCCACGCAATCGACGAAATCGGGCTACTGAAGTGGAGAAAATCGCCTCTCCAGAAAGTGCAAATATCATCTTGGAGAGTATAAATCCTATTGCCGAAGGTCAGCCCTGTCTACCAGAGTAGCCCTCCCACAGTGATGATCAGCTCGTCTCACACGCGAGAAGTTTCGGTTGGAAACAAGCGCCCCCTCTTCTCGCACGTTTTGCACGTTCGAGTGGTTTTAATGCAGCTCCTTTGTACACGGTGCTGATCTTTTGGAAAGCAGGAGGCAAAACCGACACGTTCTCATACCGGGAGTCGAACCCGTGCCGCCTGGGTGAAAACCAGGAATCCTAACCCCTACACCATATGGCAGCAAACAACCACGTTGTTCCCGGCATCATGCAAGCAAACTACATAAATATGAGAAAACACGCAAGAGAGTTGTCACTCAGAGTGTCGAAGGGTCGATGTATACTGGGGCTCAGTTGAAATGCAACGTCAGGACTTTTCCGAATTATGTCACACAAAGATAATTTACTACTTGCACGAATGAAGGCAAAAAAAGCCAATCGATGTGAACGAACGGCGCTTTGCAGAGGAGTACTGCCTGACTGGATCGTTGATGAACGACAGAGGCCACTCCGACCTCTTCTCGGTTTTCTTCAATGACTTACTAAGGATCTTCTTCACATTCGCCCATGCAGGGGAAGCCAGTTACACCAAAGCAAACGCAGGGAAGTGCATTTCAAGCAGAGACCAGGAGGGACTTGTTTACACCGAGAGTGGTCGGAGAATGGAACAATGCGCCCAGCCCTGTTGCTGGAGCCGATTCTTGATGAGATCTTGGGCTCACTAAGAGGCCCCCGCTGGATGCTAATCTTTCTGTTGTTCTTGCAGGTCCTGCGCTGCTTTTAAGCCGACAGAGCTCGTCCTGGTCTGTCGGCACAGCCCAAATGCAAATGATCGGCTCCGCGTACAGAAGGAACGTGCGTTTGGTACAGGAGTGCACGAAGGCACCGGAAATACATTGGGAACAAATGACCGGTCGCTCAAGACCTCTGTGAAGTACAGGAGCGTGCAAAACGAGGCTGTTTCCACCCGGTCTCGAACCGGGGACCTTTCGCGTGTTAGGCAAATGTGATAGCCGCTACACTACGGAAACCTGTAGGAAATGCTGCTGGTGTCTCGCTTGCGTTTCGGGCTGAGAAAGCGACGCGTCACTTTAGGTAGGGGGAGCTGGAGAGAGGAACATAGGGTGCGATGAAACAAAATGCCGAAACCCGGGATCAAACCAGGGACCTTTAGATCTTCAGTCTAACGCTCTCCCAAATGAGCTATTTCGGCGGTGCGCAGAGCCCACGGCCACCTGCTCCAGCCTTCATGTGTTGCGGCATGAGCGCACCAAGAGGAGCGGGAGAGTGTTGCAGGAACGTCACTCAGAAGGAAAGCCACCCAGCTGCGCCCTCTGAGCTCTGTCCAGTGCATCTTCCTCGCATGGACTCCTGCCTGCGACGGGCAGGAAACAATTAGCAAGAACAGAACTACACCCCATGGGTGTCTCATGACCACACCTTAGGTTGTGACACGTGCAGGTGTGAGGGGTTGCCGGGCTACTTTGGAGCAGAGCTTGGGCAGAGGGGGGGCAGGAAAGCAGACAAAGAGGTGACACCTCAAGGTCTGCACGATCACAGCTCTCCGCCGCCCCAGGCTTCCGCTCGATAAGCTACTGGACACACCCGCCCCTCCTCACACAGACCGTGGAAAAGCCCCCGAGTGGGAGGGCTCTCTCTTCCTCCCAGGAGCTCTTGGACACGACGCACAGACAGAGCGCGGGGAGCCGCCGCCTGCAAACACGGCTCCAGGCAGGACTCCACTCCGGAGGAGCCGCAGAGCAGAGGAGATGGGGGCAGCTTAGATCCAGTGCAGAGACCTGATCTGTTGTTGCTGTGTACGCTGTCCTTTCTCTTCTCGGGGTAGGACATCAGGAAGCACATTGAAGCGCTGCGACATGCACTGTACAGATCCCGCCACTACTGGGCCCGATTTCCCCGGATCGAAACCGGGCGGAAACAGGCCCTTTTCGTTTGTTGCCACGCAGACTGTTTGGGGATTCGTCTAGCGCTGTGATCAAACAGACCCACTCACCTCTTAGTGTGGCGGGATCTGCACAGTGGATGTCGCAGCGCATCCTGCTTTCACTTCAATGCATGTCCTGATGTACCCTGGTCTCCTGCGTGACAGGTGGGGATATTTGCCACTATACTAACGAGGAAGACATCGCTCTCTGCTTAGTGTGTAAAACACTTACTTGCAGCATTGTGGGTGCTGTGGTTTAAATGCTATTGGTTTGTGAACAGAATACCCCTATCCAAGTACATTGTGCCACATTAAATAAACACACGAGAAAAAGAGATTCAGAACGCAAAGCTGTGTCAGTGTTCTGTGTAAAAAATCGGTTTGAACATCATGGGAGCTGTTTTTAATAAGCTGCTGAGTAAAGAATATTTTAATCTTCCTGCTGTCAGTAGTATTGTGAATATAGTTGACTCTTACCCGAATGAAAACAGAACGTAAAGGAAGGGTTTCAGAATTCAGACAAAGCTTTATTCCCGTGCTTACAGTCTGAGTAATTGGAGACTGCGCTATTCTGTTGCCTATGGTCATATACGGGTTTTTCGCATGAAGCCATATTGAACAGTATTTCTCGCGTTGTGAACTTGTGCACACAGCGGTCCCCCGGGTTCCAGTTAGTGCGTAATTACGCATCGATGAAAAACCGGAGGTTTAAAAAAAGATAATTAGCTCACAGATACTTTGATGTAGAGGCTGTGGAAATATCCACATGTCGTGGTCTTTTAAATGCATTTGGTTTGAAGGCGTTCTGTGCTTCCGTTGCGAAGATATGGACAAAAGAATATTCGTGCTTGGTCAAACAAATGTCATATAAACGAAAAAGTAAAGGCTGAGAAAGCATTCACAATGTATTTTATAAACAAAGCAAGTATTCTCGCGATTCTAAGAGGTTTCGTGTAAACGCTACAGGCGTGCCAAAATCGTTTTCGAACTTCAAGCTAACTTTTCCCCGGTCTGGTACCATAGGTCACGTAGCTTAAAATCCCAGTCATGGTTTTTTTCCTATCTTGTGGTACATAACGTACCATTTCGGACTATCACAAAGGGCTTGATTTCGTTAAATGCATGTATTAATTTCCTTTCTGGAAAACTTGTATTTCAAGAAATTCACACAGCTTGCGAGAAATGAAATTCAATTCTTGATCATCAGTGCAGAAGAAATATTGCCATCTGGCAAAAAAATATATTTTTTTAACCGGAAAGTTGTGAGGTGAGACAGGGACCCACCATTCCGTCTGTGTGGCTCGTTTGATTGTTAACTGAAAGGTTGGTGGTTCGAGTCCACCCAGGGACGGGTTTCTTTTGCGATGTAAACATTGTCTTCGCAAAGGTCGATTGGATTTCTAAGCGAAACCTTAACCATTTTAATATTTGCAGGAAATGCGAGTGCTTAACACGTGTCTGAATCACCGGGAAATGTCCGATTGCTGTATGCCCAACATCGCAACTCCCCAGGAAACCAAATTCACCCAAGAAAAAGTCGAGTCGTCATTTATACCCCCGTTGCATCCTCTGCTGAAATATTTTAAAAATACAATGCAGATTTGTTTAAGAACTTGCAAGCTTTGTTACATTAGCACCGTGCATTTGGACTTCGATATTTTGACACATTTACCTTAATTTTAAACATAAATACTGTACAATCTATTGTTATTTTGTTGTACTATTAAAATATGTTAGCTGAGGATGCAAAGGGGTGAAAGGGGAAGGTCAGAGGTGCAGTAACACCAAGGTTAGGATTGGTGGAGGTGATAAGGATGTTGATGGTTTTTCTCTGTAGAGAATTTTGAGTTTTTTATCCTTCTCTGAAGTGAGAAACTGGAAGAGTTGGGAGTTGAGGGATCTGATGAGGTTAGTTATGAAAGGAAGTTGATGTGGAGCTGTTAGCCGTAAAAACTCCTTAATGTCTTTGATGTTGTCATCAGCGATAAACTGCATTCAGCAAAGATAAAAAGAAAATTATCTTTGCTTACTGCCCTGTCTTTCTCACACCTGAAGAAGGCTCCACAGCCGAAACATTGTGATTCTTTTCTTCTCTTTTCAGCAGGAATAGTCCTTTACTTGTTCCTTTGCAGCCACGCATGCTGACGCAGCTACCCACCCGATAGCTAACATTCCTATAATCACAACTATGAATGTCCACTTTGGGTATTTTTTCCATGCTTATTTATTATTATTATTATTTATTCTGTCATTGAAGCATATTTTATGTCATACTGAAGTGTCCTTATCACTGAAAAAATATTTTTTTAATTTAGAAAGTAAGAAAATGATAAATCACTAGGAATTGCATTTAGCCTGTTCTGATCTAGATTTTCTATATACTTTAACATGCCATGTTCACAATGTCACAACTCATAAATGAAACAGTGAAGTGTTGTAATTACAAATGTACATAGTGTCGGGACATTGAGATGTTTTGGTAATGAGGAAGGAGGGACATGCAATGTTCACAGGGTCAAATTTATAAAACGCTACAGTAAAATTTCTTGTATTTCGGGATTATGAGAGCCTGTTACATTGTGTCTCACACCTCAGTGTCAGAATTTTGAGACATTTTTATAACCAGAGGTAGGTTCATAGCAATAAGCAGAAAGTGCGATCATCCTTTGCTCATCTTCGGTTAACCATATATTCTCATATGCCATGTTCTGAATGTCCCATTTAAAACTGCTATATTAAAATTAAGACTTTTTTATGATCAGAAGGCAAGGTTGTGGTAAATATGCATAAAGTGCAAGTGAACTTATGTTTTGCCTTTGTCTTGTTATTGTGAGTTTTGAAAATTGGTTTTCGATTTTCTGAAATGCGTTTCACACAAAAATGCAATTTGGATAGTCACTACTTATATATTCCCCTTAACTGAGGATATGTACAGTAATCCATCCCGATTAGTACTTTTAAAAATTACTGTAGAGAGAGCCATCAGAAAGGGAATGAAAACTTGCATTAAACAAAATCAAGCTGCATGTAATCATCCATAGTGATACATTTTGTAAGACAAGACAGGAAGAAAGACACTGGTGGGATTTGAACGCAGAATCTCCTGTTTAATAGGAAAACACTTTAACCAAATCAGCCAAGATGCTGTCAGAGTATTAACATCATGTCTGCGTCAGTGATTACAGCTGACTATCGCTGGAGGACAGTTCACTGTGAACAAGTCAGCCTGCATAATGAGGGGGAAGAGACTGACCTCTGTGATGCACTATAGAGTTACATTAACCTTCTATCCAACTGTTCTATGCTGCATTCTATCCTAGTGGTAAATATTGGTTTCCGTGCGTGTAATATTCCTTTTTTTGTCAAATTTTATCAAGCACAAATTTTGCTGTTGAAAATAAGCCTTGTGGTTTTCAATGTTGTGATCCTTTTACCCCAGTGTCACCAAAATTGATACATTGTGCTTTGGCAATTCTTCAGGCTATATTGTTTAGAGGAGCTCAGTTGAATTAGTTTATATAAAGTATTTCTTTTCCCTTTAATCCTTTAAAACATATTACATTTTCAAAACATTGTATCTTTCTTCCTACTATTTGTAGCGGCAATGCTTATTAATAAGACAGAATTAAGTGTTGCTGTGCTTTCCCAAATGAGGCCCCATCTCTCTCTTCAAGCTATTCAGGCAGGCTGATTTAAAGATGTTTTCTTTTGATAGGGGACAGCTCCCAAATGGGGATGCATTTAGCTAAGCCTAGCTATCATGATCAGTGGGCATCCATTGGCGCCTATCTGTCTAGGGAGTGCCAGATGGACATCTGGACTGCATTCCTAAGTGTCAGGAGTAAGTGACTCATATCTCACCTTGATCAACCAATCAGGGACTGGTAGGGCCGAGTAACCCACGTGGGTCTCTGATGCCCATGAAACTTTCATCCAATGAACGAGCTGAAGTTCCTCCAGGTAAAAACAGGCAACACAGAGCTCCAAGACTATTCTAAAGGGAATTCAAAGGAGAATTCCAGGAGTGTGAGACAATTCCAGGGCGGGACGGCCCAGGAGCAGAAAGGCTGCCAAGGGCAGGACATTCTCGCAGCGCGCCTCCTGACCATCCTGAGACTCAGCCCGGACAACCACGGAACGGCCAGTGTGTCCGAGTGCCAGAACTTTCCTTTGTTCTAAGAGTCTAGAGCGGAGGTTGCCAGAGAGTAACCAGAGGATCCACCTGAGCAGGCCTCGCGAACAGGTCGGAACTGTGGACAGCTGAATCACTATTCAGAACTAGCTCTTCATCAGGAACGAACCGGTCCTCTTCCTGACTTGCTGGGACCCACAGTCATCTTTTCTCCTGTGTGCAAACTTTGCTAGTTAAAGCCAACACTAACTAGCTGGTCAGTGAGCATCAGCAGTGCACCGTCACAAGCCGCACAGCACAGCCTGGCACCGAGCCAGAGAGCGCGGATTGGACAGCAACAGCCTGCAACTGTTTCTTTGTGCCCGCAGGAGATCTGAATCCCCAGAGATTGGATGAGTATTCAACTTCAATGCATTACAGCTCGAGAATTCAATTGTTATCCCAAACAGTTGATATCAATTTAATTCCTAAGAGTTATGTACTTTTTTTGAGTATCTAATGTAGAAGTTGTAACCAAGTTCAATTACGAAATGGTCTAAATGAATGATATACTGAACGTATGTCCTCTTGATATATGTAACTCTTGGTAACTGACTGAATATATACCCTTTGTATTCTGATAACCCTCTCGATAAGATCTGTTAGGTTTATATGCATATTCCATATATTAAGAAATGTATCCTCGTGTATTAGTACCTGTGTGTGTGCATTGTTTGAGTTATATCGCATGGTTAGATTCTAAAGCCATTAAAAGAATCATTTTGTGATTTACTGCTACAATTAATAATTGTCCCAGTAAATGCCCAAACCCTACAGAACTGGTGCCTTCAGAGAGCACACTACATAGTGATGACATCTTTCTGTATGATCAGGACAGGAGCTGCAGGTCCACTGTGTTGTGGCTGCAGTACAATTTTAGCTTATTATTATAATACTTTTTAACAGCGACAGAATCTTAAGATCACAAGGTGTTTACGATATTATTTCAGTATTAAGCTGTTACTACATTCGGAACTGTCCCATAGGATTCAGTGTTCCATTAGTTTGGCACTAAACTGCTTAGTCTATTGCAGGAATTGTACTTAGTCCTGTCCTGTAGTGTCATCTAGAGAGCAGCAGCTGTTTCCTTGGGCTCATTGCAATTGGGAACATTGTGATTATTGAGCAGGGGACTAAAGTCAGCAGACGAGCGCGTTGCAAATCGGTAGTAATCTGGCGTACAGAGCTGCATGCTAATCTCTGGATCATCTCCAGTTAATGCGATGCTGTTCTTACCTTGCAATTGACCCAATCTGACTACTGGCACCAACCCTGTTATTACAAAGAAACTTCTTGTGTACCTACCGTGATAAGTTTGGTGGAGAGGTTTGGCAGCCCATATTCAGTCAAAGATGTGTGTGCAGATCACTGTGATATATAGGCATCAACAAACTGACAAATACAATATTAAATGTTTAACTGATAAAGCCCAAATGAACCAAACCTGTATAAATTAGTGGTGGAAAGGAGTCTTTATATATAGCAAAAGGTCTCTGATCCTTTGGTAAGAACGATGGGTATATAACCCATTGTCCTCAATATTAGAAATGAATCCTTGAGCATTGCCGTTGTACCAACGATCCTCAAAAGTGCTGCCATTACCACTGTTCCATAAAATCCTAACATTACCTGTCTTGCATAAATTGTAGAACATGCCATCACATTTCAGTTGCTTCTCAGTAGCAGTTTGATCTATTATCACCCTACTCCCCACATCATAACCTTCGCTCTTCTAATTCTAGTCTCCTAACTGTCCCCCAAGTCTGTCTACACTGTATGGGTGACAGGGCCTTCTGCTGTTATGCCCCCAAGCTCTGGAACTCTCTCCCCAAGGATACCAGAGTCACCTTCCCTAAACTCCTTCAAATTCAGACTCAATACCCTCTTCTGTAGAAGAGCCTTTACTGAACTGGTTCTATTCTTTACTCCTCTGCTTCTACTTTTCTCCTCAATCTATTGGAATTGTTTTATCCTGTGTATTCTAATTGTAATTTTGTCAAGTGCTTTGAGAAGCCACCTTCGGAACCATTATATAAAATAGTTTATTCTAAATCCTTGAAACTTTAATAGGGCACTGCAGTAGGGCTAAAAATTGACAGCCTTAGTGGGCCATCATGATTTGTGCAAATTATAGGTAGTCACAAAGGAAGACTAGGATTCACTTGAAATCCATGACACGGGACACTGAAACAGTGGAGAGGCTTTGTGTAGTAAGCGTTCAGTCTCAATCTACACAGTCTGTGCTGCTGGTAGAGGTAGTTGTGAACACCTGTCTTCCGGATCAAGTACTGGGATCTCCAGTCTCAATCCTAATACTTCTCATGACTGTCCACTACCACTGCTGTGAAACCAACACCCATAACATAAGAACTCCGAGATTCTAACTGTACCATTATTCACTGATGTTTGCACACCAGTATTGTTCCTCTGGTGAGGAAGGAAGGCCTACTTTACACCAAGCCCCTGTTGACAATTCCTTCCTTGTGTTTATTTTAGTCAGTTTGTGCAGCCCAGAATAGGACATCAGATCTCACTCTTACTGGGCACTACAGTAGCAACTCACTCCATAACCACTACCCCTCTCGGAAACAGGAGGATTTCCAGTATATTGAACACCTCTGTCTCTCCCACAGTAAAAAAAAAAGTCACAATGACCTGCCCAAGGAATAGTGCGGCCATCTTCCCCCAGTACAATGCTTTATAACTCCAGCCATTTTCAGTCCTCATTGGCAGCAATACAGGAAGCATTCTTGAATGGGGAACCCCCACAAATACAGTACTTTAATTTATTAATGGGTCTCACTTCCCTTGAATTCCTCCACCCCATTCAAACCTGTAAACCATAAAGAAACAAGGGCAGGCAGAAGGGTCTTTCACAGCTTTATTGAAATGTTGCCATTACAAGGCGACTGGAGGCAGGAGAGTCACAAGGGCCAGGCTGGAGCCTTCATTCAGGCACCTGGGGAGGAAGAAGGAGAACAATCCAGCTGAACTGCAGGACACCCACCCCTACAGGAGCTCCTCCCGCCAGACCCTACCTGTCCACTGGCCAACATCTCCAAAGTCCTCTGCTCCCTCCACATCCTCACTGGTGCTCTCAGCATCTTCACTGGAGATCCCTCCTCATCCTCAGTCCAGTCAGCTCCCACATCCAGAGGAGCTTCTACTGGTGCCACAGCCACCCGACTGCTGGTCACCAGGCTCCTGGTACCTGTGGACAAGTAACTCAGGATTGAGGGATCTGCTATACCCAGAGACCCACAGTCTACTCATCTAAACAGTCCCTTTGTCCAGCATGGGATCATTCCTCAGTTATCCAAGCATGGTTGTCTCCTGGGCAGAGATGCATCCACAAGGGATAGAGAACCAGACCCACCTTCATTCCGACTGCCAGCACACCTGGACTCACAGCAGGCACAGACCTCATGGTCACCATGCAGCTCCTCCCACCTGGAGGAGAGGAGGACAGGTGAGGCCTCCACCTGGCATGTCCCAGAGCACCCTCAGCAGGCTCCTTGCAGAAGTACCTCTTCGCCTCCCTGTTGTAGGTGCAGGACTTAGTCCCTGGTGTTGCTTTAGCAGGAGCCACAGCCATGACAGTGCATGTACAGCTCAGTCACTTCATGCTGCAAGAGGGAAGGTCACAGCATTAAGGGATCAAGGCCAATAGAGGGACAGAAGGACCTTCTGCCATCAGTGAAGGCAAGCTGGCAGCTCTAGGCACTACAGCTGCCACAGTCTGGTTCACATCTAGATCATGGATGGAAAAACAGACAATAGATCAGTAGAGCAAGAAGGCTGAGCAGCCTTTGAGAGCAGTACCTTCCTGGACAGCTTCTTCTGGAAGAGGAAGGCATCAATTGTGAAGCGGAGCACATCCTTCCGCTTGGAGGGGACAAACCTGGACAGGCAGCCATCTGCCTTGCTGTCCACCATGCACCTGGGGACAAGGATAAACCCCTGCAGGCTCTCGGGGCTCCTGCCCACCTCTCCTTCCAGAAGGGGCCATACCCCAAGTTATCGATCACAGGGAAACGGGGCTGCGAGTGCTGGTCCGGTTTCTCGGTTACGCAACACGAGTGGATGTACAGCCTCTGCTCCGCTGTGGCAAAGTAGGCAGTGGCCTGGAAGTACATGGGCTGACCCAGGAAGTACTCATCCTTAGGAGAGAGCCAGACACAGTGGGCTGGAGAGAGAGAGAGGCAGCATTACACCTGCACACAGCACCCCCTGCTGGCAGGAGGAGCTATCGCTCAAGGAGCTTACAGTTGGTGGTGAGCAGGACAAAGCTGTGCTTGTTTTTCAGGTCCTTGAAGGTCCTTCTCCTGGCCCACGTGGGGACATAGCCAACCTTGTAGGAGTAGTGGAACCTGCAGGACAGAGGAGATGAGGGGCTTCTGGACACTTTCCCAGTGGCTTCTCAGCAGCAGAGCCCTGCCTACCTGTTGTAGGAGCACTTGACCGGCACAGAGAAGGGAATGAAGTGATGCACAGGCGCACTGGAGGAGGGCGGGGCATAGCGGAGAGTGTTGGAGTACACCAGGCGGCCCTGGACAACCTGCAAGGTCACAGAGGAAGGGGTATTCCCAGGAAAGGCAACCCCGACACTAGCCCTACAGTTCACATCGATACATTGCCTGTAGATGAAGACCCGCTTACCGATCGCTCGGTACCGCACTCGTGAAGCCCGTAGATGAAGTAGAAGTAATGACGTGTGGTTCGGCTGAGGCTGCAGTTGCCCAAGGTCACCTCCGATGGCCGACAGCTGAAGCCGAACAGGAGCCGACTGACCCTCACGTACATCCTGCTGGAGTCGCACCACACAGCCACTCCTCGGGTGCCCCCGATGGCCAGGCGAGCCGGCTGCCGCCCTCGCTGGGGAGGAAACAGGACGCTCTTGATGTAGGCGGGTAAGGGGCGGCTGCCGGCTTCATCTTCTCCTTGTCGAAGTAGGGCGAGTACGCGTCTCTGGACACGGGAAGGCGGCGAAAGTCGGGGGCCAAGGACTGCGAGTCGTTCTCGCTTGCAGACAGGTCTTCGGAGGGCGCATCTGCCAGGTTCAAGTCCTCCAACTGGGCTGCATCTTCAGGAGCCGGGAGGTCGGCCTGGAGCGCCAATTCCCGAGAGTCCCAGCCAGCCGGCCCAGCGGAGACCAGTGCGGGGAGCCCGGCCCCTGCGCACAGGCACAGCACAAAGAGAAACGAGCGCATCGCCAAATTAATGTCCCGCTTAATTGCTACAGGAGTAAAATAAGTAAACCACAAAACCGTGTTGAGGCAAGAAAGCATAAAGTGTGAACGCGGTGACTAGGTTTTTATACTGGCAGGACCTGCTACCGCACACCTGGTCACACTACCGCTCAATCAACACAATCAATTACACACAGAGACCCGGATTGTTCTCAGCGTCTAATTAGAACCTGCTTCCAGTCTGAGGCGGGACTCCGTGAAGCCGCCTGAACACTTTCCCGTGTGTATCTGACCTCAGCGGAGGAGTTCCACGCAATTTCGACAGAATTAAATCACCCACACGTGTAAAATTTGCTCAGATTAATTTATTGTTCAATTAGTTTCTAATTTCCGAGGAAAGTGTGTTAAACTCGCTGTCAGACAGAGTACGGAACATGCGACACGTCCGTCCACACTTTCTTTTATCGAGGGGGCTGTTCTATCAACACGTACCGCAATGAAAATAATTTTACTATTTTTCATGTGTAATTGCATGTCATATTAAAATGTGTAATACAAGCATTTCTTTGCTTCCCAGTAAAGAAATACTGATCAGCTTTTGACATGATCTGATAATAATTTGTCTGATTTTCCAGAGATTGCTTTTGCTTCGCAGCACTGAGAACCTATGGAAGCCCGTTTCCGCCAGGGAGTAAAAAAAACGCACTATGGTATCTCAGAATTGTGACTTAGAATCATAGAATTGCGACCTAAAAACTCAGAATTTTGACTTTATCTCTCACATTTGCGACTTCGAAATAGCCCATATTTCATTGTCTGTCCTTTTGTTATTGTAACGGATTCGGGTTCTAGGGCTTGTGCCCTCGCCGCTCCCACCCTACTTCGTGCCTCAAACCCCGTATTGGCTCAAACCCAGGTCTTGCTGGCTAGAACCCGAATCCGTTACAATAACAAAAGGACAGACAATGAAATATGGGCTATTTCGAAGTTGCAAATGTGAGATATAAAGTCGGAGTTGTGAGTTACTAAGTCGTAATTCTGAGTTACTTAGCCGGAATTCTGCGATACCATAGCGCGTTTTTTTTTGTAACTCCCTGGCGGAAACGGGCTTTCATACATTTCAAGTAGTCTGATCAGTGCAGGACAAGTTAATGTAGAATCATTACTATGTGTGTCTCTTGTTTGTATATAAATGAATGTCTTTGACAACTTAATGTTAGTTTTTAATTTAGTTTTACGATGTAGGTCATGCGTTAACATATGCACGAGCATACGAAATGTCTCACTCCTGATTCAGCTCATGCTCCATAGGAGAGAAGAGATTCCTCCTGCTTTTCGTACAATCATATCAGAACAGAAGCCCGTGTCGCCCAGCTCTGATTCAAGAGCGACTCGCATCTTCAGCCCTTTTTTTATTCGTGATCCTAATTTTCTTTAGTTATGATCAATATTGAACTTTTTCTAAATAAAACGACAATAATCAAACATGCAGGCAGACTTTTAAAAAGTATTAGGAGCTGACAGGGTGCCCCTTTGGAATAGTTGTCAGAAAATGTGAGAAAAGGAAAGGTACGTAAGCTCTCACACACAGCATTAGAGATTGGCATCTGATGAAAAAAACAACTACCTGTCTCCCCAGCATTTAAAGGTGCTGTTGTTTTGATTTTACATATTGTTAGCATTTTAATGAATTGTTAAAAGATTGATACACAAATCGCTAAATAAGAAAACGTAAAAACCCTAGCTGTAAGCAATTGGCCATTCATATTCCTGAATTTTAAATCCCTGTGTTTTTCTGTATCCGAATGCCTGGTGCAGCTAATTTGAAAGCAGAGTCTACCATTTACTGTATTGCAGAAGCATATTGTTGCCACCAAGGAAAAAAAAATCCTGAGTTTACAGGAGTAAAGGAGGAAACAAATGCAAACACCGTTTAGAAAAAACACACACGTCTCAGGCCTTAACCATGACAAGAATGGAATTTGAACCTAGATGAGCAGAGCACAATGGATTAGCAATCCAAAAACTCCTGACTCCTGTTTAATTTTCTTTTCGCTTGCTCGATTTGTAGTACGCTCCTCAATCCTTACAACCGATAAACAAAACGGCTTCATGTGCCACAGCATTCTGCTGCAGGTACGGGTTGCACCGTGTATTAGGCGAACCCGAATTAAATATTTCAAATATGTGAAGAATTTCATGAAAAAGATCACAGCCAATGTCAGCAAATCGGAGCCTGTAGGCAGCTTCAACAGAACAAAACGATCTGAAGCCGCAATTCTTTCATAGAGTGTATTGTGACACTCTAACCACACTGTTGCTATTACTGCTACTTCTGCTGCCGTTGGTTAAAACTCTACTCAGCGGGCAAGTAAAGGTGTACAAGGAATAGACTACTTTGAGCCGTCCAAATTCCATTATGTGAATTTAAGCTTTTTATTTAATTAATAATAGCATTAGTAATACAATGCGTGCTCAGAAATGTTACTTATTAGCTTATGAAGCAACAGTGTTTCGACAATTTGCGGTCTTCAAAAAGTAAACGCTGAAGTTTTTATACTTCCTTGTGAGCAGATCACCTTTGATTTAGAAAAGGAAAACTTACTCCCCTGTTGCTTTCATTGCAATATCTGAATCGAGACCCAAGCGCTAAGAAAGCTGAATAACGCAAAAGACATATTCCCGATTTTAATTTAGATACACATTTTCTAATGCAGCTTTCATTACAAGACAGTCTATTTCTCGAAAGCGTGTTATGTAAAAAAGAGAAAAACGAAAATATATGCGACCCACTATGCCTTCCTCCAAATCTTTTTCTAGATCTCTTCGTCATACCTGCTCTTCCTCCCTGGGCCACTTGCCCGCTTCTCTCACTAAACCAGCATTCCGTCTCTTTACAGCTATCTGTTCCAAGACCAGGCTTTCTAACCACCTTCTATTCCTTTACAGATGTCGTCGACATAATATCATCCCTAAAGGATTTCGCCTTAAATTTAATACCTTTTCTTTTGACTCTGATACCACCCAGAGTAACACTCAGAGACTTCTAAAACAATTTTCTAGGAAACTAATGCTCTCTACCATTTTCTCCCTCAAAAAACAGATTATCCCTTACGACAACAACATCAAAGAGGCTAAGGAATTTCTACGGCTGACAGCTCCACATCATCTTCCCTTCATAACTTACCTCATTAGATCTCTCAACTCTAAACTCTACCAGTTTCTCACTACAGAGAAGGACAAAAAACTCAGTCACCTTCTACAGAAGAAAACCATCAACACCCCGAACACCCTCACCAACCCTAACCTTGTTGTCACCATACCTTCTGACCTTTCCCTTTCACAGGATGAGCGATCCCTCCTCAGCAAAGGGCTCAGTTTTGTACCAGTTCCCAGGAAACTGGACATCACCCAGACCAATGTCGACCTTAACCGCTTTTACCGCAGGATCCGTCTCAGAGCACATTTTGCAGACAATTTCTCTTCACAGGCAGCTGATAACAACCCGGTTATTGATGTCATTAACAACATTAATCCCAAACAGAGCTGTTGGACTCCCTCCTCTGGCCGTTTTCCACCAGTTGATTATTTCATCAACCAATGCACTAATCAAGCTCCCAAGGCACTCCCTATACCCAGTAAACATAGGTCTAACCTCACCCAAGGAGAAAATCAGGCGCAACAGGGATGATATTGTCATCAAACCAGCGGACAAAGGAGGTGTTGTTGTGGTGTGGCGTAAGGATCTATATATCTTTGAAGCCTCTAGACAACTAACTGACACTTCTGCCTACCTCCCTCTCCAACAGGACCCTACCACTGACTACCAAAAGGAAGTGGTTTCCACCATTTCCCTTTTTATCAGCAGTAACGAGCTCCCCCAGGAGGTGAACCGGCTCATCATGGAACATCCACAGGTATCTCAATTATACCTCCTCCCCAAAATCCACAAACCGGACACCCCTGGACGCCCCATCGTATCAGCATGTAACTGTCCAACTACTTACATCTCAGCCTTTCTCGACAGCCTCATGAGACCGCTGGTTGAAGATCTCCCCTCATACATCAAAGACACCAACCACGCGCTCCAACTTTTTAATGATTTCCAATTTCAGGGTACCGAATGCTACATTTTTACCATGGACATCACATCTCTGTACACCGTCATTCCCCATAATGACGGCCTTACAGCCCTCAAGCACATGCTGGACAAACGCACAGTGCTTGATCCACCCACCCACACCCTGGTACGCCGTGCAGAATTGGTCCTCACACTGAACGCATTCTCTTTCAATAATCTTTTTTACCAACAGGTCAGTGGAGTTGCCATGGGCACCAGAATGGGACCCAGCTATGCCAACATTTTTGTCAGCTGGGTAGAAGAACGCTTCTTCGCTTCCTACACTGGCTATGTCCCTGACCTCTACAAGCGATATATTGATGACTGCGTCGGTGCCGCCACATGCTCCAACGATCAGCTTGAGTTCTTCCTGCACCATTTCACCAACTTCCACCCGTCCCTCAAATATACGGTTAACATATCTTCCACCACTCTTCCGTTTCTAGACATCCACTTGTCTATCAACTACCCCCGACTGTCCACTTCAGTTTATTACAAACCCACGGATTCACACAGCTACCTCCTGTACAGCTAATTTCACCCCAACCACACTAAAAACTCTCTTCCTTTTTCACAATTCCTTAGGTTACGACGATTATGCAGCGACGACATCGACTTCGAGAACCAAGCCCTCGAAATGTACTCATTTTTCATCAACAGAGGATACCCCAGCAGTGTGATTGACAAGGCCCTTGCCCGAGCCAAAAACACCCCCCGGACCATCAACCCGATCAGGAACTCCCGCCGTAAAAACTGCATTCCTTTGGTGCTTCCTTACCACCCTAACACACTTCCTATCCCCAGGACCATTAACCAGAACTTTTCCATCGTACAGGATGATCCCTGCATTGGGGCCCTCTTTTCTGATCGCCCTATCATCTCATATCGCCGACCACCTAATCTGCGTAACCTCCTTGTTCACAGCTCCCTTGACCGCCCTCAACAACCATGTAACCCTGTCTGTAGATGGCTCTGTACTTGAGCTCCAATCAAAATTGAAAAACCTTGGGGTTATATTCGATTCTGGCTTAACATTCGACCCACATCTACAGCATCCTGTCAAAACATCTTTTTTTCACCTTAGAAATATCGCAAGACTACGCCCTATGCTATCATTAACTGTGGCTGAAAAGCTGATCAACATATTTGTATTCTCTCGAATTGACTACTGCAATGCTCTGCTCCCTGGGGTATCTAAATCTACTCTGAACAAGCTGCAGTATGTCCAAAATTCAGCAGCCAGAATCCTGACCAGGTCCAGTGCAAGTGTTCACATTACTCCTATCCTGGAGTCCTTGCACTGGCTTCCGGTCAAATTCCGCGTAGACTTTAAAATCCTCATGCTCACCTACAAGGCTTTACATGGCTTGGCACCTCAATACCTGTCTGAACTTTTATCGCCCTACTCCCCACCTCGCAACCTCCGCTCTTCAAATTCTGCCCTCCTTACTGTCCCCCAAGCCCGTCTACATTGTATGGGCGACAGGGCCTTCTCCTGCTATGCCCCCAAGCTCTGGAACTCTTTGCCCAAGGATATTAGACAGTCACCTTCTCTAAACTCCTTCAAATCCAGACTCAAAACCCTCCTTTTCAGAAAAGCCTTTACTTAACTGGTTCCATTCTTCACCCCTCTGCTCTTCTTAATACCATCTTCCACGGTCTCCTCTATTGTTATTGTTGTATTGTTGTAATTATAATTGTGTCCTGTCTTGTGAAATTTTCTTATTTATTGTTGTAGTCTTCTTATTTATTGTTATTGTCATCCTGTAAATCGCTTTGAGAAGCCACCTTTAAAGGCGCTATATAAAATAAAGTTTATTATTATTATTATTATTATTATTATTATTATTATCCACACCAGGCACTTTCCCTTGCAACAGAGCTCGCTGTATCACCTGCAAGTACACAGCCACCACCACACTCATTCAAGGCCCCTCAGGACAATTTCCGGATCACCCAGACAGCATCTTGTACCTCCAGCAACCTTATTTACTGTATCTCTTGCAGTAAATGCCCAGCCATCTACATTGGAGAAACAGGAAGGAGACTCGAAGACCGCTTCAGAGAACACGTCAGGGCTGTGAAGATTAAAGATCTCTCCAAGCCCATTGTTTCTCATTTCACCTCTGACGGCCACAACCACTCTAATCTCTCTGTATGTGTTCTCAAAGACAGTTTTCAGAAACTCATACATCAGAAAGACCACCGAAACTAAAATTATTCTGCAGCTAGGATCACACATTCTCCCTTCCCTTAACGACAGACTACTGTTCTTTTAAATTTTCTCCATTCATTGGAAGTTTCATTTCACACCTCTCTGCACCCAATCTGACTTCAAACCTCTTGATTGGCCTCTCTTTCTGTCCCCTGCTCCCGCCTCTCACTCCTCCTCTCTCCCAGCCTTTGTTCTCCCGCTACTTTACCTTTGCCTACTGTCCTGTCTCTCTCACACCTGAAGAAGGCTCCACGGCTGAAACGTTGTGTTCTCTTTCTTCTTTTTTTCAGCATGGAATAAACCTATTACTTGACACTGATTTATGCAGAGAGTAGCGGGGGTGGGATGTCAGGGCCATACGACAATTCTTTACGTAGAGAGTGGCAGGCGTGCAATGTCAGGGCCTGACAATACTGCTTAATGCAGAGAGTGGAGGGGTGGGTCTCAGGGCCATATGACAGTGCTTAACGCAGTGAGTGGCGAGGCTGGGATGTCAGGGCTATACGACAGTGCTTTACGCAGAGTGGAGGGGGCGGGATGTCAGGGCCTGACAACACTGCTTAACGCAGAGAGTGGAGGGGTGGGTGTCAGGGCCATATGACAGTGCTTTAGGCAGAAGGTGGCTGTCAGGGCCTGATGAGACTGCTTTATGCAGAGAGTGGAGGGGTGGGTGTCAGGGCCATACAACAGGGGTTAACGCAGAGAGTGGCGGGGGTGGGATGTCAGGGCCTGACGATACTGCTTTACGCAGATAGTGGCGGGGGTGGGATGTCAGGGCTTGACGATACTGCTATACGCAGAGAGTGGAAGGGGTTGGATGTCAGGGCCATACGACAGTGCTTTACGCAGAGAGTGGCGGGGGTGGGATGTCAGGGCCTGATGAGACATCTTTATGCAGAGAGTGAAAGGGTGGGTGTCAGGGCCATACGACAGTGCTTTACGCAGAGAGTGGAGGGGGGGGGATGTCAGGGCCTGACGATACTGCTTTACACAGAGAGTGGCAGGGTTGGGATGTCAGGGCCTGACGATACTGCTTTACGCAGATAGTGGCGGGGGTGGGATGTCAGGGCATGAAGACACTGCTTTACGTAGAGAATGGAGGTGTGGGTGTCAGGGCCATACGACAGGGGTTAACGCACAGAGTGGCAGGGGTGGGATGTCAGAGCCTGACAGCACTGCTTAACGCAGAGAGTGGAGGGGTTGGTATCAGGGCCATACGACATTTCTTTACGTATAGGGTGGCGGGGGTGGTATGTCAGGGCCTGATGAGACTGCTTTATGCAGAGAGTGGAGGGGTGGGTGTCAGGGCCTGACAGCACTGCTTAACGCAGAGAGTGGCGAGGGTGGGATGTCAGGGCATGAAGACACTGGTTTCTGCAGAGAATGGAGGGGTGGGTGTCAGGGCCATACGACAATTCTTTACGGAGAGAGTCGCGGGTTTGGGATGTCAGATCCTGAAAGCACTGCTTAACGCAGAGAGTGGAGGGGTGGGTATCAGGGCCATACGACACTTCTTTTCGCAGAGAGTGGCAGGGGTGGGATGTCAGGGCCTGACGATACTGCTTTACGCAGATAGTGACAGGGGTGGGATGTCAGGGCCTGACGATACTGCTTTACGCAGATAGTGGCGGGGGTGGGATGTCAGGGCTTGACGACACTGCTTTATGCAGAGAGTGGAGGGGTGGGTGTCAGGGCCATACGACAGTGCTTAACGCAGTGAGCGACGAGGCTGGGATGTCAGGGCCATACGACCATGCTTAACGCAGAGAGTGGAGGGGTGAGTGTCAGGGCCATATGACAGTGCTTTATGCAGAGAGTGGCGGGGGTGGGATTTCAGGCCCTGACGAGACTGCTTAATGCAGAGAGTGGAGGGGTGGGTGTCAGGGCTATACGACACTTATTTATTCAGAGAGTGGCGGGGGTCGGATGTCAGGGCCTGACGATACTGCTTTACGCAGAGATTGGCGGGGGTGGGATGTCAGTGCATGAAGACACTGGTTTATGCAGAGAGTGGAGGGGTGGGTGTCAGGGCCTGACAACACTGCTTAACGCAGAGAGTGGAGGGGTGAGTGTCAGGGCCATATGACAGTGCTTTAGGCAGAGAGTGTCGTGGGTGGGATGTCAGAGCCTGACCATACTACTTTACGCAGAGAGTGGCAGGGGTGGGATGTCAGGGCCTGATGATACTGCTTTACACAGAGAGTGGCGGGGTTGGGATGTCAGGGCCTCACGAGACTGCATTATGCAGAGAGTTGAGGGGTGGGTGTCAGGGCCATACGACATTTCTTTACGCAGACAGTGGTGAGTTTGGGATGTCAGGGCATGAAGACAATGCTTTTTGTAGAAAATGGAGGGGTGGGTGTCAGGGCCATACGACAATTCTTTAGGCAGAGAGTGGCGGGGTTGGGATGTCAGAGCCTGACAGCACTGCTTAATGTAGAGTGTGGAGGGGTGGGTGTCAGGGCCATACGACAATTCCTTACGCAGAGAGTGGCGGGGTTGGGATGTCAGAGCCTGACAGCACTGCTTAATGCAGAGAGTGGAAGGGTGAGTGTCAGGGCCTGACGATATTGCTTTATGCAGATAGTGGCGGGGGTGGGATGTCAGGGCCTGACCATACTGCTTTACGCAGAGAGTGGCGGGGGTGGGATGTCAGGGCCTGAAGAGACTGCTTAATGCAAAGAGTGGAGGGGTGGGTGTCAGGGCTATACGGCACTTATTTATTCAGAGAGTGGCGGGGGCTGGATGTCAGGGCCTGACGATACTGCTTTACGCAGAGATTGGCGGGGGTTGGATGTCAGGGCCACACGACAGTGCATTACGCAGATAGTGGAGGGTGTGGGATGTCAGGGTTTGACAACACTGCTTTATGCAGAGTGTGCAGGGGTGGGTGTCAGGGCTATACGACAGGGGTTAACGCAGAGAGTGGCGGGGGTGGGAAGTCAGGGCCTGACGATACTGCTTTACGCAGAGAGTGGCGGGGGTGGGATGTCAGGGCATGAAGACACTGGTTTATGCAGAGAATGGAGGGGTGGGTATCAGGGCCATATGACACTTCTTTTCGCAGAGAGTGGCAGAGGTGGAATGTCAGGGCCTGACGATACTGCTTACACAGATAGTGGCGGGGGTGGGATGTCAGGGCTTGAGGACACTGCTTTATGCAGAGAGTGGAGGGGTGGGTGTCAGGGCCATACGACCATTCTTTACGCAGAGAGTGGCGGGGTTGGGATGTCAGAGCCTGACAGCACTGCTTAATGCAGAGAGTGGAGGGGTTGGTATCAGGGCCATACGACACTGCTTTATGCAGAGAGTGGAGGGGTGGGTGTCAGGGCCATACGACAGGGGTTAACGCAAAGAGTGGAGGGGTGTGATGTCAGGGCCATACGACAGTGCTTTACACAGAGAGTGGCGGGGTTGGGATGTCAGGGCCTCACGAGACTGCATTATGCAGAGAGTTGAGGGGTGGGTGTCAGGGCCATGCGACACATCTTTAAGCAGAGAGTGGCAGGGGTGGGATGTCAGGGCCATACGACAGTGCTTAACACAGTGAGCGACGAGGCTGGGATGTCAGGGCCTGACCATACTGCTTTACGCAGAGATTGACGGGGGTGGGATGTCGGGGCCATACGAAAGTGCTTAACGCAGATAGTGGAGGGTGTGGGATGTCAGGGCTTAACAACACTGCTTTATGCAGAGAGTGGAAGGGTGGGTGTCAGGGCCATACGACAGTGCTTAACGCAGTGAGCGGCGAGGCTGGGATGTCAGGGCCATACGACAGTGCTTTACGCAGAGAGTGTAGGGGGTGGGATGTCAGGGCCTGACAACACTGCTTAACGTAGAGAGTGGCGGGGGTTGGATGTCAGGGCCTGACGAGACTGCTTTATGCAGAGAGTGACAGGGGTGGGATGTCAGGGCCCGACGATACTGCTTTACACAGAGAGTGGCAGGGTTGGGATGTCAGGGCTAAACGACACTGTTTTACACAGAGAGTGGAGGGGTGGGTGTCAGGGCTATACGACAGTGCTTTACGCAGGGAGTCGCAGGGGTGTGATGTCAGGGCCTGACGATACTGCTTTACGCAGAGAGTGGTGGGGGTGTGATATCAGGGCCATATGACACTGTTTTACACAGAGAGTGGAGGGGTGGGTGTCAGGGCCATATGACAGTGCCTTACGCAGGGAGTGAAGGGGGTGGAATGTCAGGGCTTGATGTCACTGCTTTAAGCACAGTGTGGACGGGTGGGTGTCAGGTCCATACGACACTTCTTTACGCAGAGAGTTGCGGGATTGGGATGTCAGGGCCTGAAGATACTACTTTACGCAGTTAGTGGTGGGGGTGGGATATCAGGGCCATACGACACTTCTATATGTAGAGAGTGGCGGGGGTGGGATGTCGGGGCTTGATGACACTGCTTTAATCAATGAGTGGAGGGGTGGGTGTCAGGGCTATACGACAGTGCTTTCCGTAGAGAGTGGTGGGGGTGTGATGTCAGGGCCATACGACACTGCTTTACACAGTGAGTGGCGGGGTTGGGATGTCAGGGATGACAACCGAGGAGCCGAGAGATTATTTCAGCATTTCGCGTCTGAACGGAAAACACAAACGACCAACTCGGAATGACTTGCCTTTGACGCTTTTCAAAGCATTCTTTGTGCACGACGACTGCGCCACCTAGCAGATACAAATGGGTTGTACAACTTTGAACTAGCAAATGGAAGAGGGCTAAGCCCCCTCTCTTTTAGCCCAGGTTCGATCTGTCTCCCAGAATCACCAGGGCGCTCGCACACACACACACCCGTGCCGTTGAAGTGCTCTGCTTCAATTCTAAGGGCAACTCAACATTCACTCCTACCCCGAGTGCAGGAAAGACAGCATCCACAGCAACAACAGCTCAGGTCTCTGCACAGGAACTAAGCTGCCCTCATCTCCTCTGCTCTGCGGCTCCTGCGGAGTGGAGTCCTGCCTGGAGCCGTGTTTGCAGGCGGCAGCTCCCCGCGCCCTGTCTGTGCGTCGTGTCCAAGAGCTCCTGGGAGGAAGAGAGAGCCCTCCCACTCGGGGGCTTTTCCACGGTCTGTGTGAGGAGGGGCGGGTGTTTCCAGTAGCTTATCGAGCGGAAGCCTGGGGCGGCGGAGAGCTGTGATCGTGCAGACCTTGAGGTGTCACCTCTTTGTCTGCTTTCCCGCCCCCCCTCCGCCCAAGCTCTGCTCCAAAGTAGCCCGGCAACCCCTCACACCTGCACGTGTCACAACCTAAGGTGCGGTCATGAGACACCCATGGGGTGTCGTTCTGTTCTTGCTAATTGTTTCCTGCCCGTCGCAGGCAGGAGTCCATGCGAGGAAGATGCGCTGGACAGAGCTCAGAGGGCGCACCTGGGTGGCTTTCCTTCAGAGTGACGTTCCTGCAACACTCTCCCGCTCCTCTTGGTGCGCTCATGCCGCAACACAGGAAGGCTGGAGCAGGTGGCTGTGGGCTCTCCGCACCGCCAAAATAGCTCAGTTGGGAGAGCGTTAGACTGAAGATCTACAGGTCCCTGGTTTGATCCCGGGTTTCGGCATTTTGTTTCATCGCGCCCTTTGTTCCTCTCTCCAGCGCCCCCTGCCTAAAGTGACGCGTCCCTTTCTCAGCCCGAAACACAAGCAAGACACCAGCATCGGTCCCTGCAGGTTTCCGTAGTGTAGCGGCTATCACGTTCGCCTAACACGCGAAAGGTCCCCGGTTCGAGACCGGGTGGAAGCTGTCTCGTTTTGCACGCTCCTGTACTTCACAGAGGTCTTGAACGACCGGTCATTTGTTCCCAATGTATTTCCGGTGCCTTTGTGCACTCTTGTACCAAACGCACGTTCCTTCTGTACGTGGAGCCGATCATTTGCAATTGGGCTGTGCCGACAGACCAGGACGAGCTCTGTCGGCTCAAAAGCAGCGCAGGACCTGCAAGAACAACAGAAAGATTAGCATCCAGCGGGGGCCTCTTAGTGAGCCCAAGATCTCATCAAGAATCGGCTCCAGCAACAGGGCTGGGCGCATTGTTCCATTCTCCGACCACTCTCGGTGTAAACAAGTCCCTCCTGGTCTCTGCTTGAAATGCACTTTCCTGCATTTGCTTTGGTGTAACTGGCTTCTCCTGCATGGGCGAATGTGAAGAAGATCCTTAGTAAGTCATTGAAGAAAACCAAGAGGAGGTCGGAGTGGCCTCTGTCGTTCATCAACGATCCAGTCAGGCAGTACTCCTCCTATTCTGCCAGTATGCGGATTCGAACCGGGGTTGTTGCGGCCACAACACAAATTCTGAGCACTATACGATCACAGCGAGTTCACAGCGAGTTTTGCCTCCTGCTTTCCAAAGATCAGCACCATGTTTTACGCCTCCCCCGAATATCGAAGCTGCCTCTAAATCTGCAAATGAAGATGAGTCGATAAACCACTTGTTTTTCGTATAACTATACATATATTCATTTATTACTTATTTC
The DNA here is from genome assembly GCF_059453375.1 of Lepisosteus platostomus. Lineage (NCBI taxonomy): Eukaryota > Metazoa > Chordata > Actinopteri > Semionotiformes > Lepisosteidae > Lepisosteus > Lepisosteus platostomus. The sequence continues at coordinate 57,454,041 of NC_142615.1, forward strand.
ATTCATTGAGCACGGATACAATAGAGGTACAGCCATTAACTGTTTGACATGTCTGCACTGGTACAGAACCTAGCAATCAGAAAACGGGTGAAACTGTCTTGAGAATTAGCATACAGTACCGAGGCCCCCATGACCAAATAAAGGCTAACCTCGATAATCAGCCTAAATAATGCAGACTACAGCAAAACGACTGACTTTGAAAAGGGAATGAATGTCCGGAAGGAGTAGTGTAACCAGCTTGAAATGCTTCTCCGAACCTCTAACTAAAAGAAACCAGGAACCAGCAGTGGCATCGACTCCTTTCGAACTGGGATCCTATCGTAGCTCGTGGTGTCGTAACTCTTCCGTATCTGATATTGGACGAAGCACATCAGAGGAGAGCGCGAACGCAGTCCCCCACTACCAGAAATTATGCAGTCGAGATTCCCACATTTGGGGAATTCGCAGGGGTCAGCACAGCCGGAGTGCAATGGCCGAGCCTCGCCCTGGGTGAATCGATTTTTTATTTTTAAGAACTTTATTTTCTTTTCACAAAAAAAAACACAGGATATCACAAATTAGAAAGCTTTACATTAATATACATACTTAAAACAGTATATATGATCACATCTCATTACATTTTGACACGGTACCAGTTACATAGCAACAATTTATTTTTTTCTGGTGCAAATCACATTCTTTACTTAAACATGATAATGTTTTTCACAGTCTCTTGAGATATTGACCTATGCTCTCTATTTCCCACAGATTTTCTGCTTCCTCCCTCCCTTCTCTCCACAGATCTCTGAGGTAATAGTTATCTCGGGTGATGAACAGGGCCAGGCTACCTGCTGCCTTGACTGGGACCTCGATGCCTTTGAACAGCCCCATGTTCCTCACTCTCAACAGGGCGTCTTTCCCACTGTTCACCACGGCCCAGATCCTGTCAAACACGTCAGGAGGAAGTTTGACAGGAGAGATGCCGTATATGACGAAAGCAGCGGTCAGGGTAAATTGGGGCGAGAGAGCCTGCAACCAATCTTCAAACTGTGCCCAGAAGGCCTTAGCAAAAAAGCAGGACCACAGGAGATGGGTCACAGTCTCCTCCTCGCCGCAGCCCACCGTAACGCAGCGAGGGCTGGGGGTGAGGCCCCTACTGTACAAGAAAGTTCGTACCGGTAAGCACTGATGGACGACACTCCAGGCAAAATCTCTGTGAATGTTGCACAGAAACTTAGAGGATGTGTGTTTCCACACCTTCCTTGTTTGGGCTGATGTTAAAATGCCCACAGGGGTCTGCCTATTATTCTGGGGTGCAACGAAATCTTCCAGTTTTTGGACGCTGACATCTCGGAGGGGAATATGGCCAATTGGGTGAGATCTTAGAAAACTTTTAACTGTCCAATAAATTGCAGGGCATGTGTCAGAGAGTGGGACATCCAGCTTGGGTCTGACACCCCACACTCTGAACACCTCCCTACCTACCAAGAGCCTGGAAAAATAAGTCCAGGTACGCGCTGCAGGTGCTGTTGCAAAGCCTCTCAGCACAGAGGCCAGGAAAATACACAGCAGCTTCGTAGCAATATCTGGGACAGACTTCCCTCCTGAGGGTAGCGGCCTGTACATTATTTCCCTTCTGAGTCTTTCCTGCTTCCCACCCCATAGAAATTGAAACATCCATCTCCTCAGCACCGCCGCAACACGGTGTGGGATTGGGAAGGTAGAAGCCAGAAAATTAAAGACAGGCAATAGCTCGTCTTTGATGACCAGCACCTTCCCTGTCATGGTGAGGTCTCGGTCCTTCCATTGCATCAGTTTTTTGTTTAAGATTGGCAATTTGTTCTGACAATTTACTGTTCCCATCTCTTCTCCAAAATACACCCCCAGGACCTTAATTCTCTTCTCTTGCAGCCTGAGATCATGTCCTTCTTTTGGCTCCCTCCAGTTCTGATAAAAATCTCACTCTTAGATTTGTTAATTTTTGCAGAGGAAGCCAAGGAGAAACGATCACAGCACTGCAGAGCTCTGCTAATTGAGGCATTGTCAGAGAGGAGCAGGGTGACGTCATCCATGTATAGAGATGTCTTTACCTCTCCTCCCCCACTTCCAGGCACTGGTATCCCATTAATGGCCTGATCCTGGTGCAAGGCACAGGCTAAGGGCTCCATAGCCAAAATGAATAACAAGGGGAATAATGGGCAGCCCTGCCTCACCCCTGAACAGACTTCAAAGGGGCGTGATCTATTGCCATTAACCATTACTCTGCTGTTGCTACCTGTGTACAGCAGGTTAATCCACTTTCTCATGATGGGGCCAAACTTCATGTGCTCAAGTACCGATGTTAAGTACTGCCGGTTTAGGCGGTCAAAGGCCTTTTCTAGGTCACAGAAAATGCACAGAGGGAGGGAGCGATCCTCAGAGTACAGACAGACATCCCTCAACAAGGCCAGGTTGTCGCTCATCAGGCGTCCTGCTATCCCACAAGTCTGGTCTTTCCCTACCAGTTAGGCCACTACATTTTGTAGGCGCAGGAAAAGGGCTTTGGACAGGATCTTAGTGTCCACGCCTAACAGGCTGAGGGGTCTCCAGTTCTTTATGTCATTCTTTGCTCCTTTCTTAAACAAGAGAGAGATAGTGCCTTCTCTTAAGGAGTCAGGCAGCAATTCTGTCTTATAGCTTTCCTCGAATAGGAGCAGTAGCGGATCCTGAAGCAGATCCCAAAAGGTGCAATAAAATTCTTTAGGGACCCCGTCAGCACCCGGAGTTTTCCCCTTCTGTAAGCTCTCCATAGCCTGTCTCAGCTCTTCTACTGTCAAATCCCTCTCAAGTACTTCCCTATCTTCTTCACTCAAAACGTTTTCTAGCTTTGAGGTAAAAAAATGAATTTCTTCATCCTTTACCTCTGTAGAGCTGTACAGTCTTGAGTAGAAGGCCTCGGTGCAGGAGAGGATAGCACTCGGCTCTGTTCTCTCTCGTCCCTCCTCATCAACTACACTTTCCATGACAGACTTGGAGCCTACCACTTTCCTGAAAAAGAAGCGAGTACACTTCTCATTTTCTTCCAAGAACTGCACTCTGCTTCTTAACAGCACTCCTCGACTACTTTCTTTGGCTATGCTCCGGATGTCCTTTTTTAAAAGGGTGATATCCTCGAGCACATCGAAGCCACTGTGCAGCATCGTGTAGAGACGCTGCAGCTGCCTCTGTTTCCTGGCTAGCACTCCTCTCCGTCTGGCAGCAGCCTTCCTTCCCTCAGCCATGAAAAAGGCCTTTGTCCTCACCTTCACCTCCTCCCACCACTCTCCTACTGACCCGTACAGACACTGCAAGGACAGCCACTGTGATAGTTTCTCCTTCTAGCGGGATACTACCCCCTCATTCTAGCAGCTTTGTGTTGAGTTTCCAGAGGCCTGGGCCAAAGACAATCCAGCCCTGGAGTTCCACTCTACACCCTAAAGCCTGATGATCTGAGAAGAAGACAGGCTGAAGAGTGACCCCAACAACTTTCACTCTCTCTGAGACAAAGCAATAATCAATTCTGGAGCTGCTATTCCTCCCTGACCATGTATATCCTGCTGTTGTGGGATATATACATCTATATGTGTCTGAGAGTTTAAAGTCTTGAACTAAGTTTTGCAGGGCCAGTGAGCTGGAATCCAATTTTATCGGAGAGCTAGACTGCCTGTCTGTGTGCTCTAAGATACAATTAAAATCCCCTCCCACTATCACGTCTGTGCTACATAACAATAGGGGGAAGAGTGCCTTGAGTAGCTCCACCCTTCCTCCCACGTCAGTAGGGCAATACACATTGATTAGCCGCAGGTTAACGGTCCCCCATTCCACATCCACACACAGCAACCTGCCATCTATGACCTTCTGAATACTTTTCAATTTGAATGCCCATCCTTTGAAAAGAATGGCCACGCCAGAGGCTCTGTTGTTATTGTCCCCTGACCAAACAGAAGGCCCTTTATCCCACCTATCTTCAAAGCTTTTATACCTCTCTTGATAGGCTAAAGCACACTCCTGCAACATCAACACATCTCCCTCTCTCTGCTGGAGGTAATCAAAGACAGACTGGCATTTAACTCTGTCATTAATACCTCTGGTGTTAAGAGAAATTATGTTTAGAGCCATATTACATAAGAAAGTGGAACCAGTCTTTACAAAACACATTTCTCTTCTGTCTCACCTGTTACCTTCTTCTTTTTCTTTTTCTTCTTCCAATTTCCTGCCAGCCATCCTCTGAATGAGCCTTCATCAGGGTGGCAGCAGTAAAAGCGTTCACGGAGTCCATTTCAAGGAAGGGGGTAGAGGGAGGGGTGGAGAGGTTCCAGCTCTCCCCATCGCCATGCTCTCCTTCCTCCTCGCTCGGGGAGAAACAGAGTCCTTTTTCCTTTTCCTCAAGTCCAGCTCCTGGGAGCACTGAGGGGAAAGAGGTGCAGCCGATGCACCAGTCTCCTCTTCCCCCCCACCCACCAGCTGCTGCAGATCCTCTGGGATGGACTGGATGGAGGAGAGGAGGGCATCTGTAGCACTTGCAGAGTCTGAGAGAAGCAGCTCCGCTGAATCCTGGGTATCCTCGCTGGACCCGCTCCACCGGGGGGCCCCACACTGGCCCTCGTTCTGAGCCCTCTCCACACAATCGACAAAATCGGGCTACTGAACTGGAGAAAATCTCCTCTCCAGAAAGTGCAAATATCATCTTGGAGAGTATAAATCCTATTGCCGAAGGTCAACGCTGTCTACCAGAGTCACCCCTCCCACCTCCGGCAGGTTTCCGAGCTGCAGCGATGATCAGTTCAGCTCACACGCAAGAGGTCCTCGGTTGAAAACATGCGCCCCCTTTTCTCGTACGTTTTGCACATGATCGAGTGGTTTATATGGGGCTCCTTCGTACATGGTGCTGATCTTTTGGAAAGCAGGAGGCAAAACTGACACGTTCCCATACCAGGAGTTGAACCCCGGCCACCTGGGTGAAAAATCAGGAATCATAACCACTAGACCATATGGGAGCATACAGCCATGCTGTTCCGTGCGTCATGTAAGCAAACTGTAATTGCTGCCTTCATGACCTGCTTGGTGGAGAAAACATACAAGAGAGTTGGCACTCAGAGTGTCGAAGGGTCGATGTATACTAGGGCTCAGTTGAAATACAACGTCAGGACTTTTCCGACTAGTGTCACACGAAGAGAGTACATCCTTCCCACCCCTCTGCGTCTGTCTCGGTAACTCGCTGTGATCGTATAGTGGTCAGTATTTTGTGTTGTGGCAGCAACAACCCCGGTTCGAATATTTTTCTTCAATGACTTACTAAGGATCTTCTTCACATTCGCCCATGCAGGGGAAGCCAGTTACACCAAAGCAAACGCAGGAAAGTGCATTTCAAGCAGAGACCAGGAGGGACTTGTTTACACCGAGAGTGGTCGGAGAATGGAACAATGCGCCCAGCCCTGTTGCTGGAGCCGATTCTTGATGAGATCTTGGGCTCACTAAGAGGCCCCCGCTGGATGCTAATCGTTCTGTTGTTCTCGCAGGTGCTGCGCTGCTTTTGAGCCGACAGAGCTCGTCTTGCTTTGTAGGCACAGCCCAATTGCAAATGATCGGTACGCGTACAGAAGGAACGTGCGTTTGGTACAAGACTGCATGAAGGCACCGGAAATACATTGGGAACAAATGACCGGTCGCTCAAGACCTCTGTGAAGTACAGGAGTGTGCAAAACGAGGCTGTTCCCGCCCGGTCTCAAACTGGGGACCTATCGCATGTGAGGCAAACGTAATAACCGCTACACTACGGAAACCTGCAGGGGCTGCTGTTGATGAGATCTTGGGCTCACTAAGAGGCCCCCGCTGGATGCTAATCTTTCTGTTGTTCTTGCGCTGCTTTTGAGCTTACAGAGCTCATCCTGGTCTGTCGGCACAGCCCAATTGCAAATGATCGGCTCCGCGTAAAGAAGGAACGTGCGTTTGGTACAAGAGTGCATGAAGGCACCGGAAATACATTGGGAACAAATGACCAGTCGCTCAAGACCTCTGTGAAGTACAGGAGCGTGCAAAAAGAGGCTGGCTGTTTCCACCCAGTCTCGAACCAGGGACCTTTTGCATGTTAGGCGAACGTGATAGTCACTACGCTACAGAAACCTGCGAGGATTGCTGCTGGTGTCTCGCTTGCGTTTCGGGCTGAGAAAGGGAAGCGTCACTTTAGGCAGGGGGCGCTGGAGAGAGGAACAAAGGGCGTGATGAAACAAAACACGGAAACCCAGGATCAAACCAGGGACCTTTACATCTTCAGTCTAATGCTCTCCCAGCTGAGCTATTTCGGCAGTGTACATAGCCCACACCCACCTGCTCCAGCCTTCCTGTGTTGCAGCATGCGACACGGCTCCAGGCAGGACTCCACTCCGCAGGAGCTGCAGAGCCCGTCTGGAAATAAATCCTCATTCTGATTATTGCCCTGGGCATGTACCAATAAATCACTGAGCCTATATATATATATATCACTGTGTTGAAGCTAGAAACACAGAATCACTGCAAACACATCCTAAATACAGTGTTCCTGCACCTAACCCTAACCCTAACCTACTTAATAATTTAAGTAGAATAGATTCTAATAATATAATGATCCAGTGTGTTGCACTACTTCACTGATCTATGCCGTCTGGAAATAAAACCTCAGACTGCTTATTGCCCTGGGCATGTACCAATAAATCAAGACGTTGAATTAAAATAAAAGCTTTATTTTATGATCATTCGTCCAACCACTCCAGAGATTGTCCTTCTCCATTAAAAGACTTCCTGGAGACACCATAATCATATAGGAGCTCTTCTCCCACTGCAATCTCTCTTTTTGCCAAGAACAGAATTGTTATGTCAGTCTTTTCGTCAATTACAAAAGATTCTTTAATTGGTCTGATGTTGGCTTTTTTGTTTGAATGATTTATGCGCCTTCCAATTGTGTCCATATCCGGGTGGCAAGTGCAGTGTTCTTCACGCGAATCAATGCACATTTTTTGTTTAGGTCCATCAAAAAAGAATAGATATCCCATGTCTCCTTCTGCCATCTGTGCCGTTAGGGCTTCTCCTGCTGTCTTTGTGATAACCTTGCTATGGTAATCACACACCACCCCTCCCTTTTGGAAACGCCTGGAAGTTATAACCTTTTCCCTTTCACAGGATCGTCAACGATGTGCAGGCCTCTCCAGGTTTGGAGTTTTACCAGATTTTCAATGTCCTTGCCATTTGGTTGGACTTCTACATGCGGCTTCCAGTTCTGAAGTACCTCGGACACAGCTGGTGTATTGGTTGACCATCCCATTTTTTCTATATAATGGGTCACTTGGTTTTCTGTTGGTAACCGTCTTTTGTATTGATCTGTAGTGAAAAATCAGAAATCCACCCAAAGAATATATCCAGTAATAGACTCTTGAAATATTACTCTTTAAAAAGGGAAGAAATCCTGTTCTTACCAAATATGTTCTGTTACCTCCTTTTCCTCTGCTCAGCTCTCCATTTATTGTAACAGTGGCGGTCGTGAATGCCGGTCACTCTCAGGCGCTCTTTCTTTCTGGGAGGCTGCCTTCTAATGTCACGGGAAACATCTGTATCAGCTTCTGGAAGGCTGCAGCATCATCCATCTTTGGGCATCTATATGCAGCAGCTGCCACCGTGGACCTATTTGTAAAAAGAAAACTTAAATATCTCAGATCTAAGACAGAGTGGCTAAAAGGTAACTGAAAGAGGATATTGAATTAAAACTTACCGTATAGCAGCTGAACGTTCTTGTCCATAGCCTAAAGATTGCTCTCCTGATCCTGAACTGAAGTTTAAAAAAATATGAGAAATGTATGTTTATCTTAAATATTGACTTTCAGATACTGAATTTTGATATCACTGTGACACTTACAGAGATCCTGCTTCTACAATGACATGAAGTAGTTCGCTGGCTGAGCACATGTCCTCATCTGTCAGCCTTCTGGCTAGGTTTTCAACAGTTCCATTTGAAACACCTAAATAATCATTCAGGACAGTTTTCTGATCAATAGGTAGCGTCTTTATTTCCATTTCAAATGCCCTTCTTGCAACATAGCAAGTAATCAGTGGTAGGTGGTACCTGCAAAACAAACATATATAAAATAGTTGTTTTCAAGCCACAGAAAAGTAAAAAGAAAATACATCAAAATAATTATATATTTCAATTTACTTCTCATGCAGTCTTCACAGATCATAGGTAGGATTGTGAACTGGTTCTCCTCCTGCATACACAAAAAATGTTCTATTTCCATTCTGCAGTTTGCATCACAGCGTAACTTAATGAAGTAGCAGTGAAACATCTGAGAAAATAAAAAATAAAAATGCAGTTTAAATGCAGTATTCTTCACATACCATTGAATGCAAAAAGACAGTTTTTAGCAATGAAATATCAATAAAACCTTCAACTCACCTTTTCCTCTTCTTCATTTAGTGCAAAGGAAGCTAGTCGCTGAGTTGCAGCCATGCGCTCTTTGACAGAGATTATTACCCTGTTTTTACCCACTTTTATTCACAACAATTTTTCGCTGTATCCAATCCAGGACCTGAATTCAGAAGATTTTTTAATACAAATATTAATTAAATTCAATTTCTCGAAAAGAACATCTATAATCAAAATTCTCGGTTGTATGAAGGGATGCTTACTGTCATATTCTTTACCACCCCTGGGCTCTGAAGGTGCTTCAGCTGGAGAATGGCCTGCAGGTAAAGCATCACAACAATCCGCTCACTTGTGGCGATGTCTGCAGAGGTGTGTGTCTTGCCCAGTATCCGCTGCACATCTTTCTTTGCAACACTCAACACCTTCAAGCAATCGCTTAGTTTAGGTGGAGGACTCTGCAGCTGTGTTTGTCTTGGGGAGAGAGAGCAATACTATCAGCTTCCAAAAGGCAACATTCATGTGTTTGAATAGAAAAGCAAGTATAAGTTGAACCAACATTTAATAAGTAATGTACCTCTTTCTGGTTATTTCCTGTCTGACACTCTTGTTGTTTCTCTTTTTTTATATCCTTTAGATTGCTCTGGAAGTCTAATAAACTCTTAGCTAGACTGGGATCCTCCACTTGCAGGCTAGTGTTTTTTAGGATGAAGAGCAGGAATCTGCTGATATTAATGATATAACCTGCAATGGTCTGGTGAGACAGCCCAGTCATCTTCAACTGGGAAACAAATGTCTGCATTTTGGAAATGTCCTTCAGAAAACTTAAGGAAACTTCTGATGGATGCATAAAAAACAGGAACCTGGAGACATTTTCAACCTGAAAAACATATATAGAGAAAGTCATTATTTTTATAACCAACATCCGTGGTATGTGAAGTTTAAGCCGAGTAAAACCATGTACCAAATACCTACCTCCTTGGAGCAGTTTACCATTCCCAGGCCCTGGATAAGGTATTGTTTAAAGCCAGCCAGGAGAGGAGAATCAAGAGAGTGTTTTCTGTAAAGTCCAGCCAGGGCAACTCTTTTTTGGAGAGCTTTTAGATTACCTTTAACTGACACCCTGTAGAAATAAGACACATGGACAATTACATGTATTATAAGTGTTTCCGTTTTCTTAGTTGGCTTCTGGGAGAAAATGGCTTTAGATGTGGCCCCGTGTGAATATGTATATCTACCAATTAACTGACATCCTAATTAAGGCTACATTTTTTCTTGCCTCTGTGAAACAAAATCATTTTTTATACATACAATGTGCAAATAAAAAATAAAGCACTAGAAACCCTATTGAGCAGAGAGTCTTACTGTTCTCCATCTTCCCCTTCCTCCTCCGCTTCTGCTTCAGTTTCTGGAGCAGCCTCTGGCATCTCTTCCTCCTGGACAGCGGCCTCTTGCTCAGGGCCACTGGAATACAGGTAGAATCTTTTCAACATGCTTTTACATAATATGTTGTAACAATGATTTCAAAAAGAAACTACAGAAGCCTTACAAATTAAAAATATCTCACCTTGCCAATGTGTCTTCAGGCTTCCCACGTACAAAAAGGCCCAAGGACTCTAGCAGTCTTACAACCGCTATCCTGTTTGCCTCACCAGACACGATCTCTATTCTGTTGTAATCCACGATGACCCCGTTCTTCAGGTGATTCATCATGTCCTTTCTCGCCTGTTGAGAGGCCATCGTGATCTCCTCTGCTGTGGCGTGCTTCATACACGCCCTCTTCAAGTGAGCAGGAAGCTGATCAAAAGTATTCAGGCACATCTTGCACACCAGGGGAATCCTCGTGGGGTTTCCTTTGAAAATAAATAATATAATTTGTGTATAGAAACAAGCTAAGACTGATTTCTTAAATTATCCTTAATTTTCTCTCTCATAGTTTGAGCATAATGATTTTATTGTATTGCTCATTGCTCCAAAATAAATAATGGTTTCATAAAAAAAGTGAACATTCTCATCTATATTCATTTGCAGTTACACTATTGCAATTAATCTGTATCCATTCTGCATTCATATCTACTAGAAAGAGCTCTCAATTAATTAAATGCCCCATTGAACTGGCCCTGATTATACAATGCAAGGAGAAGTCTTCTAAGCCAATACTTGTAACCAGAAAGAGGCTGTATTTCAATTACACAATATACAAAACAACACCATTTAACACAAAGATATATTCCACACCTCAGCATGCACATGATGAGATTCTTGATATTAGATTAGTAAAAACAATATCAATGCACTGAGAGACGCTTAAGAATAAAGATGCATCTGCCTGACTGCATATTTGTTTTAAAAGGTTATCAGCAAATGCATTTAAAAGTAAAAATGTAAAGTCTTACCTCTTGATCGTGGTGGTGATTCAATAACCAGGACCTTAGTCAAGTCTCAGAGTTACTGTACCTCCTGTCTTGTTATAATTTAATTTAAAAACATGGTTAAGCATGGGTTTAAAGTATATTAAAGTATATTCAACAGTGCAGGTGCATCCAAAGAAATCCAAGCCCTCGGAAAGAATTACCATTTCCAAAGATGTCTAGTTTCAAGCATTAACATCCAAAGTACCCGTCTTAGCTGGGGCAGGAAGTTTGCCAAGCCACCTGAAAGAATTACCATTTCCAAAGATGTCTGTTTTAAGCCAGGTTCAATCATTACCATCCAAAGTATCAGTTTTCCCTTGGGGCAATGAGTTTGAGTATGAGTTTGAGTTTGAGTATGAGTTTGAGTATTTTGGGCAATGAGTTTGAGTATGAGTTTCCCATATGCAGTCAGGCAGATGCATCTTTATTCTTAAGCGTCTCTCGGTGCATTGATATTGTTTTTACTAATCTAATATCAAGAATCTCATCATGTGCATGCTGAGGTGTGGAATATATCTTTGTGTTAAATGGTATTGTTTTGTATATTGTATAATTGAAATACAGCCTCTTTCTGGTGACAAGTATTGGCTTAGAAGACTTCTCCTTGCATTGTATAATCAGGGCCAGTTCAATGGGGCATTTAATTAATTGAGAGCTCTTTCTAGTATTTAAGAATAAATATTAAATTTATGGTGTATTAAATAAAGGGTGAATATGGGTACCATAGGCATTAAACCTCTATAATCTCAGGGTTAAAATAAAAAAAACAAGGTGAATGAGGTGTAACATGGATTACATGGATTATTTAGTAGAACTTTAACTTTAGTAGAAAGTGGCTTTCAACAGCCATCTCTGGAAATGGTCAGTCTTTTAGACAGCTGGGGAGAAGGTACAGAGTAATTTACACACCTTCCTGCTACCATGATCAGAGCAGTATTAGATTAAACTTGTCATTTATTGAAAGCCCAGTTTTTAACAATAATTTTCATTTTAACTTACTTTTTTCAAAGAAGGATCTGAGGTTCACTTCTTGAATTAAATCTTTTGACAAGAGGTAAGACTTCTATTTTACATTTAAACCCATGTTTAGCTGTGTTTTTTAGATTCAACTGAACCAATTTCTGTGTGTGATAATGTCCTTGAATTCTGACAACATCACACTAAATTACATGATATAAAACAGCTAATGTTTCTAGAGATAAAGTTTCTGGGATGCTTCTAATTACTTTGCATTACGAGGGACAGTTTAATTCACCTTGTACAGCATTGAAAGACCAAGATGCTTTTTTTAAAGTTATTTAACATTTTATAGAACTTTGCCTACTATGGCAACATGATGAGCTTGGTGAAACTTGGAAAAATACTGCTTGGCCACTTATCTTAAGATAAAGATAGGATAAAGGTTTATCTTTTGCACCTACCTGCCCCCCAGCGAAGGCCGATGCTTTCTAAGTTGATGGTTCCCTACAGTAGACTGTACCTTATCTTCTAAGGTAATGTATATTGACCCAAATCAGTTTTGGAATCCAATCTACTGACGAGATGGAGCACATCCTTTATTGGATACAGATTCATTGCAATAATGTAACTGCAAATGAATGTAGATGAGCATGTATGTTTGATCATATACAGTGGCAGGAGCAGTCTCTCATTGCAGTGAATTTTCAGGGCCAATTCATCTCTCCATGTTATACTGAATATGAAAGGTAGCTGTGTCTATATGGACTCCTCACTAGTTGGAATTTGTATATATTCCAGTGTTCCCTCAGCCAGTCCTTCTGTTGTAATTCAATTTATCTTATAAAATTCCTTCCCCACTTCTAGGACCAGAAGTTTTTGAACTCCACAATGGCTCCTATTGGAAAGTCTGTGACTGAGACCAAGTAAGAGTTCACTTTTTTATATTAAGCCATTATTTCATTTGGAGCAATGAGCAAGTCTGATATAAATACAATAAAATAATTATGCTCAAACTATGAGAGAGAAAATTAAGGATAATTTAAGAAATCAGTCTTAGCTTGTTTCTATACACAAATTATATTATTTATTTTCAAAGGAAACCTGCTAGGATTCCCCTGGTGTGCAAGATATGCCTGAATACTTTTGATCAGCTTCCTGCTCACTTGAAGAGGGCGTGTATGAAGCACACCACGGCAGAGGAGATCAGGATGGCCTCTCAACAGGCGAGGAAGGACATGATAAATCACCTGAAGAATGGGGTCATCGTGGATTACAACAGAATAGAGATCGTGTCTGGTGAGGCAAACAGGACAGTGGTTGTAAGACTGCTAGAGTCCTTGGGCCTTTTTGTACGTGGGAAGCCTGGTAAATGATTTGAACTAATTTAACGTCATATTCATGAAATCCAGAGAACGTCTTCACACTTGTCGTGGCTGTTGCAGGAAACACCTGTTGAATCTCACTCGGGATTTCTTGAGAGATCATTCAGCGAGTGAGTCGCAATTAGGAGATAATTTGGCATTTATTTAGAGAACTCAGGATTTTTTTTTCCTTGGTGGCTTCCGCAATAAATCATAGACTCTGCTTTCAAAATAGCTGCACCAGGTACTCGGACACAGATAAACACAGGGATTTTAAATTCAAGAATATGAATGGTCAACTGCTTCCAGTTGGGGTTTTTACGTTTCGTATTTAGTGATTTTTGTATCAGTCTTTTAAAAATTCATTAAAATGCGAACAATATGTAAAATAAAAACAACAGCACCGACAAATGCTGGGGAGACAGGTAGTTTTTTTGTAATCAGATTCCAATGTCGAATACTGTGTATGAGAGCTTACTGTACGTAACTTTCCTTTTCTCACATTTTCTGACGACTATTCCGAAGGGGCACCCTGTCAACTCCTAATACTTTTAAAAAATCTGTCTGCGTGTTTGATTATTGTCGTTTAATTTTCAAAAAAGTTCAATGTTGATTATAACTAAAGAAATTAATGATCACAAACAAAAAAAGGGCTGAAGATGCGAGTCGCTTTTGTATTAGAGCTGGATGACACGAGCTTATAAATAAAAAACGTTTTCTTCCAATAAATCATACATTTTGCTCCATCCTTCTTACTATACTTCTCTCTTGTAGTAGTAAAGCATTTTGATTGAAACCGAACAATACATTAAAGGTTTCATCTATACACTTATACTTACGCTGCTGTGCAGCGGAGCCTGATACACCCCAGTGGGCAAAAGACGTATAATATATGTCTTAAACGCATACCTTAGACGTATAAATGTGGTCTGCAATTCGTCTAGAATGAAATTCTAATATACGTCTATTGTTATACGTCAATTATACGTCTATGATTAGATGTTCATTATACATAAATGGTTGGAGTTCTATTATATGGATAAATTTAGAGGTCTAATATACGGATAACTTTAGAGGACTATTATACGTATATGGTTAGAGGTCTATTATACGTTTATGAGTAGAGGTCTATTATACATCAAAGATAGGTTTTACTGGTGTAGAAACTAGTAAATCAAGCCAATTATTTGGTTTAGAAATTTATTTAGAAAATACACATTCACACCTGAAAAATCTGTATTTCAAATTATACATTGTATACAATCGATCAACAATCAACATATGGGCAATAATCATAAAAAACACAACTAGTCTTAAACTTCAGCTACAAATTCTGGTAACATGGCAATATACTGTATAGTAATGACAAACACTAATTACATTAACGCACTAAAACAAAAACACATTTTGATTCAAATATAAATTTTAAAATGCACAACTTCTACATTTCCAAGAAAAAAAATATTACAATGGAAATTAAGACGATTTTTGTCCACCATTTGCAAACCCTGTCTAATTGTCCTAACAATTAGAACCAGAAACTTATTATTTTCAGTGTCCAGATCTCCTGGCCCCCTGCCTTGCATATGCATTCTTCAAGTAATGCATTTTGTGCTCCTTAATTTCTTTTAATGTTGATGTAGGGTGGGACTATATTAATTACTATATTTAGTATACACGTGTAAATAAAGTAATTACTGCAAAAATAATTTACTTCGTGCACGATGCAGATTGCTGTATACTCCTAGTTGCGGCACACAAGAGATTAACAGTAAAAAGCCTCAGGGACTGTGTGAGATGTGTTTTCGACGTTATATATGCATTTATTAACGTTGTCGATTTTACGGTTGCAATTCAACGTTGATTATACGTCGCGGCAACGTATATATAAGTATAGCCGTATTTTCGCCGTGATATATACGTATATTCGACGAATCACTGCCCACTGGGACGGTGCCGTTCGGTTTCAGCCGCACAGACACATCCGGACCCCCACTGAACGATCAGCAATCAATAACATTTGAACGATATAAGCTCCTGCGCTCCGGATCATGTGAGAGAGAAGACACTGATGGAGTTTTTAATGAAAGTTCGGGAGGAATGAAGGCAGCCGCGCTCATTCGACACAGCTGCTGCAATTCTCACTAATCCCGACGTAAGCAACCGGTCTCCATAAATATCAAACGTCACCCTCTCCTCTTCCTCGTTCGTTTTCCGCATGGTTTGTTTTTGCCTAGCTCAAATCCGTGCTCCCTTCTCATGGATCTACAAATCCGCCGCTCCGATGAAGACCTTTTCTGCAGCGCAGGAGACTCTCCTCCCCTTCTCGTCCAGTCCACCCCCCACAGCTCCCCTCACCTCCGTCTCATCGCCTCCTTCAGCCGCCGTGCAACATCAGCGCCGCTCATCTCCCAGCCAGTCCTCACAAGATCCAACTCCTCGTCGAAGACTGCGTTCCGCCGTCGCAGTCCCTCTCTCATTACAAACCCAGCCTTCCCGTTCCTCCACGGCAAAATCTCCAAATAACCCCCGCTTCTCTTGAGGATGTCCCCCTTCTCCTGGATCATCTCTCGCGATTTCCAACCGGACCGTAGCAAGCCTCCAGAGGATACTTCGAAAACATGGCGTCCATTTTAAAAGAAACGCTTCCAAAAAAAAAAAAAAAAAAGCTTCGTTTTCCCCGTACTTAACCGCAGTCTACACAAGGAAACATCAACTCCCCAGCTTCCCCCGGCGCTCTCTGATGACATCACCCGCGCCGCCGCCACTCATCCCAACGTGAGGACCCCGAGGCCGCCCGCGCCTCTGCCTGTCGCATCTTCTGTCTTGTCTTGTCCTGATATATCCGTGTCTGTCTCTTCCCCCAAGCAATCCATTCCTCTGCTGAACAACTGCACCTAGCCTCTCCCACCCAGCCTCCTGCCCTAAACTCCTTGCTGCCGAGTCTAAGGCCCCAGGCTCACGCCCCTCCCCCCCCTTCTCCGCTTAATCTAATTTCTGCACTCTCCTGTCTCTACCTCCGGCGTCCAACACGGCTCAAGCTCCGCCAGCTTGGTGCCTTCGGCCCCGGTTTCTTTTCTTTTGGCCCATGCTGCTGTCTCCACGGCCCGAAGGCCAGCTAGTAAACGACCCCCAGCTCAGCTAGCAGGCGGCCCTTACCCTCCCCCACCCCCTGGCGTCCAAGACGACTCGGCAGCCTCCTCAGTCCTTAACGCAGCCTTCGCTCCTGCTTCAATTCCCAGCAGTCTTCGGCTTCCATATCCCAAGCCACCGAGCTTCAGGCCCCAGATCCGTCAAACCCCTCCTACCACAATCTGCTTTCCGCTCTTCTTCTCTCCTCATCTTCTCCCTTCCCCGGTGTCCAACACGGCATCCGTCATCCCATGCCTTCGGCCCTGGATTCCAATCTCCCCTTTACTAAGGACTTTTTTGTCTGAACAGCCGTTCCTCTCCCAGCTCCTCCTAACACACTAAAGTTTAGTCCTCCTCCCATTCCCTTTCCACTCCGGCAGCAAATTCTGAGGTGCAGACGTCAATCTAGCTCACTTTCTCTCTTCTTCCACTTACAACTCCGATTCTAGAACAGTCGACTGCGGCTTGATTTCCATTACTCAAATCTTCTGACCCTCACTCTGCTTCAGTCCTTCGAATTTCCGACTTCTGCTTGGCTTTCAGCATTTTCCACGACATCACGTGCTCCGCCTTTCCCCAACGTCGTCAGGAACTCGACGATTACATGCACAGCATCCCCGATCTATCTGTCCTTTTCGAGGGCTCCCTGTTCTACGATTACCATAAGCGGTTCTTGGCCGAGGCCGCTGCCCGCCTACTCCAACGGAACCAGCGCACCTACTGGGGAGCCCTGGACATTGAGCTTTACTGTCGCACTTTCACTGGTGTCCAAGCTCTTTCCTGCGACTTCTGTTCCTCTTGGACACATTCATCAAATCTTTGCCCAGGTACCGTCCGCAAGCCCAACCTCGACTCCGCCCCTTCTCCCCCACAGCATCTATTCTCCCGCCAGGTCTTCTTCAAACCTTCCCGGTCCAAAGATGTTCGCAGTCGCCCCATCGTGATGATCAGAGGCCAACAAATTCCCAACATCTTCAATTCCTCTACACGTACCTCTCCCCTTCGTCGCTTCCTTCACATTCGCAGCTTCTGCGGCGAAGCTCATGCTCGATCTGCCTGCCCCTGCCGGCCCCTTCCATGCTCGCTCCACCTTCAGCGTTCCCAAAAGACTACTGGCTTTTCTGTCTACCCCAATTGACATCCCCACTCTTGTTTTCGGCCTGCTCCATCACCCCGACCCCTCTTCCACCCACATCTTACTCGATGGCCTTTCCTTCAGATTTTCACCAGGCCCGTGCACACTTCCTTCTTCCTTTGTCTTTTGCAAAAAAAAAATTGCAATCTGCCACCGCCGATCCCCAGTCCGTTGATTCCTTGCTAGCATCCAAAGTCGAGAATGGTTTCACGATTGGCCCACTTGACTCTTCCCCATTCCCCGCATACCACATCAATCCCATTGGTATAGCGGTTCGTCTGGGCGCCTGGCTCGCTAACGCCAACATCTCCAGTGCCGTTAAAATTATGCCTCCTGACCCAGACCTCTGGCGCCTCTTCGGAGTTCATTGGCAGAACAAGTTCTTTGTAGTCCGCCTTACCTTCGGACGTAGGAGTAGCCCAAAAAAAAAAACATTTTCGGTACCTTAGCCGAAGCTCTCGGCTGGATCCCCTCGAATAACTATAAGCTTCCTTTTCTCGTCCACCTTCTCAACGATTTCCTTACCATAGACTTTCCTCACACCCCACTTGCAAGAGCCTCCACCACACTTCTTTCCGTTTTTTAGGAAACTAGGGGTACCCCTTGCCATGGACAAAACAACTGGCCCCTCTCATATAATCCAATTCCTCGGGATCACCCTCAATTCCATCAATTTCTCCGCTTCCCTGCCTCGCGACAAAATCGACAGGATCCAGATGTATATCTCTATCTATTCTTCTGCCAAATTTCGCACAAAGAGGGAACTTCTCTCTCCGCTCGGCCACCTCAATTACGCCATGCGTATCATCCCTCAAGGACGGTCTACCTTCTCGACCTCGCCTCTTCCGTGCCCTCTCTTTACCACCACGTAAGCCCTTCAGCCAACTGCAAATCCGAGCCCAGGCTTTGGCAGCTTTTCTTGGCCAACTCGAATGGCATATCTCTTTTCTACGATGACCTCCTCTCTGACACTGAAGATATCCAGCTTTTCACAAACGCAGCCCCCTCAGTCGGTTTCGGAGGCTATTACAAAGGCCAATGGTTTGCGGCCCCTTGGCCTCCTGATTTCTCTCCAATCCCTCTCGCCAACCAGTCATCAGCCTTGTTAGAAATATTTCCAATTGTCGTTGCTGCTTCTCTTTGGGGCCACAATTGGAAACATAAACCATCCTCATCCATTCGGCCATCCATGCAGTAGTTCATATAATCAACAAAGGAAGGTCTTCATCCCAATCCATCATGAAATTCCTCTGCCGCCTTAAATGGATTTCTCTCACACATCAATTCATTCGCGTAGCTGCTCACATTCCAGGTCACCTTAATGAGATAGCTGACTCTCTCTCTCTCGCTTCAGGAACTTGGCACCCGATGCAAGACCGAACCCGTGCTCAGTATCTCCTTATTCGGAACTCACGTTCCTCCGAATTATCCTTTCCATCGCTATCTCCAGCCGGCCCAGCAAACTATCGCCCCTTGAACTCTCGATTCTTACTGCACTGCCTGAAAGGGCTTCCAATCCTTCCACCTCTCTGCGAACATAAAATTCTGTTCTTTCGACATTCTCACCGCATCATCCTTCGTTCGCTATCGTAGAAACTCACTCAAGGTACGAGCATCCACCACCAAAGTATACCTGTGCGGCATCCACTCCTTTTCGGCACGATCCGTCCCTTATCCACCCTCGAATCACTCTCCTTAAAGGCTTTTCAGTGGCTTGAAAATCACTTCCGAACCTACGCGCACCACTTACCTCAGACATCCTTGAATCCTGCATCAACGTCGTCCGGTTACCACTCACCCTGGGTCGACCGCCCTCTTGAATCTTTATTCTTGTTAGCCTTCTTTATCTTCCTAAGGTGCTCCGAAATTACCGCTAATTCCACATCCTTCGATCCTTCTCCTCAACCCTGCTTATCCAACATCTCCATCTCATCTTCCGAGACACTGACCTTCTATCTCAAGAAAAGCAAAACCAACCAACTCAGATCTGCCACTCTCATCTATTATTTCAAACTCTGTTCCTACGTAAGCCCTTACGAGCCTCTATCCCATTACGCACATCTTCGCACCTCTGCCGGAGCTTTGCCTACTGCCCCTCTGTTCGCAAATGAGAAGGGCCGTATCATGATACCCTCCTAAACAATTCTCCGGGCACTCCTTTAGATCAGGGGCCGCATCCTCCGCCGCTCGCCAAGGCATACCCGAGTATCTCATCAAGCAACTCGGCCGTTGATCCTCCGAGGCTTACCATGCATACATTAAAACTAACCCCGGTATCCTCAAGCAGGCACTTTCTCTCCTCAGCTGAATTGGTCCAATAATCTTTTGTTTTTGTTTTTCTGCACTGGTGACTGGGGGTCCCGCTTGGTTCTTTTGGGGGTCCTATCCTCCCCGTCCAACGGCCGGGAGGTTGGCCCTCAGCCAAGCGGGTTACGCCAAATCTCCACATCGCAATAAACGATTCTAATTTCTCCCAAGCTTTCAGCTGCTGTCATTCCTCGTGAATTGAAATTGAAGCCATTTCTCATGCTTTCTCTCAGTGTCCGGTCTGCAATTGCCTGTAAAGTAGGCGACTTGAAAATGAAACGTGTAATCACCTTACAGAGGGTCTTCACGACGGGGTGCGTCAGCTTGTTTTCCATTTTTGTCAGTTTACTGGACTTCTGAAAAAACCTACAACGAAGATACAAACTGCACAGTTTAAGGCACATGAAGAGAAATCTGTTTGCTGATTGACTCAAAAAATGTCGATACAAATAATCTGCCAGGCTGATTTACTTGTCCGACCACCTCCCTCCGTCCCCCTTTGCTGTTAGCACAATTCTTTCAGTTTCTTTTCTTGTATTTTCCTTGCTATTTTAGTGTTCCCCATGTATAGATGGATCCACAACCGAAACAGTTTTCACCCTGTGTTTCTGCAGCGTCAGTCTGTATGAGGAGCACACCTTGCACGGGGCCAGTGGCACAATCGGTCAGCTCATGGTACTTATACAGCAGTGCATAGCGGAGTTATGCTGCGGTTGTGAGTTCGAGCCTCACGTAGAGCAGTGTCTTTAGCTACTGAAAGCAACTGTCAAGTTTAGATACTATCAGGTATCTGATGGAGATAAATTAACATCAAACGAAGAAGTAAAGGTTTATTGTGTGTGATTGTGACTTTGACTTTGAGTCACAATCAAATAAGGCTCCACAGCTGGAACATTGTGTTTCCTTCTCTTTTCAGCATGGAATAAACCTTGACTTTTTCCTTTGAAGCCTGACGCTTGCTGACGCAGCTCCTTTTTAATGTTCTTTTTCTTTTGAAGTTGTTGCGTTTGTTTGTTTTTTTCGTAGTTGTTAGACTACTACAGGGATTTACGTAGGTTCCTAGAAGACTTCTTGTTTTGTGTTTGTTGTGTTTTCGGGTTACAACATTTTTTTATTCTATTGATTGGACCCCACGCATTACTATGGGAGTAGTTAACTTTATTTCTTACATTGTACCTGAAATTTCCACATAAACTACTACTCTGTTTCCCTTTTTTTAAAAGGCACAAGTGAAGTTTGTTTTTCCTTGCTGCTGATTGGTAGAGTTACAATGGGTCAATTGCAATAAACTTATATACAATAAACTCAGCTGAAATTTGTCAGCAACTCTGTACTAAACCTGTTCTCAATTGCAACAAACCTAAAATAACAGCTGATGCCCGTTAGATGTTACTGCATTAGGAGTCTAGCTTAAACCACCTCTTCATAGGTTTTAAGCAACTCAGTAGCAGACTAAGCAGAACAATTGATCACATTAGAACTGTCTTGAATGTAATGGATATAAAGTACTCATTAAGTAACAAGCTTATGCACCACTTGCTTGAAAATTATTATTATATTTAACTAAAATTGCTTTCCAGACACCACAAATATTCACAATGAATGTTATCATTACACGTATTTATTAATAAAAGTGTTATTTATTAATAATTAAGTTCCATGTATATCTTTATTAGTAGCTGTATTACAAGTAATGCATATACAGTCTTTATTATAGTTAGTTTTCAGTTATCCTGGGGAGGGAAGAGAATGGAAATTAAGGAAATAAAAATTTAAAGGGCTTTTAAGTCTTCAATGTGTTCTGTCATAGCTGTGTGTTGTCATATCTGGGTGTTAATTTAGTATATTTGTTGTATTATTTTTTGTGATTTGACACTACACTTGTGTTTCTCATTAGAAAGCAGTAAGATTTTTTTTTATTTGAGGGTATAGAAAATTGTATTGTACGGCCAAATGTAAGGTTATGTTAAGAAAGCCTTATTGTTACCTTTTGCAACGTTATTTATTGAAGACGGTTCTTCGGAATAGTGTCCCTTACGTATCTGTGACTGTAGTCCAACAATAACGGTGCTGAAATAGCCGGAATGTGTGGGAAGAAGATGGAGATGGAACAGGAGGCTTATTCAGTCGATAGAAAGGTTGTGTCGGAATGAACACACTACGGTTATGGTACTGGGTTTAAGAGCATTACGATCCTACAGTCTCCTGATCCGTAATCAGATGCGTTATCCAATACGCCACTGACCCTTGTACTGCATTCCTTAAGTGCACCACTGTGAGCTTGCGCCGCTACAATAATACATCGCCCCAGTCCAAATTTTCTCAATTAGGTTCACGTTTTCTATGTGTATTTAGTTAATAATTCTTTCATTTTGTCTGTTTTAAAAATTGCATCTCTTTAAAACAAACGAGTTTATGTGTCGCGCTGAAATTCACACATGAGGGAATTCAAATGAAAGAAATCACAGAAAATATATTGCGCTTAAAAAGAAATCCAGAGTGGAGACGCTGGTGATAGAAAACAGAGCTTCATACGATGCATGAGATGCTTTACCTCTGAACTAAAATCGGCTCTTTAATCATGTTAGGAAGAGTGTATAGTCAACAGTGTACATTTTAAAAATCAAAGCAAGACAATGAGACACGAAGTGAATTCGGAACACGAGCCTCTCCTTCATTGTTTAATGATCTAAGTGAAAGACAAATTCACTATTTTCACTTTGTGATTAAAAAACACTTTTATCACACGTTAAGCACTCCTGATGGTGTCGAATAGTTCTCTTTTCTACCCTCATCATTTGAGGATCCCCAGCTAAAATATCTTTTTAAACGACAACAAAATTGCAGTATTTTGAATACTATTTAAGTTTACATAGTCACATTCCCGGTGATATTGACTTAGGCGCTCAACTATTAACTTGTTGTAGTTTGACTTGTGCCAAAAGTTTGAAATATCTGCAACTATCAGGATGCTTGAGGACATCCAAAGAAACCCCATCTTTTTTGGGGAGACGGTGTTGAGGTCGGATTAATTTGAAATGCGTCTCTGGGGACTTTTGATTTACCAACGTCATGTTTAACTGAAGGATACGCTGACTGACTGTGCCATAGAAACTAACGCACACATCACCTTTCTTCTACATTCACAGGTTTTTGGCTAAAGACAAAAAAATCGTTTTTGTTTCCTTGCCAGCTGGCAGTAATTCCTCCGCACTGACAAAACAGATGAATATTTTATCTTTCGGAATTTGTATGGATTTTTTAAAAAACAAGTTGTTCCAAAAATTGAATGAACACTTCCATTAAATTTAATGTAGAAGCATGTTGCTGTCCATAATGATAAACTGTGTGGCAAGACAGGCACCACTGAGACTCAACCCCAGGATCTCCTGTTTACTAAACAGGCACTTTAACCAACTAAGCCACAGCATTCTCTTATCCTAGTGTTAATCCCGCATCAGCAGGGTCAGCTTGTCGGCACGCCCGTCTCCATTTGGTGGTTTGAGCTGATGTTGCCATGACGTTGCCATTAAATGCGACCGAGAATACTCCAACCGGCGCGCCGCTATGCCTGCCGTCGGAGAACTAAGCCACAGCACTGGCATCAAATATCCCTTTTACAGCCACTTGGACACATCTCAATTGCTCTGAGACACCTGTATTCAGTGTGCGCTGAGCCTGCTCGCTGAGCAAGTGACGAGAAATGGCTTATGTCCAAGGAGCTCAATATGCTTTTTATGTTCAATGGGCTGTCCACTACAGCTAACACTGAAGCGCAGCACAGGCTCTGTGGTTTGACATCTCCCAAGGTAAATGTTGAAATTGTAGGTGGAAGAGGAAAATTACCCTTGAGTATGGGGAAAGAGGCAACTCATGTCCGGAGGGGGCTGAAGTGTGTATGGAGGTGGCCTAGTGGTTAAGGCAATCTCCTCTTAATACATGATACTCTGCACAAGTAGGTTTGAACCCCATTCTCCTCGAGGAAGGGCTTTGACACATTTTGACCTTTTTAAACTTGGTGTGCTTTTGTTTCGTTTGTTCGCTCCTGTACTACAGCAGTAATATTTCTATTAGGTGTATGATCATGGTAGGCTGACAGCAGGAACATGTGGCCCACAAGCAGTGACAATATCAGAGGTGTCTGCAGTGTGTTGGTTTGTGAGCAACGATAAAATAACTTGACATGGAAGCAAGTGTGTCTGCATTAATACAGCTCCATTGAGAGGAAAAAGTAACACAAGAACCAACTTAAATTCTGCAGCTGAAAACGGAACCTACAGTACTCCACGTGATGATTGAGCTCACAACCTTGGTATGACTCCACTACAAAAGCACCACACCCTGACCAATTGCGCTACTGGAGCAGCACGGCACAGTAGCACATTTTTCTCAGTGCACTCAAACAGTGCTTCTTCCCTAGCCTACCAGCTTCAAGACTTTTTTAAATCGATCAAAGATTAATTGGAAAATTAATAAATTAAGCCGTTGCAACCATCCAAGTGAATTCTCGCAAGCATGCCACTGATTAGTATTTCATGTCAGAAGATAACGACAAGCAATCTGGTATTTAGCGACGAAAAACAGTTCCACGTTCATCAGAACTCACGTGATTATTTTTGCCTGGAGCATCAACCATATGTGTTCTTTTTTGCAGCAACATCAACGGTAACGAGGTTCTGAATCATTAAGAAATCATTGTAAAACCAACAGAAAGTACAAACTTCTATAACTACAGTCCTAGTTATATAACGATTGTACTATAAGTATAAGGATAAACTACTGCAAGGCAGTGGTCCACCTGAGCAAATAAGGTCGTAATAATGTTGACACCCCAAAACATAGACACTATGTAACATGCTGTTCCTGGACGGATAGCCCTCCTGCACATCAAATAGTCCGATGTAGTAACTGTGAATTCGGGGTTAGTGTAGTTATCTGACCATTGACAAAGTACAACTATTTTTTACGGCGCAAGTTAAGTGAAAGTGTTCAAAAACTTTTTATCCAAACCTTTTATCCAAAACTGAGGGGGGTGGGACTGTTCAGTTGAGGGTTCAATTTTGGCATGCCAGTAACATTTTCACAAAACGTCCTAGAGTTACAAAAACACTTACTTTGTGTATAAAGTGCATTGTGTACACACTGTAAGTTCACAACGCGAGAAATACTGCTCAATATGAGATCCTGTCCAGGAATATCAGGGCTGTAGGGGGTCAGATCTATAGATGTAGTAAACACATTATTGGAGTCGGTGTGTCTGCTCTCTGTGTGAGAGCCAGACAGGAAGAATAATCTGTGGTCTGGGAAGAAGACTTTTTCAGGGACGCTGATTTTTCTCCTTGGGGGAATTAAAAGCACTTGTATGGAGTAACCTGGTGGCGCAATGGTAGCACATCTGACACCACCTCAGAAGGTTGTGTGTTCGAATCATGTCGAGATCGGCTGATGTGTTTTCAGGTTCAGCTGGTGCACCATACAATCCAGTTTTATCTGTATACCACATAGATAATCTAAATAAAATAACAGAGCAGTACAGAACACACATTCAAGAGATTGCACAGCAAGTTATTTTGAACACGACAAGAGAAAAGGCACACTGCACATCCGTGAAACATCACGTACGACTTTAAAGACAGTTACATCACAGAACGGAAGTTTCAGGCCCCTTTTTTATTACAGGTTCAAGCTAACCTGAAAGTTACAGAGTTTTAGGTCACTTTTGTATTAAATAAAATAAATATTATTTGCCCTTTTTTAAATTGTGGATGAAATCCACTCCCATGTACCAAGACCTTACAGTATATTCATGTTAATTAAAATGACCAATGCTATTGGACATTAGCTGGTGCTTTTTGAAACAATTTGCTATTTCATGCAGGAAAGAAAGGAAACCCGACCCAACGTTTGCTTTCAGGTGCGGTTCATTCACATAATGGACATCTATTTCTGAGGAGCCTGATTTAAAATCACACGAATCCGGTAGAAGTCGAACCTACAATCTCATGATGCAAAATCAGATGCGCTATCCATTAAACCACCGGCCAATCATGTAACCGAATTGCACCATGGTGAGTTCAGCACTTCAACTAGTAATACACCACCCCATCTAAAATTTCTAAGTGGGAAACGTGTTTTCTACATTTTTATCAGTTTTAAAATATCATATCTTTAAAACAGACAAAGGGTTTGTGTGTCACTCTGAAATTCTGATTGATTTAGAATTCAAAGAAAAAATGTTTTCTTCAACAAGGCAGTGAAATTATGACATCTTCACTCTACTTCTCTCTTGTAGTAAAGCAGACCTTGCAGTGTGAGCATTTGCTACAGTAAATTAGGTCATGTATCATGTTAAATCACTTCTTCAAAACAAAACATTTCCTGGTGCACGTTTTTTCTCCATGAAAAAAATACATTTTTCCCTTACATGCTTTCTCATTTTTTTTCCATCAGAGTACAGAAAGAAGATAAAAGGGAAAAGCAGTGTCACAAAAGAACTCCGTCACCCTTGGGAGATGTCAAGCTCATCGGATATGAAAAGTGCCCAATAAAAGCAATTTCTCTTCATTTATCTTAGCTTTAGGGCTGCTATTGTGTGTGAGGAGGCAACTTGCTCAGCCAGCAGACTCAGCGCTTACTGAATACAGGTATGTTTTGAGTGTCATGCTGATCGTCTTATAAATGCAAAAGAAACTTTTAAAGCTGATGAAGTAATTTGCATGTGGCTACAACATCCCTGGAAGAGAGATTTTATCAGTTGCACATAATCGGTATTTTTTACTTTTTGTTCAGCACTGGAAATATATTTTTTTAGGTGTTCTTACGAAGATCTCATGAAGTATTGCCAGGACCTACCTTTAGCACTCAATAGCGATATTAATGGAGTAGAAATGTAAGATACATTGATGATCTGAGCTAAAATAGTCCTTACGCGCCTCATGTAACAGTGTTCGTATTCATAGCAAGTAATATTCTTTTTGAACCCCAAACGTTGCTATTGCATTAAGCTTTGTGCGACCATTAGAGGTTTCGGTAGCTTCTGGAGAGCGCACTTTTCCAAACCAAAACCTATAAGAACATTGTAGCGGCAATGCTTGTTAATAAGACAGAATTAAGTGTTTCTGTGCTTTCCCAAATGAGGCCTCATCTCTCCCTTCACAGGCTGCACCACAGAGAAACTATTCATGCAGGCTGTTTTAAAGATGTTTTCTTTTGATAAGGGACAGCTCCCAAATGGGGATGCCCTTAGCTAAGCCTGGCTATCATGATCAATGGTCATCCATTGGTGCCTATCTGTCTAGGGAGTGCCAGATGGACATCTGGACTGCATTCCTAGGTGTCAGGAGTAAATGACTCATATCTCACCTTGATCAACCAATCAGGGACTGGTAGGGCCGAGTAACCCATGTGGGACTCTGATGCCCATGGAACTTTCAGCCAATGAACGAGCTGAAGTTCCTCCAGGTAAAAACAGGCAACACGGAGGGCCTGAGAGAATTCTGTGGACTTTTCTAAAGATAATTCAAAGGAGAATTCCAGGGCAGGACGGCCCAGGAGTAGAAGGCTTCCAAGGGCAGGACATTCTCGCAGCGCGCCTCCTGACCATCCTGAGACTCAGCCTGGACAACCACGGAACAGCCAGTGCGTCTGAGTGCCAGAACTTTCCTTTGTTCTAAGAGTCTAGAGCGGAGGTTGCCAGAGAGTAACCAGAGGATCCACCCGAGGTTAGCACCAGCAGCAGGCCTCGTGAACAGGTCAGAACTGTGGACAGCTGAATCACTATTCAGAACTAGCTCTTCATCAGGAACGAACCGGTCCTCTTCCTGACCTGCTGGGACCCACAGTCATCTTTTCTCCTTAACTTTGCTAGTTAAAGCCAACACTGACTAGCCGGTCAGTGAGCATCAGCAGCACACTGTCGCAAGCTGCACAGCACAGCCTGGCACGGAGCCAGAGAGCCCGCAGGAGATCTTAATCCCCAGAGATTGGATGAGTATTCAACTTCAATGCATTACAGCTCGAGAATTCAATTGTTATTCCAACCAGTTGATATCAATTTAATTCCTAAGAGTTTAAGTACTTGTTTTGAGTATCTAATGTAGAAGTTGTAACCAAGTTCAATCACGAAACGGTCTAAATGAATGATAAATGAATGATATACTTGTCCTCTTGATATATGTAACTCTTCGTAACTGACGGAATATATACCTTTTGTATTCTGATAACCCTCTCGATAAGATCTGTTAGGTTTACATGCATATTCTATGTATTAATAAATGTATCCTCGTGTATTAGTACCTGTGTGTGCGTTGTTTGAGTTATATCGCATGGTTGGATTCTAAAGCCATCAAAAGAATCAATTTTGTGATTTACTGCTACAATTAATAATTGTCCCAGTAAATGCCCAAACCCCACAGAACTGGTGCCTTCAGAGAGCACACTACAACATTATTCAAGGTACACCATGTCCCAGAATCGCTCATCGGGACTAGGATTAATATCAATGGAAAGTACTTCAAAATAAAAGTTTTAACTGAAATATTAAAAGAGTAGGAAAGCATTTAAAATAGAAAAAATCAGTTCAGATGATATTTAATTTTTGAGAAATGGGCACATACATCAGCTCAGTGAGCAGTGCGAGGTGCTCTCCTGGAGATGATGTTATATTAGTTAAAATCATGTGATAGTTGAAAAAGCTTAATACTTAGTGAAACAGCCAGCACAAATGGTTGCGTTTGTGATTATGTCACTTCTCTACTATAGCAGCGTCGATAAAAGACCCTCTGAAAGCAGTAAAGCACTGCTTAACTGAATTCATTGCTATTTGGAGAAATCCACAAACTCGTGTTTTTCATGTGCTTTAAAAGACAGCCATACTCACCAAAAAAATAATGACACTGCAGCTGATTTTTTCCGAAGCACAGTTGACCTTTCTGAGCCAATGATGAAGCTCACCCAGTGAATACTATAGCAGAAGGTGGAGTAAAGTGCAACTTTGTAACTACTGCAACCACAGGAACAACTGCAAGAAGCAGAATCAATTTCCCATCGAATGGTGGTGTTGTCTGAGGTACGCGATGTGAACGTGTGGAGAGAATCCCACAATTTCTTCAAAACTTTGACAAAGTATTTCTAATGGAGCGCTGTGCGCAAAGATTGAATAAGCTTTGCTCCTGCCGATGATTCTGCGTGAAAAAGCACAGCATTCAAGTTTCACAGACAAATGCACCATGCCTACAAAACCAATTTAAAAAACAATTGCGGCACACTACGATTCACACTGACTCAAAAGTGATCACGGCAGATGTTGTTCCTTGCATAATGCTAAAGGGACCAAAGAGCATTGCTGTTGGAACACAAAATGAGGCTTTTTTATACCTTGATGTTAAGCTGACAAAGATTATCTTGAAACACCTAGTTCAGTCTCTCGACAGACTGTCAAGCAAAGCTTTTACCCATTGAATTCGCAATAGAAGGAAGGTCAACCCACCAACACTTAGCAGCGGCAAGATTCAAACCTAACCCAGCGAAGAAAATGGAGCATAAACCCAGCACTTAGACCACCCAGCCACACTCCCAACACCTTACTCTTTTGGAGAACGTCGGGTGTCAACAGACAACACCGTTGAAATCGCTGAACTGCCTAGCGGACACTTTGTCGCCTTCTTCTGACCTGTATTTAATGCGGTTCTCTGAAAACTTGGCACGTTATATCTGTGCTACCTTTATGGAGGGCACACTCATAAGAATCATAGATTCGATCACAAGCGTCAAAAAATGTTTATTACATACTATATATAAATAATAAGATAATTCCACACTCATATGTGTTATATAACATTTATAAACATTTTGGGAGGCTGACATACAGTAAAGAAAGTAATGCTGAAGGGCTGGAAGTCCTGGAAAGGGTTAATAGAACCTTCTTGCTTTCGACCTGGAACAGAGCCCACAACTGCCAGATCAGTGACCCCTGAGCCCAGTTCACAGAGAGGAGAACCAGGAGCTTTTTTATGTCTCTAAGAGGGCTGGGAGGAAGGATAAAAGGGGGAAATGTGACATGAGTCCAGGCTG
Organism: Lepisosteus platostomus; assembly: GCF_059453375.1. Taxonomy (NCBI): domain Eukaryota; kingdom Metazoa; phylum Chordata; class Actinopteri; order Semionotiformes; family Lepisosteidae; genus Lepisosteus; species Lepisosteus platostomus. The sequence continues at coordinate 57,483,807 of NC_142615.1, forward strand.
TTCTGTTTGATATTGTTCATGTAGCAGCACTGATTGTCTGAATATCTTCTGGTTCTGGATTATGAGGATTGAGAGCAGTACAGAGTTGAGATCCTGTGTGAGTGTGAGCCTGAGCTGTGAATCTGACTGAGAAGAGAATAATGAGTTTTTATTCTGCCTAAGAATTTTCCAGAGAATTTTTCCTGATAATTTTTCTTCTTTTCCAAGTGGTGTTACATCCCCTTCAGATACTCTGCACAGACTGCCAGAGAGAAGAGGAGAGAGATGGACAGATAAAAGCACACACAGCAAGAGACACATATGTCTTGATTTACTTTGAAGCAAGTGTTCATTTCTTTTCTGGAACAAGTTGTTTCTGAACTTCAAGAAATTCATACAACTTCTGAAAAATAAAATACAAATCTTGCTTCTCAGGACAGAAGAAATGCTGCAAAAAAAATGCCAGTGATTTGTGAAAAGCAACGGGAATGTGTCCCTGTGCAGCTGTTAAACAAAGGGCTGGTGGGTCAAACGCACTCAGGGACGCGCTTCAGATTGTGATGATGTAAACATAATCTCCCCTAAAAATTGAAGGGATTTCTTCGCAAACCCTCTTGAATGTTGCAGGAAATCTTCGTGTTTTACTCGTGTGCAACTACAACAAGTAAACAAATAAGTACCTAAGTCAATGTCCAAGAAAACCATCTTCACGTGTGGAATTTTTCTTTAACTGGCTGTTGGGAGAATTCATTTATACACCCGTTGTATCCTTAGCAAAAATATTTTAAAATTAGAACACAGATTTGTTGGAGAACTTGACAATCCTTGACAATCATTATTAAATGAGCATTATACAAATGTGCGTTGATATTTTTAATATGTACCTTAATTGTAATATATATATATACATAATTGCTTTGATATGGATGTTCATTTGAAGGAATTGAGGAAACTATGAAGGATCGCAGAACAACCAAAGATACATTTGGGCATCTGCTATTGGTAAAGATGAAAGAGTACCTTAAGTGTGAAGCTTTCATACACACGAGAAAAAAAAACAGTTTTAATGCACTTCATTAAACTGATGGTATGCTTATCAATCGTGCATAAAGTGTACATAGCAGAGGATGGTTTCGATCCATCGACCTCTGGGTTATGGGCCCAGCACGCTTCCGCTGCGCCACTCTGCTGACAGCTGCTATAATGTGATTCAACACAACTGCTCTATCTTTGCTTTCTAAAAGTGCGCCCGAGATGAAAAGTCTAAACGGTAAACGCAGACGTCACTTTGAGCACTTGGTCTTTTATAGCACAAATCATCACCCGCTGCTCTACATGGGCGTGTCTTCAATATCGTTGAGAACCAAACCTTCTGCTTTCCGAGGCAACTGATTCTTTCGTCGTTAATTCCCAAATCTTCAATGAGAATCAGTGAAACGAAAATCAAACACATGTACACACTCGCGTCCTAACCTGAAAGAAAAATCTACACCCACTTTATAATACTGAAAATGATTCAGGAAGTACAGCAAAGTTCTAAAACCAGCGAATGCATCTGCATACAGTACATAAAATGTCAATTTTTCAAAAGTAAAATCTTCAGCTTTGAAAGATTACCATCCATATATTTTCGTTTTTCTCTTTTTTTACATAACACGCTTTCGAGAAACAAACTGTCTTTTAATTAAGGTTTCATTAGAAAATGTGTATCTTGGTTTGCCAAGTTAAAATCGGCACATCCCAGTGGGCAAAAGATGTAGAATATACGACTATTGAACGCATACCAGACGTGTAACTGTGCTCCGTAACTGGTCTAGAATGAAATTGATTATATGTTTATTATACATAAATGGTTGTAGTTCTATTATACGGATAAATTTAGAAGACTACTATACATATATAGTTAAAGGTCTATTATACATCAAAGAAAGATTTTTATAGGTATAGAAACTAGTAAATAAAGCCAATGATTTATTTTAGACATTTATTCTTAAAATATACAACTATTCACACCTGAAAAATATGTAGTTCAAATTATACATTATATACAATATTGTAATCAACAAATGTCTAACCATCATAAAAAACACAACTAGTAAACTTCAGTTACAAATTCTAGTAACATGGCAATATATATATATAGTAATGACAAACACAAACTAATTACATGAACACGGTAATATTTAACTCAAAACCACATTTCGAAACTTCTTTATTTCCACGAAAATATTATTAATGTTGCACAAACGCTACTTTCTAATAAAGACAGAAAGAAACTATTTGTTTTGTGTCTCATGGTGATCCTCCTCTCGATACTAATGAAATGTTTAATATGATCCCTCGAGAAAAAAAAGGAGTCAATTTCCGCCTGGAATGATTGATGCCCCATCAAACATTTTGTAATATCCCTGGAAGTTTATACAGTAGAATCCTGGTTCGTGGCTTAAATTCAAGGTAAACAAGACTAACGAAACGAGTTGGAAACTTGATGTCAAAGTGGGATTTAAATCACCCGGAACATTTCACTACATTGGGCAGTATGTGCTAGGGAGCATTGCTTGACATCCCTTCGATAGCTCAGTTGGTAGAGCGGAGGACTGTAGTGGAGTCAGTAGGAAATCCTTAGGTCGCTGGTTCGATTCCGGCTCGAAGGAAGGTGCTTTTTGTGTACTTTAATCAAAGAGTTAAAAAAGCGAATCTGTTTCATTCAGACATTTATCAAAAGTTCAATAAACGACGAAGTAGAGGTTCCTGTTCCGAATTCAGCCCACGTCTGATTGTCTTGTTTTGGCCAAGATCCGATCTTTGAATTAAGGGACTACTCTGTCTGCTTTGTAATTCAAAAATACATACAAATGTCAAGTTTTTTGTAGATATAAAGGTGTTCTCTGTTTTCAAAGGATAGGTACTTAATTGGCATAATGATTTGGTATTGATTTTGTATCGTTGTATTATGAAGTTTGTGCTTTCTGTGTTTTTATCGTATTGTGAACTTATTTTTTAAACAAATGCTTACAAAGGCAAACAGGGCACACATCTGTTTATACCAGTGGTGAATTGTACATTTGTACAAGCTACTGTGCACTTCTGGGAGTATAACAGGTTCGATATAAAGTGGCAAAAATATAAAAGGGGAATATACCCCAGACTGCGTATAAGCTCTCGTTGTGACTGTTGTTTTATTTTTAGATAAAAATGGCATACTGTGCACGAAATGTTGCAGAAACACAATTTGATATTTTAATAATTATTATTTTAATAATTTGATCAAATTGAGGCCCAGGATCCAAATCTTCAGTTCTGATTTTTTTAAGTGATATCTTTCCTTCCTGTCGTGGAAGTCACACGATGTGAGCAATTGTTTTTTTTACGTTGCGATCCAAAGATCCTCAGGCGCACTGTAACCAAACCAGGATGGATTCTGCTCGGAGCCGGACTGAGCTCATTCTCACTCCCTGTGCTAAAAACAGAATTAGCTCTTCCCCGAACATCGTCTACAGCTGCTGGATGGTGCTCTGCGTCTTACTGCTCCGGCAATTACTTTGACGAAAGACAGATCACTTGTGCGCTTTTAACCTTCTCGCAGCTGCAGCTATAGCCCTGAAAAAAGCATTAGCTTTATCAGTTTTTACATTAATCTATTTTGAATCAAAGTTTGATATTTTTTTTATTGCATTTTACATTACAATTATAATAATAATAATTATTATTATTATTACGCACACTTATATAGCGCTGTTCTGGATACTCCACTCAATGCGCTTTACAGGTAATGGGGACTCCCCTCCACCACCACCATTCTCCTGAATGATCACAGAGTCAGGACCTCGGTTTTACGTCTCAGCCGAAGGACGGCACCTGTTTACAGTTTAGTGTCCCCTTCATTGTACTGGGGTATTAGGACCCGCATGGACCGCAGGGTGTGCGTCAAGCGACAGAAACCAGACGTGTGTCGGGCTCGGCTGCGAGCAGGACAATGACATCACAGGGACAAAGTAGAGGAAATCAAAAGGGTTCTATAAAAGACCTGTGTAAGCTGTTGGTTTGCAGTCTGGACTCTAAATCCTCCGATCCGATTTTAAATCTCTCTAATACCTGAGCTGCGGCTTCTTCCGAGTATTTATTCGTATACTTATTATGTGTAAGTGTATAGATGAAACCTTTCATATATTGTTCAGTTTAAATCAAAATGCTTTACTAATACAAGAGAGAAGTATAGTATGAAGGATGTGACAAATCTATGATTTCTTGGAACAAAACGGTTTTTATTTGCATTCGAAATGAAGCGGAATTTTAGCGGGACACACAAACCCTTTGTCCTTTTTAGAGTTTTTAGAGTGAACAGACATAAATGTAGAAAACGTGTTTTTTAGCACTACAATAGCAGGGTCAGTGGCATAATGAATAACGCGTCAGGCCTCGCGTCAGAAAATTATAAGTTGGACTGCCGTCTGGCTTGTTGCGTTTATACCACTTACGTTGTTTTATATAAATGAACTCCACCTGAAAGCTATAGAAAACACTTTGGGTAAGTTGTCTGCAGCCTCATGCGAATTTCGACAACTTACCCAAAACACTGTACTGTCTGGAGATCAGCTCCAGCTCTGAACTCAATTGCAATGAAAAACCATGCGTAACAAAACTGGAGAACAGCTGAACTTGTGTTCAGTTCGGTGATGAGGGATCAGAACTGTCCTTGTTGTAATTAGCACGAACTGCACAGGCTCTGAATCAGACCATGTCAATTAGTCTGATCAATGTAGGACACGTTAATGTAGAATTATTAAAAGGTTTATTAGTTAGTTAGTTCAGGTTTACCCACCTGAACTAATGTAGAATTATTACTTGGTCTGTCTCTTGTTTGTATATAAATGAATGTCTCTGACAACTTAATGTTAGTTTTACGATGTAGGTCAGGCGTTGACATATGCACGAGTATACTAAATGTCTCACTCCTGATTCAACTCATGTTCTATAGGAGATTGGCGATTCCTCCTGTTTCTCATACAACCATATCAGAACAGACGCCCATTTCACCCAGCTCTGATTCAAGATCGACTTGCATCTTTATCCCTTTTTTGTTCGTGATCATTATTTTCTTTAGTTATGATCAATATTGAACTTTTTCTAAGTGAAATGACAATAATCAAACATGCAGGCAGATTTTTGAAAAGTATTCGGAATTGACAGGGTGCCCCTTTGGAACAATCGTCAGAAATTGTGAGAAAATGAAAGTTATGTAAGCTCTCACACAAAGCATTGAAGATTGGAATCTGAGTGTAAAAAAGTTACCCGTCTCCCAATGATAGGCAGGGATACACACCATGACTCGAATAGACTCAGCGAACTTTAACACCTATGATATTACGAGTGCTTTGCACGTGTCGAATTTCAAGAAGGAACTACTACAACAGTTGTGGACATAATTCAATACCACCGGCAAAGTCCAATGCCGGCAACATCTGAGAAAATAATGTTCACTCATGGAATTTGGTCTTTGAATGGCTGGCGGGAAAATTCATTTATACTCCTGTTGCACCCTCAGCTGAAACATGTTAAAATAACAACGCAGATTTGTTGCAGAACCTGACAAGAATTATTGGGTTAGCACTGTATGTATTCTTGTATATTTACTTTAATTTTAATATAAATGTAAACATGCATGCTGTATAAGCTATTGTAATTTTAAAATATGTTAGCTGAGGATGCGAAGGGGGCTATTATACCTTGTGAAACACACAAGGAACTGTAAAAAAGGCTGTTATTTGAATAAAATTGGCGATCACAAGAAAACCACAATTTATGTGGTATTATCATCAATATCCTTCAAAATCTACGTTCAAATGAAGGATTTGAAGAAACTATGAAAAAAGCAACAGTAATAGCAGAGGATTTTGATTTTTGCTCTTCAAGTCAGCAGATCACCGTAGAGTTACACCCCTACAAACAGCACAAAGGATGAATCCCACCACCTTCATTATTGCTGTGTTTGTGCCAGTGAAAGTAGCGTTTGTGTTATTGAAAGCATCTCGGAAGATGAAGGTGCAGTCACTTCCACATGTCATGATATCATTAGATCTGACGACAAGAGCTGAAGCCCCCCCTAGTCCAAGCCAGCAATGTGAAGATGGGTATGGAGGAAGGTAGCGTGGCTGAGTGGTCTAAGGTACTGGATTTAGGCTCCAGTCTCTCTGGGGGCGTGGGTTTGAATCCCACTGCTGCCAAATATTAATGTTTTAAGACCTGCAATACAATCAGTAAAAGCGCTTTTTGTTAGGCTGCGGGAGGTGTTTAGAGATAGACTTTCTAAAAGACAGGCTTAACATCAAGGCAGAAAAAATATTTTTTCTCAATAGAAATTCTCTTTGGCACGTTCAGCTTTATGTAGGGAACAACGTCTGCCGAGATCACTTTTAAGGCAGTGCACATGATAGTGTACCGGCAAGTACATTTAATATTGGCTGTGGTGGTGAGCTGCTTTTGTCTGTGAAACTTTTAATTCTTCACGCCGAATCGTTGGCAGGGGTAAAGCTTATTAAATCTTTGAACATAGCGCTCCATCAGAAATACTTTGTTCGTGATCAAAAGAGATCAGAGGATTAACTTCATGGATTCACATAGCATACCTTACAGGAAAGATTTAAAAGGGGAATTGATTGTGCTTCCTGATGTTGTTCCTGTGGTTTCTTTGGATACAAAGGTGAATGTTCTTTGACGTTCTGCTAGAGTATCCACTGGGTGGGCTTTATCAATCAGCTCGGAGAGGTCATCAGTGCTCCGTCTCCGGAAAATAATCAGCACTGTCGTTTTTCCCTGTGCTGTCTTTTAAAACATATAAGATCACGAGTTTACAGATTTCTCCAAATAACAACTATACATTTTAACCCAGCGGTTAGCATTCCTTCAATCCAATAGTTTTACTCCGGGTAAAAAGCAGCGAAATATATAGAGAGATTATATTCAAATATTTAAACGTTCTTATTGGATTACCTGTATGGAGATATCGCTCAGAATTCCTAATATGATTTTGAGTTCAGTTTTGCTTTACTACTTTCAGAGTCTTTTATTGACCTTGCTGAAGCAGAGAAGTGACATAATCACAAATGCGACTTACCTGTGCTGCTGTTTTTGGTTAATAATGATTATTGCAAGGAAAAAAAACAGCTCCTTGCATTAAGAGCAAGAGCAACCAACACGCTCGCTTGTTGAGTTGGGTTTTTTTTCCGTGGTGCTCTTCCTCAGATGTAAAGTTATTTGGCGAGCAAGGACCTCTGAGAAGGAGCCTGAATCCATCAAGAACTCAGAAATTCTAATATCGCACTACTGTCTTGTGTACAGAGATCTGCTTCTTCCTTTTTGAGTGTTTTGGTGTTTAAGAGCACGCTTCCTACCTCGAATGTTAGTTTCAGGAGATGTGCTACCGGATAAATGATTATCTTGAAAAGGTTTGGGGATGCACTGGCCGGGATTAAAACCCGGCTCAATTATTTGGAAGTCACCTGTACTACCAACACACTTCTAAGAAGCACCCGCACATTTTCGCAATCCTCTCTCTCACCTACAAAGTTATGAAGACACAGACGACCAATGAAAACTAATTTGATTCACCCAAGGCTTCACTCTTCTGTTGTGATGTTGTTTTAATTAGTGTTAGCTGTGATGAGGTATTGTTTCTGTCTCTTAAAGTTTAAGAGTCTGCTCCTTTCTTCCTGGTATAGAAAAAAACATGTTCCATCTTTGTTTACAAACACCACTGTAAATTATTTGTCCATCTCTAAAGCCTGTGTGTATTGACAAGGCAATTCAAAAGCACATATTAAATAAGAACACGATCCTTCTTGTTACCATTCCCGTGGTTGGAGCGTTGTTTCGCCCTTTAACGTTCTTCTACAATATTTACAGACAGGGCTTTATCACTGGAGTTGTGTGCATCGGTCCATGAACATCAACTGTACTGCTGTTTTTCTATGCGTAATTTAATCGCAAGCACTTAAAAGATGCAAAAAGATTTCAAGGAAAACATAATTGAAAGACAGTCGAGTAAGGAGGTAGAAAAACGCTCTCCCCCATTGAAGAATCAACCACCGTCGCCCATGTGACTGGATATAAAAATAAATTATTCATTTCAATTATTCTTGAAGGGTGGATTGTGGTCAGTGAACATATGCACATCTTTAAGTCAGTTCCACCATCTGTGCCATAGGGGATGTAGTTCAATGGTTTTCATGTATGAAGTTCCGAGTTCAATCCCTGGCATCACCAGATGTCTTACATTATTGTGCTCACATCGCAATCTTCTGTTGAGTGAGAACTCTTTGCTCGTGTTCATAGAGAGACAGGTTTACACAATTAAACTCAGTCACACACGAAGTGCTACAGTGTTGCTCTGCTGTTTTAAATGTACCTCCAAAGCATTTTGTTCTGTTAACTACCAAATGATTTGAACTAATTTTACATCATATTCAGGAAATCCAGAGAAGGTCATCAGACTTTTAGTGGCTGTTGAAGAAAACACCTGTTGAATCTCACCAGGGATTTCTTGAGAGATCATTCAGCAAGCGAGTTAACAGGGGTTAACGTAGAGAGTGGCGGAGGTGGGATGTCAGGGCTTGACGTCACTGCTTTATGCAAAGAATGGAGGGGTGGTCGTCAGGGCTATATGACTGTGCTTCACGCAGAGAGTGGTGGGGGTGTGATGTCAGGGCCATACGACAGTGCTTTACACAGAGAGTGGCGGAGGTGGGATGTCAGGGCCTGACAACACAGCTTAACGCAGAGAGTGGATGGGTGGGTGTCAGGGCCATATGACACTTCTTTACGTAGAGAATGGCGGGGGTGGGATGTCAGGGCTTGACGACACTGCTTTATTCAAAGAGTGGAGGGGTGGGTGTCAGGGCTATATGACAGTGCTTTCCGCAGAGAGTGGTGGGGGTGGGATGTCAGGGCCATATGACACTGCTTTACACAGAGAATGGAGGAGGTGGGATGTCAGGGCCTGAAAACACAGCTTAACGCAGAGAGTGGAGGGGTGGTGTCAGGGCCATACGACACTTCTTTACACAGAGAGTGGTGGGGGTGGGATGTCAGGGCCATATGACACTGCTTTATACAGAGAGTGGCGGGGGTGGGATGTCAGGGCCTGAAGATACTGCTTTACGCAGAGAGTGGCGGAGGTGGGATGTCAGGGCCTGACAACACAGCTTAACGCAGAGAGTGGAGGGGTGGGCGTCAGGGCCATACGACACTTCTTTATGCAGAGAGTGGTGGGGGTGGGATGTCATGGTTATACGACAGTGCTTTCCATTGAGAGTGGTGGGGGTGGGATGTTATGGCCATAAGACACTGCTTTATGCAGAGAGTTGAGGGATTGATGTCAGGGCCATACGACAGTGCTCCACTCAGGCCTCTGCTTGAATTTGTACTCCTCCTCTCTCCCTACCTCTACCTCTATGATATTTGCACTTTCTGGAGAGGCGATTTTCTCCACTTCAGTAGCCCGATTGCGTGGAGAGGGCTGTAGAATGTGGCGCCGCCTTTCCTGCTCCGTCCATGACAGGCGTGCTGGTCTCTGGAGAGAGAGCACGGTCCATCAGCGCACTCCAATAAAGGCACTGGAAGCAGCTGAAACGCATTGGCGAAGCTCAGCACTGGGCCGCTGGGCACATCTTACCACTGTTTCCGTAGTGTAGTGGTTATCATGTTCGCCTCGCATGCGAAAGGCCCTCGGTTCGAAACCGGGTGGAAACAGACTGGCTTCTTTTGTCGCATACAAATGGGTTGTACAACTTTTAACTAGCAAATGGAAGAGGGCTGAAGTAAGAGACAAGATGTAAATAGGGATAACTTAAGTCAGTTCTGCCTGAAAATTAGACTTCTAAGCAACAGGGGTTTATGGCAGGAAAGGGGGTTAACTGATAAGGATTCCAGATGCGAGGGGGCATAATCTTAAACTGACCATTTGGCCAGGGTCTCTTAACTGGCCAAATACCACGACCCCCCCCTTACCATAACACCGAATGACGTCTGAAGCAGCAAGGAAGGACTATATAACCTAAAAGTTTGTACCGGCACATCGAACAATACTTCGGTTTTGTTGTTTCTTGTGGGAAACAAGACTTCGGCTTTATTGTTCCTTGTGTCCGTCATGGCAGTGAACAGGTCCTGGTTACAGGATCTCTAAAAAAGGAAATAAAGACTGAAATCAGATCCGACCCACCATGCTGCCACGGTGACGGTGCACTGCCCAGTGAAAGTGGCAGCCTGTCCCTGGACTGTGGGAAACTGGAGCACCTGGAGGAAACCCCCACAGACCAGGGAGAGAACATGCAAACTCCACACAGACAGCACCCACACCCCAGGTCCAGCACTGTGAAGCATGCCCGACGATGCGGAAGGGCTTTTACAAATGAGTGTGTAACTCACACTGGTGCCCAGGATGGCCTGCTACCGGAACGCAACCTAATTTTCTTAATGCAGTTTGTTCGAAGCGGTTTGCAGGAGCTGGAGGTGAGGACTGAGCTGGGGTCCAGTGTGCAAGAGTGACTACTGATGTCGTGTGTGTGTGTGTGTGTGTGTGTGTGTGTGTGTGTGTGTGTGTCTGGATCATTGTGAGCGCCGTCAGGTTTGTGTATTTGTTTAAACAAGAGGACGTGTCTGTGCGGGTCTGACTCTGTGTGAGGGTGCAGCTCTAACTGTTCGCGCGCGGGCGTGTCTATCTCTCTACAATGCATGAGGGGCTAAATCTGCCTCTGAGAAACTGACTTTTCAGAAGAAAAATCTATGAAAAGGCACGGCCTGGCCCTCTTCTCTTGCTCCCGACGTATAACACACTGGGGGATGAAGCTGGTGTCTTCAGCTGTAACCCTAGCTATTTATGCAAACAGCTCTTTTATGAAAAGCAGCTCTAGGCCTAGACAAGAGGAACAGATAAAACAAATCTTAGATTTATGGCTTATTCAAAGCAGACTGAGCGCTGCTATACTGTATGTAGGAGCCAGAGATGAAGAATGAGCTATTTAAGGAAATCAGGAGTGTGAGAGAGGGAGTGTGTGTTTTTCCTCCCAATAGAGAAGGCTTGTGGTTCTTTCTGCTTTTCTGCACAGGCTGCCAACATAAGTACGTGTTGGGTTCTTGGTTTGAATGCTCGAGTTGTCAGGCTGGCGTTTTTTGTTCCTATTGGAGCCCATAATTGTGAACAAGGCGCTTGAGGACGTCTCTGTGCAGGTGTGCGTTTGTAATGACGTGTGTGCGCATCTCTGTAGCGGATGTTTCAGTAAAAAAACGCATTTAAAACATTCAACCTTTTCATGTTCCTAATATTCTTTCATTCTTCACAATAATAACTAAGGTTGCTGCTGGAAGAGGTGTGAGTGGGGCCAGCAGGGGGAACTCTCACCCTGTGGTCCATGTGGGTCCTAATGCCCCAGTATAGTGACGGGGACACTGGAAAAACTGTAAACAGGTGCCGTCCTTCAGATGAGACGTAAAACCGAGGTCCTGACTCTCTGTGGTCATTAAAAATCCCGGGGTGTTTCTCGAAAAGAGTAGGGGTTTTACCCCAGTGTCCTGGCCAAATTTCCCATTGACCCTTACCAATCATGGCCTCCTAATAACCCCCATTTATGAATTGGCTTCATTACTCTGCTCTCCTCCCCACTCATAGCTGGTGTGTGGGGAGCGTTCTGGTGCACTATGGCTGCCGTCCCATCATCCAGGTGGATGCTGCACATTTGTGGTGGTGGAGGGGAGTCCCCATGTCCTGCAAAGCGCTTTGAGTGGAGTGTCCAGAAAAGCACTATATAAGTGTAAGCAATTATTATTCATTATAATGTAATAAGTCCATTATTTCTCACCCCTCCATTGCAAGGCATACACAACACAAACACCAGGAACAATTATCTCAGAAGTGAATTGCAAATGTATTGAGTTGTGATGCAACTGTAACTTGAACCTAACATGACTGTGGCGTGCATTTTTGAAATTGCATTTTCACAGCTGAAATACAAAATGAAGCTGATCGCAGTCCAAACTCAAGGTATTGTTGTAAAACTAAATATTCAACATGTTTCTACCTGTCCCTTTTCAGCTCACTCAGAAGTCCACAGCCTGCAGCCTGGTGCCTCTCTGTCTCCCCCCTCCACACTGCTGGTCCAGTGGAGGTGCTGTTTGATCCTGCACGATCTGTCCGGAATCGTATAGTCTTACTGAGCAGCGCAGGGCTCCCTGGCCCCAGGTACGAACAGTGAGTGTCAGTGCAGAACAGCTCTCTGACACTCCGCTCCCTCACTCCAGCTGATCAGGGCAACTACACAGTGAGGGACCTTAATGGAAGCAGTATCAGCACTGTGATCGTCACTGTGGGTGGTGAGCAGGTCTACAGTAGGATCACTAGAGGGCTCTATATTCTTGACAGAGTGTGTTCTTATATCATCCTCTGTCCTGATTGTCTTTCAGCTCACAGAGACAATGTCACCCTGCAGCCTGAAGCCTCTCTGTCTGTCCCTCTGTTCACTGGAGAGCCAGTGGAGGTGCTGTTTGATCCTGCAGGAGGTGGAAACTGGACCTCAGTGTGTTCTGTCCAGAACAGCACAGCCAGCTGTGTCCCCCAGTACAGTTTTTTTTATTTTTGATGATTAGCCATATGTTGATTACAATATTGTACATAATGTATAATTTGAACTCGATATTTTTCAGGAGTGAATGATTGTATATTTTCAGAATAAATTTCGAAACCAAATTATTGTCCCTCGATCTCTGTCTCTCTCTCGTCCTGCTGTCTGTCTGTCCCTGCCTCTCTGTCTCTCTCTCTTTCAGCCCCGTCTGTCAGTCTGTCTGTCCTTCTCTCTCCTTCCTCTCTCTCTCTCCTTCCGCTCTCTCTCTCGGTTTGTTTGTCCCTCAATCTCAATCTTTCTCTTTGCCTGCTGTCTTTCTGTGCCTTCATCTTTGTGTCTCTCTCTCCTTCCTTTCTGTCTGTCTCTCTGTCTGTCCTGCGTTGTCCCAGCTGGGCCTGTCTCCCCGGCTCTCTGCCTTCAGCTCTGTTCGCCGATGTCCCACCAGCCCGTCTCTCTCTCAGCCTGTCTCTTGACTTGCAGGAGGAAGAGGAGGTGGAGACAGCTCCTCCGGCAGGAGAGAGGAAGAAGGTCAGTGCTGGTCCCACCCTGCCTCCTGTCCTGTCTGTGGTGGAGTTTCGCCATCTTGTCTGTCTTGTCAGCCCTGTCTGTCACTGTCTCTCTCCTCCTCCTCTCTGTGCTGTGGTGTCCAGTCAGTGTGTCTCTCTCCTCCTCCTCTCTGTCCTGTGGTGTCTAGGCAGTGTGTCTCTCTCCTCCTCCTCTTCTCTGTCCTATGGTGTACAGTGGGTCAGTATTAGTGGGCTACACCCAGGCTCACTCACTGCGAGTGTGATCTCAGCAGAGTCTCTGTACTCTTGGGACACTTGACTCACCTGTCTCTCTCTTTCTCTCCCTGTGCTGTCCCTCTCCTGCCCCCTCTCTCCCTACTCGGACTCCAGCTGGAGGAGGTCCAATCACCACCTCCTGTGAGACAGAAGAAAAAGAAAGTGGGTAATGCTCTGATTCTCTCTTTACTCCTGTCCAGTGTCCAGTCAGTGTGTGTGTATGAACCCCTCTCTCTCTCAGTGCAGTGTTCATGTACTGGAGTGTCCAGTCAGTGTGTGTGTATGAACCCCTCTCTCTCTCAGTGCAGTGTTCATGTCCTGGAGTGTCCAGTCCGACTCTTAACGTGACTCTCCTGTCTCTGCTTCAGAAGTGCTGGTGCGTCTTTTTAAAGTCCCTGAGCTGCATGTCGGTGGAGACAGATGATAAGGACGAGCCGATGGAGGCGGCGGAGACCGTGTGTCAGGAGAGGAAGAGCGAGGGAGAGGAGGAGCAGGCTGCCGGGAAGGACAAGAAGAAGAAGAGGAGGTGCAGGTGAGCAGACAGGGGGACGCCGCCCGGTCGTGTCTGTGATTCAAGAAGGAGTCTCCTCTTGCTGTTTGATGTCATGGTGATGTCCGTGTCTGTGTCCCTCACACCTGCAATAACAATATTCTTTCCAGGTTCCTTTCCTGGTTCTGTGCCAGCTAAGATCGGAGTCGCCTTCCCCACCAAGGACTGGACTGGACTGGAGCTGAGGGACACCAGACTGGACTGGACTGGAGCCAAGGGACCCCAGACTGTGCTGGACCGAAGCTGAGGGACCCCAGACTGCACTGGACCGGAGCTGAGAGACACCAGACTGGACTGGACTGGAGCTGAGGGACCCCAGACTGTGCTGGACTGAAGCTGAGGGACCCCAGTCTGTGCTGGACCAAAGCTGAGGGACCCCAGTCTGTGCTGGGCCAAAGCTGAGGGACCCCAGTCTGTGCTGGACCGAAGCTGAGGGACTCCAGACTGTGCTGGACCAAAGCTGAGGGGCCCCAGACTGGACTGGACTGGAGCTGAGGGGCCCCAGGCTGTGCTGGACCGAAGCTGAGGGACCCCAGACTGGACTGGACCAAAGCTAAGGGACCCCAGACTGTGCTGGACTGAAGCTGAGGGACCCCAGTCTGGACCGAAGCTGAGAGACCCCAGTCTGTGCTGGACCGAAGCTGAGGGACCCCAGTCTGGACTGCACTGGAGCTGAGGGACCCCAGTCTGGACCGAAGCTGAGGGACCCCAGTCTGTGCTGGGCCGAAGCTGAGGGACACCAGTCTGGACCGAAGCTGAGGGACCCCAGTCTGTGCTGGACCGAAGCTGAGGGACCCCAGACTGTGCTGGACCGAAGCTGAGGGACCCCAGACTGGGCTGCACTGGAGCTGAGGGACACCAGACTGGACTGGACTGCACTGGAGCTGAGGGGCCCCATACTGGACTGGACCAGAGCTGAGGGGCCCCAGACTGGACTGGACCGGAGCTGAGGGACCCCAGATCCCAGTCTGGACTGAAGCTGAGGGACCCCAGTCTGGACTGAAGCTGAGGGACCCCAGACCCCAGTCTGGACTGAAGCTGAGGGACCCCAGACTGGACTGTGGAAAACTTTCACATTATCTCCACCTGAGTCCTCAGATCGTCTGCATGACCTTGTATTATTAAGTATTATTTTAAGGTCCTGTGATGATCGTAAGATGGGGGGGGGGGGGTGTGTCCCTTGACATTAATCTGTATTGTAATTTTTGTTCTTTTGTTAAGCATCATTAAAATGTTTTTTAAAAAAAGCTTTTGGTTTTTTCCCTCCCCCCCCGAAACGAACGAACAGAGTCTGTCTTTCTCTTTCATCCCGGAGAGTTTGTGGTTGATGGATTGAGGCCGAGAGCCCTCGTTGTCGGCGTGCCACCAGTTAGCGGGGCTAAAGCAGGGGGGGCATCGTGTCCAATACTCCTTGAAACGAGACAGATTTCAAGCCACCTCCGTCTGAAGAGAAGGAAGTTGACCACGAACTCCAGGGTGTCCTAGGAAGCTCTTTAGCCATCGTTTGCCCAGCAGCCATCTCACCCTGCAGCTCCCAGCTAGCAGCCCCCTCCCCACTGGAGCCCAGCAGGTAGAAGCCTGGTCAGTACCTGGAGGGGAGACTCCTGGGAAAAACTGAGGTTGCTGCTGGGAGAGGTGTGAGTGGGGCCAGCAGGGGGCGCTTTCACCCTGCGGTCTGTGTGGGTCCTGATGCCCCAGTATAGTGACGGGGGACACTGGACTGTAAACAGGCGCCGTCCTTCGGATAAGACGTCAAACCGAGGTCCTGACTCTCTGTGCTCGTTAACAATCCCGGGGTGTCTCTGGAGAAGAGTAGGGGTGTTACCCCAGTATCCTGGCCTGATTCCCCCCCTGGTCTTGACCCATCATGGCCTCCTTATCACCCCCCCTCTCTGAACTGGCTCCATCCCTCTGCTCTCCTCCCCACTGAGAGCTGCTGTGTGCTGAGCGGACTGGAGCATCATCCACGTGGGGGCTGCACACTGGGGGGGCTGGAGGGGATCCCCCTGACCTGGGAAGAGCTCTGAGTGGAGAGTCCAGACGGATTAATTATTATTATTATTATTCGTGCTGCACTGGGCTTCAGTCCTGGTAGTGAGAGGGGGATCTGTGATCAGTACAGATACTTATGACTGTATAATAATACACGATAGAAATGGAAAACAGGGTAGCGCTGTAGTCTCTTCGAAACGTTTTGAACTGCCAGAAGAAGTTTTCACAACCCGGACTCGTGAAGGTACAGGTCTTCTCCCTTCGTCCGGAGTAAGGTGAGAGGTTATCCCCTCGGGGCGCAGTATCCCCGATGCACCCCCCCACCACCACCCAAAATGACACACACTTCTGTGACGATTGGGAGACCCCGGTTCGATCAGCCCCTGCGGTGTAGGAAACGACCCGCTGGAGAGAACACGCAGACTCCACACAGAAGGGTCACCTCGGCATTTATTCCAACAGCAAAACACCAGAGAGAAACGGGTCTCCGAAAGATGAGCGCACACCGGGAAAAACACTACGGGGTCATTACAAATGGGAATAGGAGTTCTTTTTTTCTTTTCCGGACGTCAGTTGTATCGTGTCCTGGTGATTTCTCCTGTTTCGAACGGAGTTCAATGTCACGTTTCTACTTTATTAGAGAGAGGCACTGAACTTTGGGGAACGTGACATCCACCCAGTATTACTAGTAGGTTGATAAATATAAATGTTCTTTTTCCCCCCGTATGATACCTCGCGAAATATAACGATGGCCAACTCCTTAAGTCGAAATTTAAACCCTTCTCACGCTACAAGACAGTCCGTCAACATCGCCGCGGCCCGAAGCGCGACCTTCGGTATGACGTTGGCGGAAGGGGGTAGGGTAAGTACGTCACAGCCGGGGGAAGCCCCTATCACGTGAGAGGGGTGCTGCGGGCGACGAGCCCCCGGGGGCGAAGAGAAGTTGATTTGCGTGGGGTGTGGAAACACTACACGACCGGGCAAGCGAGCCGTTTTTTTTTTTGTTTTGTTTTTTCAGAACATCAGAACAACCGCAGAGATGACCATCGATCCACTCCGGACGTTTCCTTTTTTGTCCTTTTTGGCCTCCAAAATAAAAAAAAAAACTGGGATCCATCGTGGCGTTGCCAAATTAAAACATCAACCACTTTTCGGGCTTTCGTGCTGTCCATGATGAAACCGTCATGGTTGTGTAAGGATACGTTACGTCACAGACCGGCGGCGCTCGGACGTGAGGAGTGTCGTTACGTTTTTGAAACGGGCACGTCAGACAAGATCTCTGACAAGATCTCTGAAAAACCCAAACCTGTAAGATTCAATTTCAATTCAGTTTTTTTTATATAGCGCCTTTCACAACAAGAATGCCCCAAGGCCCCGAACAAAGGAGTTGTTCCACACCCCCGCCACCCTCTGTGTACAGTAGAGCCCCCTGTACTGACTGGAGGAGCTCACCCAGCTGTGTCTGGAGAGAAGCCGGGGTATCGGCTTCAACCACAGGGCTGGGCGGCTTGTTCCCCACCCCCATCCCCTTCTGTGTACAGAAGAGCCTCCTGTCCTGACTCCAGTAGGAAATGTCACCTGGAGGCAACACACCGGCTTCTTTTAACAGATCACCTCGGGAATCGGGAACAACGGAGCTGTGTGCGGCCGTCTGTACGGAGGGGTTCAGCGCGGGGGGGCTCCGGGCTCGGGTCTGGACCCGGGGGGGGGGGGGGGGGGCTGTCTGTGTGGAGTCTGCATGTTCTCCCTGTGTTCTTCGGGTCCAAAGACAGGCTTTTGGGCTAATTGGCTTCTGGGAAAACTGGCCCTGGTGTGTGTGTGTCCTATGATGGAGTGCTGTCCTGTCCAGGGTGTGTGAGTGAATGTGTGTTTGTCATGTGATGGACTGGTTCCTGTCCAGGGTGTGTGAGTGTGTGTGTCTGAGTGTCCTGTGAGGGACTGGTGTCCTATCCAGGTTGTGTGTGTGTCCTGTGAGGGACTGGTGTCCTGTTCAGGGTGTGTGTGTGTATCCTGTGAGTGACTGGTGTCCTATCTAGGGTGTGTGTGTGTCCTGTGATGGACTGGTGTCCTGTCCAGGGTGTGTGAGTGTGTGTGTCTGTGTGTCCTGTGATGGACAGATGGTACCAAGCCTGGACACCCATGAGACACTGGCTTCCTCAGAAGACTCTCACGGAGGGCACACTGTCCCTAACCCGGGTCCAGAAGAAACTACAGTGATCTATAATTCCTGCGCCTCGGAAGGGTTTATGACGTCTATGTCCGGCGCCCGCGCCCGTGGACTGGCGGTTTGGCGTCGCGCTCCGCAGCTCGAGCTTCGGTGCGAGGCAGGGCGGGAGGGAGCCGATGTGGCCTCGGCGCCATCTTTGCTGGTGAGTCAATTGTGACCGTTGCGGTACAATAAACCATCAATAAACCTTTTCCCACCCCGTCCAGTATTTCTGTCGCGGCCCACGTCCCTTACAATCGACAAACTATAAAAAAAACAGTAGCCCTTCGCAACATTACACGCCATTTTTTTTATTTTAAACGTCCGCTAGATACGCAGGTGGTTCGATACCTGTCTTATCCTCGCCGGCGTCTTTATACCGGCAAGTGAATTTTATTTGGGGTCCCTCAGAATTGTGACAGAAATGTCAGTGAACCACAATAAAAAACGAAACTTTTTTTTTAAAGGCGGTGAATGGATTTTTTGAGTAACCGTGTAGCGACTAACGTAAGGAAAAAAAGTTGTCTTTCCCTACGAAGACGTTTTGGTACAGGACTTTCTTTAAATATCAGTTGTGCATAGCGTTTTACAAAAAGTTGATGATGATCTTGGAGATAATTGCAAAGGAAAATTGAGATAACTACCAAAACATTACGTGTGAAACGACAGGACAGAACTTTGAACCCACAAAGAAACAAAGGTATGAAATATTGCCTCGTCATGGGGGGTTGATAATTGTAGTAAGTGTTCCTAATTTTCGTAAAGAAATGTATATTATGGGAGTCACACGTGAGATTTAGTGTATATACGTTTCATATTGTGCATATATACGGGGTTAAAAAGTGGAATGAGTATGATTATAAACTCGTGT
The DNA here is from genome assembly GCF_059453375.1 of Lepisosteus platostomus. Taxonomy (NCBI): domain Eukaryota; kingdom Metazoa; phylum Chordata; class Actinopteri; order Semionotiformes; family Lepisosteidae; genus Lepisosteus; species Lepisosteus platostomus. The sequence goes on from NC_142615.1 coordinate 57,502,798, forward strand.
GTCCTATAATCAGATAATTTTTGAACAAGCTTTGATTAGACAGGTGAAAAACAACATCAGATCCTTTATTTTAATATATTCTCACGTCTGAATATCAGCTTCTCCCCTCTGGCCAACATTTCAGGGCTCCCAGGTGTAGATCCCAAATTGAAACAAATATTAATTTGTTACCCAGTTAAACAGTTAATAGAAGTGAGTGACCAGGGTAAATAAAGGTGGGTCAGTGTAAACTGTTTATTCTGGACCAGACTTCGTCATGTGTGATATGTCATGACTTCTTATATTAAGTTTTATCTTTATATTTAGTTCTACATGTGTAATAGATGCGATGTGTGTCCATAAAAAGGTTTCTCCAGGGGAAAATCAAGTTCGTTTTAAAACCGTGTTTCCTTTTTAGGGTAGGTTTGCATTCCAAGTGTGGGGTTTTTGCCTTTTTGTATTTTTGCTGAGACAAGTTGCCTTTCTTATACGCGGAGGGATCTGCTCGTGAGATGTCCGCTTGGTCCATTTCTGAGCTCAGTATAAGGTGTAGAAAGCATGACTGTCATCATAACCCGCATCTCACCCAGGTGTGGAATAATGTTGTGACTATTGCTTCAGCAATAACATGCTGATTGCATGTTTCTAGATGGGAATAACAGAGATCTCAACTACTGAGGGGCCTTATTAATAAAGTCTCCACAGCCGAAGCGCTGTGTCTCTTTTCAGCTGGCGATAAACCTTTCCTCGATCCTTTGCGGACTTGTTAAACTGTTCATGATCAGAATAAAAAACGCTCACGCTAATACACAAGCACCCGTGTCTCGCCAAAGCTGACAAATAAACAGACGGACAAGCCGCACTGCACGTGTGAACAGGGGAATGAGCGAGCGCGCGGGGATAGGGCGCCTCCTGCGCTTAAAAGCTTACAGCACCTGGTATTCCCAGGCGGTCTCCCATCCAAGTACTAACCAGGTCCATCCCTGTTTAGCTTCCGAGATCAGACGAGATCAGGCGTGCTCAAGGGGGTGTGGCCGTAAGCGCGAGCAAAGCTCATTGGCACCCTTCTTATTGAAAGGACAGCTCCGTCACCTCTTTTACGACGCTGCTTTTTTTCCCTTGCGTTTTTCTCTTCTTCCCACGTTCTCTCTCTTCACTGCCTTCGTCCCCGCTCTATTTCACTTCAGCCTTTCACTTTTGCTTCCTTCCAATGAGGACGGAGCTGCGGGAGAAAGGGCGCTATAGAGGATCGCTGTGGAGAGCTGCTGCTGTGCTTTGACATCTGAGCTCTGTGGAAAACGATCTCAATACAATTCTGAAAAACGCGACTCTCCGAACGCCAGCCGAACAAGTCTCCACAGCCGAAGCGCTGTGTCTCTTTTCAGCTTGCGATAAACCTTTCCTCGATCCTTTGCGGACTTGTTAAACTGTTCCTGATCAGAATAAAAAACGCTCACGCTAATACACAAGCACCCGTGTCTCGCCAAAGCTGACAAATAAACAGACGGACAAGCCGCACTGCACGTGTGAACAGGGGAATGAGCGAGCGAGTGGGGATAGGGCGCCTCCTTTGCTTAAAAGCTTACAGCACCTGGTATTCCCAGGCGGTCTCCCATCCAAGTACTAACCAGGCCCATCGCTGTTTAGCTTCCGAGATCAGACGAGATCAGGCGTGCTCAAGGGGGTGTGGCCGTAAGCGAGAGCAAGGCTCGCTGGCACCCTTCTTATTGAGAGGACAGCTCCGTCACCTCTTTTACGACGCTGCTTTTTTTCCCTTGCGTTTTTCTCTTCTTCCCACGTTCTCTCTCTTCACTGCCTTCGTCCCCGCTCTATTTCACTTCAGCCTTTCACTCTTGCTTCCTTCCAATGAGGACGGAGCTGCGGGAGAAAGGGCGCTATAGAGGATCGCTGTGGAGAGCTGCTGCTGTGCTTTGACATCTGAGCTCTGTGGAAAACGATCTCAATACAATTCTGAAAAACGCGACTCTCCGAACGCCAGCCGAACAAGTCTCCACAGCCGAAGCGCTGTGTCTCTTTTCAGCTGGCGATAAACCTTTCCTCGATCCTTTGCGGACTTGTTAAACTGTTCCTGATCAGAATAAAAAACGCTCACGCTAATACACAAGCACCCGTGTCTCGCCAAAGCTGACAAATAAACAGACGGACAAGCCGCACTGCACGTGTGAACAGGGGAATGAGCGAGCGAGCGGGGATAGGGCGCCTCCTGCGCTTAAAAGCTTACAGCACCTGGTATTCCCAGGCGGTCTCCCATCCAAGTACTAACCAGGCCCATCCCTGTTTAGCTTCCGAGATCAGACGAGATCAGGCGTGCTCAAGGGGGTGTGGCCGTAAGCGGGCGCAAGGCTCGCTGGCACCCTTCTTATTGAGAGGACAGCTCCGTCACCTCTTTTACGACTCTGCTTTTTTTCCCTTGCGTTTTTCTCTTCTTCCCACGTTCTCTCTCTTCACTGCCTTCGTCCCCGCTCTATTTCACTTCAGCCTTTCACTCTTGCTTCCTTCCAATGAGGACGGAGCTGCGGGAGAAAGGGCGCTATAGAGGATCGCTGTGGAGAGCTGCTGCTGTGCTTTGACATCTGAGCTCTGTGGAAAACGATCTCAATACAATTCTGAAAAACGCGACTCTCCGAACGCCAGCCGAACAAGTCTCCACAGCCGAAGCGCTGTGTCTCTTTTCAGCTGGCGATAAACCTTTCCTCGATCCTTTGCGGACTTGTTAAACTGTTCATGATCAGAATAAAAAACGCTCACGCTAATACACAAGCACCCGTGTCTCGCCAAAGCTGACAAATAAACAGACGGACAAGCCGCACTGCACGTGTGAACAGGGGAATGAGCGAGCGAGCGGGGATAGGGCGCCTCCTGCGCTTAAAAGCTTACAGCACCTGGTATTCCCAGGCGGTCTCCCATCCAAGTACTAACCAGGCCCATCCCTGTTTAGCTTCCGAGATCAGACGAGATCAGGCGTGCTCAAGGGGGTGTGGCCGTAAGCGAGAGCAAGGCTCGCTGGCACCCTTCTTATTGAGAGGACAGCTCCGTCACCTCTTTTACGACGCTGCTTTTTTTCCCTTGCGTTTTTCTCTTCTTCCCACGTTCTCTCTCTTCACTGCCTTCGTCCCCGCTCTATTTCACTTCAGCCTTTCACTCTTGCTTCCTTCCAATGAGGACGGAGCTGCGGGAGAAAGGGCGCTATAGAGGATCGCTGTGGAGAGCTGCTGCTGTGCTTTGACATCTGAGCTCTGTGGAAAACGATCTCAATACAATTCTGAAAAACGCGACTCTCCGAACGCCAGCCGAACAAGTCTCCACAGCCGAAGCGCTGTGTCTCTTTTCAGCTGGCGATAAACCTTTCCTCGATCCTTTGCGGACTTGTAAAACTGTTCCTGATCAGAATAAAAAACGCTCACGCTAATACACAAGCACCCGTGTCTCGCCAAAGCTGACAAATAAACAGACGGACAAGCCGCACTGCACGTGTGAACAGGGGAATGAGCGAGCGAGCGGGGATAGGGCGCCTCCTGCGCTTAAAAGCTTACAGCACCTGGTATTCCCAGGCGGTCTCCCATCCAAATACTAACCAGGCCCATCCCTGTTTAGCTTCCGAGATCAGATGAGATCAGGCGTGCTCAAGGGGGTGTGGCCGTAAGCGAGAGCAAGGCTCGCTGGCACCCTTCTTATTGAGAGGACAGCTCCGTCACCTCTTTTACGACGCTGCTTTTTTTCCCTTGCGTTTTTCTCTTCTTCCCACGTTCTCTCTCTTCACTGCCTTCGTCCCCACTCTATTTCACTTCAGCCTTTCACTTTTGCTTCCTTCCAATGAGGACGGAGCTGCGGGAGAAAGGGCGCTATAGAGGATCGCTGTGGAGAGCTGCTGCTGTGCTTTGACATCTGAGCTCTGTGGAAAACGATCTCAATACAATTCTGAAAAACGCGACTCTCCGAACGCCAGCTGAACAAGTCTCCACAGCCGAAGCGCTGTGTCTCTTTTCAGCTGGCGATAAACCTTTCCTCGATCCTTTGCGGACTTGTAAAACTGTTCCTGATCAGAATAAAAAACGCTCACGCTAATACACAAGCACCCGTGTCTCGCCAAAGCTGACAAATAAACAGACGGACAAGCCGCACTGCACGTGTGAACAGGGGAATGAGCGAGCGAGCGGGGATAGGGCGCCTCCTGCGCTTAAAAGCTTACAGCACCTGGTATTCCCAGGCGGTCTCCCATCCAAGTACTAACCAGGCCCATCCCTGTTTAGCTTCCGAGATCAGACGAGATCAGGCGTGCTCAAGGGGGTGTGGCCATAAGCGAGAGCAAGGCTCGCTGGCACCCTTCTTATTGAGAGGACAGCTCTGTCACCTCTTTTACGACGCTGCTTTTTTTCCCTTGCGTTTTTCTCTTCTTCCCACGTTCTCTCTCTTCACTGCCTTCGTCCCCGCTCTATTTCACTTCAGCCTTTCACTCTTGCTTCCTTCCAATGAGGACGGAGCTGCGGGAGAAAGGGCGCTATAGAGGATCGCTGTGGAGAGCTGCTGCTGTGCTTTGACATCTGAGCTCTGTGGAAAACGATCTCAATACAATTCTGAAAAACGCGACTCTCCGAACGCCAGCCGAACAAATCTCCACAGCCGAAGCGCTGTGTCTCTTTTCAGCTGGCGATAAACCTTTCCTCGATCCTTTGCGGACTTGTAAAACTGTTCCTGATCAGAATAAAAAACGCTCACGCTAATACACAAGCACCCGTGTCTCGCCAAAGCTGACAAATAAACAGACGGACAAGCCGCACTGCACGTGTGAACAGGGGAATGAGCGAGCGAGCGGGGATAGGGCGCCTCCTGCGCTTAAAAGCTTACAGCACCTGGTATTCCCAGGCGGTCTCCCATCCAAGTACTAACCAGGCCCATCCCTGTTTAGCTTCCGAGATCAGACGAGATCAGGCGTGCTCAAGGGGGTGTGGCCGTAAGCGAGAGCAAGGCTCGCTGGCACCCTTCTTATTGAGAGGACAGCTCCGTCACCTCTTTTACGACGCTGCTTTTTTTCCCTTGCGTTTTTCTCTTCTTCCCACGTTCTCTCTCTTCACTGCCTTCGTCCCCACTCTATTTCACTTCAGCCTTTCACTTTTGCTTCCTTCCAATGAGGACGGAGCTGCGGGAGAAAGGGCGCTATAGAGGATCGCTGTGGAGAGCTGCTGCTGTGCTTTGACATCTGAGCTCTGTGGAAAACGATCTCAATACAATTCTGAAAAACGCGACTCTCCGAACGCCAGCCGAACAAGTCTCCACAGCCGAAGCGCTGTGTCTCTTTTCAGCTGGCGATAAACCTTTCCTCGATCCTTTGCGGACTTGTAAAACTGTTCCTGATCAGAATAAAAAACGCTCACGCTAATACACAAGCACCCGTGTCTCGCCAAAGCTGACAAATAAACAGACGGACAAGCCGCACTGCACGTGTGAACAGGGGAATGAGCGAGCGAGCGGGGATAGGGCGCCTCCTGCGCTTAAAGGCTTACAGCACCTGGTATTCCCAGGCGGTCTCCCATCCAAGTACTAACCAGGCCCATCCCTGTTTAGCTTCTGAGATCAGACGAGATCAGGCGTGCTCAAGGGGGTGTGGCCGTAAGCAAGAGAAAGGCTCGATGGCACGCTTCTTATTGAGAGGACAGCTCCGTCACCTCTTTTACGACGCTGCTTTTTTTCCCTTGCGTTTTTCCTTCTTTCCACGTTCTCTCTCTTCACTGCCTTCGTCCCCGCTCTATTTCACTTCAGCCTTTCACTCTTGCTTCCTTCCAATGAGGACGGAGCTGCGGGAGAAAGGGCGCTATAGAGGATCGCTGTGGAGAGCTGCTGCTGTGCTTTGACATCTGAGCTCTGTGGAAAACGATCTCAATACAATTCTGAAAAACGCGACTCTCCGAACGCCAGCCGAACAAGTCTCCACAGCCGAAGCGCTGTGTCTCTTTTCAGCTGGCGATAAACCTTTCCTCGATCCTTTGCGGACTTGTAAAACTGTTCCTGATCAGAATAAAAAACGCTCACGCTAATACACAAGCACCCGTGTCTCGCCAAAGCTGACAAATAAACAGACGGACAAGCCGCACTGCACGTGTGAACAGGGGAATGAGCGAGCGAGCGGGGATAGGGCGCCTCCTGCGCTTAAAAGCTTACAGTACCTGGTATTCCCAGGCGGTCTCCCATCCAAGTACTAACCAGGCCCATCCCTGTTTAGCTTCCGAGATCAGACGAGATCAGGAGTGCTCAAGGGGGTGTGGCCGTAAGCGAGAGCAAGGCTCGCTGGCACCCTTCTTATTGAGAGGACAGCTCCGTCACCTCTTTTACGACGCTGCTTTTTTTCCCTTGCGTTTTTCTCTTCTTCCCACGTTCTCTCTCTTCACTGCCTTCGTCCCCGCTCTATTTCACTTCAGCCTTTCACTCTTGCTTCCTTCCAATGAGGACGGAGCTGCGGGAGAAAGGGCACTATAGAGGATCGCTGTGGAGAGCTGCTGCTGTGCTTTGACATCTGAGCTCTGTGGAAAACGATCTCAATACAATTCTGAAAAACGCGACTCTCCGAACGCCAGCCGAACAAGTCTCCACAGCCGAAGCGCTGTGTCTCTTTTCAGCTGGCGATAAACCTTTCCTCGATCCTTTGCGGACTTGTTAAACTGTTCCCGATCAGAATAAAAAACGCTCACGCTAATACACAAGCACCCGTGTCTCGACAAAGCTGACAAATAAACAGACGGACAAGCCGCACTGCACGTGTGAACAGGGGAATGAGCGAGCGAGCGGGGATAGGGCGCCTCCTGCGCTTAAAGGCTTACAGCACCTGGTATTCCCAGGCGGTCTCCCATCCAAGTACTAACCAGGCCCATCCCTGTTTAGCTTCCGAGATCAGACAAGATCAGGCGTGCTCAAGGGGGTGTGGCCGTAAGCGAGAGCAAAGCTCGCTGGCACCCTTCTTATTGAGAGGACAGCTCCGTCACCTCTTTTACGACGCTGCTTTTTTTCTCTTGCGTTTTTCTCTTCTTCCCACGTTCTCTCTCTTCACTGCCTTCGTCCCCGCTCTATTTCACTTCAGCCTTTCACTCTTGCTTCCTTCCAATGAGGACGGAGCTGCGGGAGAAAGGGCGCTATAGAGGATCGCTGTGGAGAGCTGCTGCTGTGCTTTGACATCTGAGCTCTGTGGAAAACGATCTCAATACAATTCTGAAAAACGCGACTCTCCGAACGCCAGCCGAACAAGTCTCCACAGCCGAAGCGCTGTGTCTCTTTTCAGCTGGCGATAAACCTTTCCTCGATCCTTTGCGGACTTGTTAAACTGTTCCTGATCAGAATAAAAAACGCTCACGCTAATACACAAGCACCCGTGTCTCGCCAAAGCTGACAAATAAACAGACGGACAAGCCGCACTGCACGTGTGAACAGGGGAATGAGCGAGCGAGCGGGGATAGGGCGCCTCCTGCGCTTAAAAGCTTACAGCACCTGGTATTCCCAGGCGGTCTCCCATCCAAGTACTAACCAGGCCTATCCCTGTTTAGCTTCTGAGATCAGACGAGATCAGGCGTGCTCAAGGGGGTGTGGCCATAAGCAAGAGCAAGGCTCGATGGCACCCTTCTAATTGAGAGGACAGCTCCGTCACCTCTTTTAGACGCTGCTTTTTTTCCCTTGCGTTTTTCTCTTCTTCCCACGTTCTCTCTCTTCACTTCCTTCGTCCCCGCTCTTTTTCACTTCAGCCTTTCACTCTTGCTTCCTTCCAATGAGGACGGAGCTGCGGGAGAAAGGGCGCTATAGAGGATCGCTGTGGAGAGCTGCTGCTGTGCTTTGACATCTGAGCTCTGTTGAAAACGATCTCAATACAATTCTGAAAAACGCGACTCTCCGAACGCCAGCTGAACAAGTCTCCACAGCCGAAGCGCTGTGTCTCTTTTCAGCTGGCGATAAACCTTTCCTCGATCCTTTGCGGACTTGTTAAACTGTTCCTGATCAGAATAAAAAACGCTCACGCTAATACACAAGCACCCGTGTCTCGCCAAAGCTGACAAATAAACAGACGGACAAGCCGCACTGCACCTGTGAACAGGGGAATTAGCGAGCGAGCGGGGATAGGGCGCCTCCTGCGCTTAAAAGCTTACAGCACCTGGTATTCCCAGGCGGTCTCCCATCCAAGTACTAACCAGGCCCATCCCTGTTTAGCTTCTGAGATCAGACGAGATCAGGCGTGCTCAAGGGGGTGTGGCCATAAGCAAGAGCAAGGCTCGCTGGCACCATTCTTATTGAGAGGACAGCTCCGTCACCTCTTTTAGACGCTGCTTTTTTTCCCTTGCGTTTTTCTCTTCTTCCCACGTTCTCTCTCTTCACTGCCTTCGTCCCCGCTCTTTTTCACTTCAGCCTTTCACTCTTGCTTCCTTCCAATGAGGACGGAGCTGCGGGAGAAAGGGCGCTATAGAGGATCGCTGTGGAGAGCTGCTGCTGTGCTTTGACATCTGAGCTCTGTGGAAAACGATCTCAATACAGTTCTGAAAAACGCGACTCTCCGAACGCCAGCCGAACAAGTCTCCACAGCCGAAGCGCTGTGTCTCTTTTCAGCTGGCGATAAACCTTTCCTCGATCCTTTGCGGACTTGTTAAACTGTTCCTGATCAGAATAAAAAACGCTCACGCTAATACACAAACACCCGTGTCTCGCCAAAGCTGACAAATAAACAGACGGACAAGCCGCACTGCACGTGTGAACAGGGGAATGAGCGAGCGAGCGGGGATAGGGCGCCTCCTGCGCTTAAAAGCTTACAGTACCTGGTATTCCCAGGCGGTCTCCCATCCAAGTACTAACCAGGCCCATCCCTGTTTAGCTTCCGAGATCAGACGAGATCAGGAGTGCTCAAGGGGGTGTGGCCGTAAGCGAGAGCAAGGCTCGCTGGCACCCTTCTTATTGAGAGGACAGCTCCGTCACCTCTTTTACGACGCTGCTTTTTTTCCCTTGCGTTTTTCTCTTCTTCCCACGTTCTCTCTCTTCACTGCCTTCGTCCCCGCTCTATTTCACTTCAGCCTTTCACTCTTGCTTCCTTCCAATGAGGACGGAGCTGCGGGAGAAAGGGCGCTATAGAGGATCGCTGTGGAGAGCTGCTGCTGTGCTTTGACATCTGAGCTCTGTGGAAAACGATCTCAATACAATTCTGAAAAACGCGACTCTCCGAACGCCAGCCGAACAAGTCTCCACAGCCGAAGCGCTGTGTCTCTTTTCAGCTGGCGATAAACCTTTCCTCGATCCTTTGCGGACTTGTTAAACTGTTCCTGATCAGAATAAAAAACGCTCACGCTAATACACAAGCACCCGTGTCTCGCCAAAGCTGACAAATAAACAGACGGACAAGCCGCACTGCACGTGTGAACAGGGGAATGAGCGAGCGAGCGGGGATAGGGCGCCTCCTGCGCTTAAAGGCTTACAGCACCTGGTATTCCCAGGCGGTCTCCCATCCAAGTACTAACCAGGCCCATCCCTGTTTAGCTTCCGAGATCAGACAAGATCAGGCGTGCTCAAGGGGGTGTGGCCGTAAGCGAGAGCAAAGCTCGCTGGCACCCTTCTTATTGAGAGGACAGCTCCGTCACCTCTTTTACGACGCTGCTTTTTTTCTCTTGCGTTTTTCTCTTCTTCCCACGTTCTCTCTCTTCACTGCCTTCGTCCCCGCTCTATTTCACTTCAGCCTTTCACTTTTGCTTCCTTCCAATGAGGACGGAGCTGCGGGAGAAAGGGCGCTATAGAGGATCGCTGTGGAGAGCTGCTGCTGTGCTTTGACATCTGAGCTCTGTGGAAAACGATCTCAATACAATTCTGAAAAACGCGACTCTCCGAACGCCAGCTGAACAAGTCTCCACAGCCGAAGCGCTGTGTCTCTTTTCAGCTGGCGATAAACCTTTCCTCGATCCTTTGCGGACTTGTAAAACTGTTCCTGATCAGAATAAAAAACGCTCACGCTAATACACAAGCACCCGTGTCTCGCCAAAGCTGACAAATAAACAGACGGACAAGCCGCACTGCACGTGTGAACAGGGGAATGAGCGAGCGAGCGGGGATAGGGCGCCTCCTGCGCTTAAAAGCTTACAGCACCTGGTATTCCCAGGCGGTCTCCCATCCAAGTACTAACCAGGCCCATCCCTGTTTAGCTTCCGAGATCAGACGAGATCAGGCGTGCTCAAGGGGGTGTGGCCATAAGCGAGAGCAAGGCTCGCTGGCACCCTTCTTATTGAGAGGACAGCTCTGTCACCTCTTTTACGACGCTGCTTTTTTTCCCTTGCGTTTTTCTCTTCTTCCCACGTTCTCTCTCTTCACTGCCTTCGTCCCCGCTCTATTTCACTTCAGCCTTTCACTCTTGCTTCCTTCCAATGAGGACGGAGCTGCGGGAGAAAGGGCGCTATAGAGGATCGCTGTGGAGAGCTGCTGCTGTGCTTTGACATCTGAGCTCTGTGGAAAACGATCTCAATACAATTCTGAAAAACGCGACTCTCCGAACGCCAGCCGAACAAGTCTCCACAGCCGAAGCGCTGTGTCTCTTTTCAGCTGGCGATAAACCTTTCCTCGATCCTTTGCGGACTTGTAAAACTGTTCCTGATCAGAATAAAAAACGCTCACGCTAATACACAAGCACCCGTGTCTCGCCAAAGCTGACAAATAAACAGACGGACAAGCCGCACTGCACGTGTGAACAGGGGAATGAGCGAGCGAGCGGGGATAGGGCGCCTCCTGCGCTTAAAAGCTTACAGCACCTGGTATTCCCAGGCGGTCTCCCATCCAAGTACTAACCAGGCCCATCCCTGTTTAGCTTCCGAGATCAGACGAGATCAGGCGTGCTCAAGGGGGTGTGGCCGTAAGCGAGAGCAAGGCTCGCTGGCACCCTTCTTATTGAGAGGACAGCTCCGTCACCTCTTTTACGACGCTGCTTTTTTTCCCTTGCGTTTTTCTCTTCTTCCCACGTTCTCTCTCTTCACTGCCTTCGTCCCCACTCTATTTCACTTCAGCCTTTCACTTTTGCTTCCTTCCAATGAGGACGGAGCTGCGGGAGAAAGGGCGCTATAGAGGATCGCTGTGGAGAGCTGCTGCTGTGCTTTGACATCTGAGCTCTGTGGAAAACGATCTCAATACAATTCTGAAAAACGCGACTCTCCGAACGCCAGCCGAACAAGTCTCCACAGCCGAAGCGCTGTGTCTCTTTTCAGCTGGCGATAAACCTTTCCTCGATCCTTTGCAGACTTGTAAAACTGTTCCTGATCAGAATAAAAAACGCTCACGCTAATACACAAGCACCCGTGTCTCGCCAAAGCTGACAAATAAACAGACGGACAAGCCGCACTGCACGTGTGAACAGGGGAATGAGCGAGCGAGCGGGGATAGGGCGCCTCCTGCGCTTAAAGGCTTACAGCACCTGGTATTCCCAGGCGGTCTCCCATCCAAGTACTAACCAGGCCCATCCCTGTTTAGCTTCTGAGATCAGACGAGATCAGGCGTGCTCAAGGGGGTGTGGCCGTAAGCAAGAGAAAGGCTCGATGGCACGCTTCTTATTGAGAGGACAGCTCCGTCACCTCTTTTACGACGCTGCTTTTTTTCCCTTGCGTTTTTCCTTCTTTCCACGTTCTCTCTCTTCACTGCCTTCGTCCCCGCTCTATTTCACTTCAGCCTTTCACTCTTGCTTCCTTCCAATGAGGACGGAGCTGCGGGAGAAAGGGCGCTATAGAGGATCGCTGTGGAGAGCTGCTGCTGTGCTTTGACATCTGAGCTCTGTGGAAAACGATCTCAATACAATTCTGAAAAACGCGACTCTCCGAACGCCAGCCGAACAAGTCTCCACAGCCGAAGCGCTGTGTCTCTTTTCAGCTGGCGATAAACCTTTCCTCGATCCTTTGCGGACTTGTAAAACTGTTCCTGATCAGAATAAAAAACGCTCACGCTAATACACAAGCACCCGTGTCTCGCCAAAGCTGACAAATAAACAGACGGACAAGCCGCACTGCACGTGTGAACAGGGGAATGAGCGAGCGAGCGGGGATAGGGCGCCTCCTGCGCTTAAAAGCTTACAGTACCTGGTATTCCCAGGCGGTCTCCCATCCAAGTACTAACCAGGCCCATCCCTGTTTAGCTTCCGAGATCAGACGAGATCAGG